>NC_030428.2:18720000-19030000 GCF_001660625.3 Ictalurus punctatus | reverse complement strand
GTACATGTCTGAATACCCAGAGTCATCCTAGATGTTCAACTGTGCTCATCCCAGAAGAAAGGCTCCTGTTTAAGCTTATTACATGTTGGACTCTGACTGAAATATATTACCAAGAGTCCAATGAGTTAAACCAGCACATTTAAAGTGAACTTATCACATTCTCTCCACTGGTTCTGGGACTTGCCTCTAAAAAGGAGCTCCACAAAATTCAATAAATCTTCAGTTAACTTCAAGGAGTGACTACATATTGGGCCTACTTACTAGAGTTTGTTGAACAGTGAAGCCAAATGGAACATTGCATTTTTATTAAGTTCATCAAAGATGTAAGATGTAGTATGTCAGTAGAAGTGGGATTGCTGGCAGTATGAAATGCTTGATTTGGACCTTGATGAAGGGAAGCTTTTATTATGCATTAATTGCACTTCATTACATCAAATGTATTTCATAAATGCTTCTTTTCTATGTGTGTATTTCTACTTTATTACAGAACATGTAGAAAGTGATATGATTATTAAACTATGAATAACATCAGATTGATTTTTAAATTAAATTGCAGATCACCAATGATATGTTTGTATAACGTATAACTAGAAGTAGTAGTAGGTTTATTCATATTTTGCAGTCATAGATTGATTCACACACCAATTTACATCCATGAAGACATAAAACAAACATTGACAATATAAAGAATTGATATTATATAAAAACAAATGAACACTGTAGTGAGTAAACAAGTCGCAAAAAGTACAAAGTTTTATATTGCACTGTTGTTGATAGTGAATTAAGGAATTGGGGAGTTATAATCCAGTAATGGCCAGTTTGGCATAATATTGGTGGCTGTTTTGTGTAATGTGTCTAGATATTTGGTTTTGAGATGGAAGTATATGAACTGGAAGGACCTCAGTAAGCAGGTAAAATTGAGACATATCTGCTCTTGCCTTTCTTCCAGTGAAGGGATGTCCAAGATGGTAAGGTCTTGCTTTTAGTTGGTTTAGGCTACTCCAAGACTGATACAGCATGCTATCTTTTGGACCAGCTCTAACTGAGAGGCCAAAACATGGGTGAGTTCAGGGTGCCATGCAGGGGCTGCAGACTCCAGCATAGGTCTGAAGTGGATAGCTAATAAATCACCTTGTGCCTGAGAAACGTGTTTGAGACACTTCAAAAGAAAAAGCTTCTGGCTGCCACTTGTTGTCATGGAGTTGACTTTGTTCCACCAGCCTTTGTGCTGGATGGCGAGTCCCAGTATTTTGATTCTAGACAGCACAGAAAGGGTTATTGATAATGAAGCTTTGTACTGGTGAGGGTTTTTTTCTGAAATATATATATACGTGAAAATGCACTTAATTTAATTTCAG
The DNA here is from genome assembly GCF_001660625.3 of Ictalurus punctatus. Classification (NCBI taxonomy): domain Eukaryota; kingdom Metazoa; phylum Chordata; class Actinopteri; order Siluriformes; family Ictaluridae; genus Ictalurus; species Ictalurus punctatus. The sequence continues at coordinate 19,028,642 of NC_030428.2, read as the reverse complement.
AAGAATTTGTAGACCATACAGTACATTCAAGGAAGTTGAATGCTGCCACTGTCTGGTCTCTAACTCGCTTATATCAGCAAAGTACTTGAATACTAGGATGGGGGCATTTTGGGTAGTGTCCTCAATCAGGACAAGGAAGATAACTGGTCCCAGCAAAGTTCCCTGGGCCACCCCATATGTGAGGTACCATGGTATAGCACTCTTTGTCTACATTTGTAGATAGTCACAAATTCACAGGACTAGCTCAGGCTAGTACTCTGTGGGCTTAAGTAATAGTAAATAATGTAGGAGGAAGTGACTTCATTTTTGAATGTCTACATGCAAATGTCTGCATGTTTTCTGTTTCTTTACAGATTCCAGCCGACAATATAACGTACGTCAACTGATAATTAAATTAGTTATTCTATATATCACTGCATAATTTGGTTGATTTGTAAATTTGATTTGTTGTATGATATTCCTGCACATACTGTGCTGTTGGTACCTCTCTGATGCAGAACATTCACAGTGCCCCTTTTTAGGATTTAGTTTAGTTTGATATACAGTACTTGGGTAACTGCTGTTAATTTGACATCCATGTTTCCTTTGAGCCAATAGCATGACCGCACTTGACCCACCGACCTTGAAGATTCAGTGAAGGCATGCATCAAGATTTTTCTCTCTACTACCACCCAGGAGGTGGAATGAACTTCCCCAGTTGTCCGCTGAGTCACTGACTGACTCACTGAAGACTGAAGACCTACCTCTTCACTAAGCACTTAAATGTTAAAACACAAAAATGTTGTGAAATGCTGTGTAAACATCCTATTCATTGGGTTTTAAATGTGAATGTAAGACTCTGTTTACTAAATGCATTTTTCTCAAAACAATAAAAATACATTTTCAGCTAGTCCACTTAGAGTGCTTTTAACTGCTTAGAAGTTTTTTTTTTGTTGTTTGTTTGTTTTTAAGTAAACCTTTGTGGGCAAACAAACACAAACCAAACACACAAGAAAAAAATTGTAAAAACATGCTCAGTCACCATCACTAACCTTTCCAATGCAAATGAGAAACTGCAGAAATCACTTAGAATCTCCAAAATGAGCTTTGCTCAGCTGCTAAAAATAGGGGAGCAGCTGAACATGAATATGTGTTGGAATCAAAAATCTATTGTGGCACACTCAGGCAAATATGTCTGGATATAACTTTGCTGGATTGAACCAACTATGTTTTACTCCAGTCAGTTCCCCAGTGAACACTGCTGAATTAAGAGGTTTTAGATAAAGTCATGGCAACTGCAATCAGAACTAGGATGACTGCATTCTCACCCAGTGAGGTTCAGGATACCAAAAATATATCCAAAATGTAATTCACTAAGGACTCTCAGAGGACTGTTCCAATATCTCTCAAACTAGGAGCGTCTCATTTAAGACCAATATTATTTTTATCCACATGGCCCTTTGGCACTCTCTGTTTGGAAGTGTTTTCCTGTTTGTACTGTAGATTCTATGAAACCCTGACTGTGAGTGCTTATAGCACTGCAGTGTGCTGCCAAATTTAGCCCATGTTGGAGAATTACACTCTATTTGCTAATGAGGGCCTGTAAAGCATCCATTGGAAAACACTATTTGTGGAACCAACTTGGCCTTTACAAAAAGGCAGTGACTTTCTTCTATTTTTTTTCTAGTGACAAAGTTTCTATCTCTGGCTTATTGTGTTTAGGTAATAAATAAACAAATATAAAAAAGTGGAAATCTTGACATGCACTGTATACTAAAAACTTATAAAATACGGTATGTATTACACATTGTATGGCTACACAATACAGGAAGTGTTATTTTTCTTGAATTTGTTCATGTAAAATATCCATGTTCACTAATTCCAAATGGCCTCATGTGAAGATAATTATCCACAGAGAGGAAGTCCATCTGAACACTGCTTCATATATTAATTTGTACATTTGCAATAGTGAATTCAGAGTGTAAATATGTATGTATTTAGAAGTTAAACATTCAAATGCACATGGTCATTTGAGTTGGAACTACAATGCCACAACATCGTCTGAGTTACGCATGTAACCCTGTTCCCTGCGAAGGGAACGAGATGTTGCGTTAGCTTCACGAAAGCACTATACAAATAAAATTGAATTGAACTGAATTAATATCGAATGAATGTGTGCAGCGTAGACCACCCCGCTGCAGATCACACATCCTGTAAGGGTACTCCTTTGGATAAAGCCTTTATGGAGGTGACCCCCCAGTGAAATGAGCCCTTATGCCCAGAGGCATAGCGAGACCATGCACCTCATAAGTGATAGGCTTCCACTAGCCAATTAGAGATGCGCTGCTTCGAGACAGCATCACGTCTACTGTTGCCGCCAAAACAGACCAGCAACTGCTCTGACTTATGCCACTGGGTGGAGCGATGCATGTAAGTACAGAGAGCTCTTACTGGACACAACTTCTCTTGTTCTGGTGTAAGGCCCCAGGGTTCAACAGGGACGTCTAGCAGGGACCTTATCTGCACCTCCGTTCCTTGAGAGGATGAGCCATAGGTGCCTCTCCACCACAGCCAAGCTACCCATTGAACGGCCGATACAACGGGCCGATACAACGGGACGGTGGCTTGGTCGCCCGGAGAGACAAATCTGTGGCGCAATGAAGCTCTTTCACTGCCTCAAATCCAATTATCTCCCCGTTGTTAAGCTCACTCAGCAGGTCTGCTTGGTAGACCTGCAACACTGCCATTGTATGCAGTGACCCACAAGTGAGACCCACTGCTACATAGGCTTTGTCAACCAATGCCGAAGTGGCCTTATATGGCAAAGCTGGCCCCCTTAAATTACCCACCGTCGATGGAGAGAGGTAGCTCACAAGTGCCTCCTCCACCTTTGACATAGCTAAATAGCCATGCTGTTCATTCCCCATGATGGCCGAATTATCCATCGTCGTGGGGTTATAAATACAGCTAGTGTATGGTTTTCCCCAGAAGCATGATATTTCATCATGCATTTCTGGAAAAAGGGGAGTTTTCTGCAGTGTGAGGAAAATTTATATTCACTGGGGAGAACGCGCTCGTCCAGCCTGCTATGAGCCACTTCGTCTTCCCCAGGCTAGTCTAAATAGAGTTTTTCTACTGTGCTAGTAATCACTTCAAGAAACTATTTATATGCTTGATAGCTGCTCTCCGTTTTTGGTGCAATGGTTCCCCCTTCTGGCTCAGAGAGGGTGTTTTGGCTTTCCATTTCTTCCGGATCCATACGAGATCCCCAGGACCTGAGCAGGCTGGCTGCCTCGGCAGAGGCCGGCCCAGATTCACGAGGCTCTGAAAGGCAACTCCCTTCGGCTGAGAAGAGAGCAAGCCGCGAGTGGGGCTGCCTGATTATAAAGCAGTCAAAATGCATGCAATCAGGGCTGTTGTTGCATGCTCTGCTCCCAGACACTTTACACAAACAGTGTGGCCCCCACCCCCTCGTGATGAAACAGAAGCAAGGTGTGACACACTTCCTGAATTCTCCCTCACTCACACTTTTCTCTTTTTTTAAAGGGGCAGAAAAGTAAAGAGATTTTTTTAAATAATAGAGTATTTTAATTAATAATTCACAAAAAATAATAGTCTTTTGTAAGCATTCACAAAACAACTGACATGCAGTCTCACTGAAGATAACAAGGCTGACGGCATGGTTCACAGGTCCCACTTTATATCACATGGCACGCTTAATTGCCATGTCACCTGACCATGGCAGGCCTATAAATAGGCGTGATTTCACACAAGCTTCAGATACTGGTCACGCTCGAGGGCGCTTCCCACAGAGTGAAGCTCACACAATGTTGAGTTCCCTTTGAAAGGGAACAGCATATGGCAATGTACGTGTCAGTTCTGTTGTCTGTAGAATGCTGTGAGGGAAATTACACATTTTTACTTTGTAATAAGTTTGTTCTTGTTCTTTTTCATTCTCATGTGAGGATAACGCCTAAGAAGGCCATGTCATGTCACTGAGATCAGTACAGAATATATATCTGCTTACAGAGACACAAACATATTCTTCTGTTCAAAGTTCATCTAAACATCTTCCAAGATCCTAAAAATCGAGACAGGTAAAAATCGAGTGTGCTATGCAGTAGTAACCGCACACGAGACGGTCTGTCAGGAAGTCTCCCCTCAAATGTTTCAGCACAAGCAGCAGAACTGTATGCCCTCATAGAGGCATGTAAACATGATCAGGGACAGACAGTAAATATCTACACAGACAGTAGATATGCCTTTGGGGTAGTACATGATTTTGGAACAATTTGGAAACAGAGGAACTTCCTGACGAGTTCTGGAACACGCATAGCCCACCACAAACTAGTCTCTGAGCCGCTGGACGCAGTCCTACTCCCCAAAACTATTTCAGTATGCAAGCGTGATGCACATACTAACAAATCAGATCCTGTCTCCCTAGGTAACACGTGAGTGGACTATGCAGTGAAACAAGCAGCAGTAGCAATGCCGTCGACTTCAAAACTTTGTGCATTTTCCTCTAAAACAGAAACCACTCCTTGTTTACAGGTTTCAGAGCTCCAAGTGCGAGCTACAGCAGAGGAAAAGGCAGTATGGTGCAAAACGGGTTGTTCCGTCATCAACGGTGTGTGACGGTGCCCACCAGGCCACACTTGCCTCCCCAAATACATGTTCCCATATTATGCAAATTTGAGTCATGGTCCTTAGTGGGAATCCCCACTAAAATCTCCAGTGACAATGGTACACCTTTTATCAGCATAGCCCTTAAGCAGGTTAGTGAATATTTGGGCATTGATCTGAAACAACACTGTGCATACCATCCGGCCAGTGGTGGGGCGGTGGAACGGGAGAACGGAACTCTAAAGAATAAACTGAGTAAGGGCTGCATTGACACAGGTTTAGGGTGGACCAAGGTTTTACCTGTTGTATTAATGCAGATGAGAGTGAGAGAGAGACCCAAGCATAAGCTCAGTCCTTTTGAAATCCTATTTGGGCGGACTCCACACACAGGAATTGGGCCTGTGACAGTTCCTATTCCTGATGCACAACATGTGATGATGCTATGTTAAGTTACTGTGCAGCCCTGTCCTCTGCTCTGCACTCTATACACAAGCAGGTAAAGGCAGCGCTTCCCGACAACACTGGGGGTCCGGTGTAGACCCTTAAGCAAGAAAGATAAACCAAAGCACGATATTGAAATTTATTGAGTGGAAGACTTAATGATCAATCACGCCAATCACATCATTGCAGCAGAAAGAGTGCATGACACACACTTTTATCAAAAATTTGTATTTAGCTGATCATGGTGATGGGACTAAGTGCCTAAGGCGACGTGATTTCTATATGTCCCACATAAGCCTGCAAAGTTCTTTAGTAGACTATTGCTGCAGATTGGATGACAATTAGTAGTTAAAAGCCTATATGCCAAGATATTGGCCGCCTCTGTAAACCATTCTGTATCGCCTTTTGTCAGAAGAATCATTGCCAACAGTGCTACCCACACAACGTCACACATAATGATCATTCTATCATTGAACACATGCGGTCTGCAATACGCACCCCTGCACAGACTAGCGAGATTGGGTTTAATTGGCTAAACTCAGTTCTCGGGGGATGGGGCTCATGGATATTAACCATCTGTCTGCCATTAGGTGCAATAATTCTTCTAATCTTGCTCATTTTGCCTTGTAATTTTTCTCTCGTTCAGAGCAGTCTCTCAAGCTTGTTGAAATCACTAATGACCAAACACTGATGTTGACAAAGACTGATTATTATCCCTACAATGACCAACCTGACTTGTATCCTAAACCTGACTGGGAACTAGATTCTCCCAGCGACACTGACAATGACGAACCACTGACATCCATTTCACACCTATTGTAAATATTCCTTTGACCATGACGATCCTCATTTCACCCTAAATGAGCTTGCTTAACTACAGGATACATTATATCAGTAAAAACAGCCTTAGCGCCTTCATTATGTCTGTATCATGTTGAATTCAGTTGAACCGTGAAAGGATTCTGAAGTTCTGATGTATTCACAGCATTGAGAATACTCTGTTAATTTTAATTATCATATTTTGTAATGATAAAATGGGGGAAATGTGAGGGAAATTACTCATTTTTACTTTGTAATAAATTTGTTCTTGTTCTTTTTCATTCTCATGTGAGGATAACGCCTAAGAAGGTTATGTCATGTCACTAAGATCAGTACAGTATGTTTATCTGCTTACAGAGACACAAACATGTTCTTCTGTTCAAGGTTCGTCTAAACGTCTTCCAAGATCCTAAAACAAAGCCTGTTTGAACTGCCTCAAACTGCCTCTTATCGGTACACAGAATTATGTCATGCTCTGCATTTCATATATATAGTAGTGGTTTAGTACAAGGGCTTCAGAGTGCTCTCATTATTCTACCCTGCTTTATTCTATCCAGTATTAACCATCTTTCTGTAATAAAACTTTTTACCTTCAGAGGACGAGTCTGCGAGTGTTGTCTAATTTTCACGACAATGCTTACAATGATCACATTTAAATTAAAAAATTTCAATTGCAGTAAACATACTGGAGAATAGATGGCTTCACTTTCTCAAAAACTAACCCAAAGGGGAAATCAGAACTACCAGAACTTAGAAGAGAAGCTGGGGGCATAAATCTCTCGCCAATGGCTAATGTTTTTTTCTTCTCTGCCACAGAATTATCCACAAATTCCCAAATATCCCCACAGCAACACTGGAGAGGCTTTACAGAATACTGCATACGTATTTTTCATGGTTTCTGGCAAAGCATTTGTGTACTACTTTGATGAAAGTCCTGTGGGGCATGGCACTCTCACAGAACTGCCACAAAACCACTCTTCAATATCAAAAAGCCATTACCATAGGGTTCATTTTAGGTTTTATCTAAAATGAGACCATTAGGCTCACCATTGACTGCCAAAGAGGCTACGTTATGGCAATATTGCAAATCTTCTGCCTTATGCTGTTATGTAGCAACTGACAGGCTGCTGATTGCTTGTTAATAGACTGAACACTACCCAACTCCCCCTCCTTTATGTTTGCTAGGGGGTTAGAACTCCCACTGGAGAAAGGAACAATGCTAATGAATTTCTCTCAGCAAAGACCCCAAGGAACTACTGTGAATAACAGCTATAAATTATTAAAATACCAAAACAAAGTGTGCATCTGTGTGTTTTGGCTTGAATATAGTGTCATGGAATAGGTAGCTTTCCTCTATCTTTCTCTCTTATTCAATAACAGTACACAAGTCAGAGCCATAGTTTGTACCACTCATATCACTTGTATACTTTCTCAATCACCTTTAGCAAATACTTAATACAACAGTTGTATTAATAAGAATTTAATATCAGGGAACTAACATTTCAGACACATCATGGCACAATATTTTGTTTATTTTTTCACTGTCAGCATTAATAGCTTCCAAAGAAGGCACAGCTGGAAAGAGCATTGCCTGTTGCCATAGTAATGCACATGTAATTGGAATTTGTGAACACAGACAAACAGAGTGGTACAAACAATGAAATTTCTTAGTGCCATTATACTAATTATTAGCACTCTTGGAATGTTACTTGACCAATCTAATTAGTTGACAGGAATGAACTTTTCTATAATAAAGTTTATCTGTGTTTTTTTTTTTTTAACTTATTAATTTTTTTATTTTATTACATATTACACCAAAAACTTTAGATAGACCTTCATAATACTTAGGTAACAATTTAATGTTTGTATGTATGTGTGTGTGTGTATGTGTGTATTATCTATAAGCACAATCAGCACCAAGAAGACTGAGGTCATGCATCAGCCAGCCCCAGGGAAGCCCTATACAGAGCCCAACATCACTGTCAATGGTCAGAGACTGAAAACAGTGACCAAGTTCACCTACCTCAGCAGCACATTGTCCCAAAATGCCACAATAGATGATGAAGTTAACGTCCGCATTGCGAGAGCCAGCTCAGCTTTCGGGAGACTGTATGCCAAGGTTTGGAACCAAAGAGGCATCACCATCCAGACCAAGCTGAAAGTGTACAGGGCACTTGTGCTCCCCACACTGCTGTATGCATGCGAAGCGTGGACAGTGTACCAACGTAATGGCAGGAAACTGAACCATTTTCACACCACCAGTCTCAGGAAAATCCTTGGCATCAAGTGGCAGAACAAAGTCCCAGACACTGTGGTTCTCAATCAAGCAGGCCTCCCTAGCATCTTCACCATCTTGATGACGAACCAGCTATGCTGGGCAGGACATGAGGCACGCATGACAGACCAGCGTCTACCAAAGAGACTCTTCTATGGCGAACTCCAGAAAGGTCAGCGTTGCCAAGGAGGCCAAAAGAAACGCTTCAAAGATACCCTCTAAGCCTCACTGAAAGCGTTTAACATCAATCCTGCCTCCTGGGAACAGACTGCATTGGATCGTGATGCCTGGCGCTCCTCCATCCACAAGGGCTCTTTGCTGTGTGAGGCAAATCGGACAGCTGCAGCCGAACAAAAGAGGCAAGCCAGAAAAGCCCGTGTCAGCAACACTCCCGGAGATGTCCACGCTATCCCCTGTCCCACCTGCCATAGGACTTTCCGTGCAAAGATTGGCCTGACAAGCCATCTACGCACACATCATCTCTGATGACAAAATGGTCTTCGTCGCTTTGACGGACAACCTAGAGAGATTATCTATAAGGCCCACATTGTTTTTGGAGCATCACTTGACTAGCCAGCAGTTCAGTGACCATAAGATGCTTTAAGCTATGTGCCATACTTGGATGTGGCTAAAACATACTAGACCATCAGACATCACTTTTGCTTATCACTTATCAGCTATTTTGCACACTTCTGCAATGTTACCCTTAGTTACCTCTAAATGTGTACATCCTAAGCACATGCATTGTTAACTATAGTAGAAAACCTGCACTTGACTAATGTTATAAAAGTACCTGCAATGCCTGGTGCCCAGGCTCCTAGCATACAGCAAACTATATCTGAATTTGTCTTTAATAAAAACCATGTCAGGTGTTAATGTCTTCAAATAAATAAATAAATAAAAAAAAGATGATACTGTGTCTCCAGTGGACAGAAGAGCATAAAGCCAAATAGTTGCCTGGTTGGTCAAATCCAGATTCATTTAGCATCATTTAAGGATCAAAATTTGCAACATAAGTCCATCTTTGTCTGGCTTACATTAGTGCTACTGATGCCTACTGAAGAATGAATGAGTGGCATGGTATACCTGAACATTATTAATTCACATCCACAGTATGATCATGATGCGAAGGTACATATACATTACAGTCCTTGGGTCCTAAATCTATGAAGCATCATGTGGAATACATTTTTCACATCATCTGCACAGCACTTTATTCCAGTACAAATTCATACTGTTCATGAACTTGTAATGTGCTACTAGATAGGTACAGAATGCATAATACACTAGCAAGATAATATATATTTCCATAAATATTTCCTTTCAATGAACAAGGAGAAGACTCACTGCCATTCAATAAATAATCAAGGTTTCACCAAATGAATAATCTTGTGAATAGATCACTATAAAGAAAGAAAGCAAGCAGATTCATTTTAATGGAATATATTGGTTTTACAAATCTAAAGGCAAAATAAACAAGTAATAGGTCATAGTCATATGCATAATGGATTATTGTTAACAATATATTTCTTAAAATTTCTTAAAATTGCACAAATCGTAGTCACACTAATTTTGTTATATATAAATTCTGTCCTAAATGTTATTTTATGACCTGCATTATTGAGTCACTTAAAAAAAAGATTCCAAACATTACTTTTCAACAAAGCAACATATTGTATAATACACCAGTTTTCAGACAAAAAGTCACAATGAAATCTGTCTGACTGTCATACCTGTTTCTGTTTTTGCAGATAAAATGTTTGGGTTATGCATGTAACACCGTTCCCTGAGAAGGAAATGAGACGTTGCGTTAGCTTAACACTGTGGGAAGTGCCCTTGCGCATGACTGGCATCTGAAGCATGCGTAACATCATGCCTATTTGTAGGCCTGCCATGATCAAGTGACGTGGCAATTAAGCACGCCACATGATATATATATATGGCACCTGTGAACCGCGCCGTCAGCCTCTATTATCTGTAGCGAAGACGTAATTCACAGGCATGCCCCAGTACGACAAAGCTACGCAATGTCTCGTTCCCTTCTCAGGGAACAGGGTTACATGCATAACCCAGACATTCCCTTTCAAAGGGAACTCCATGTTGCGTTAGCGCAATGCTGTGGGAACGAGAATACACACTCTGTCATACCGAGGGTACACCCTGTACAAAAAGACCCAAACCCGAGCGTCACCACAAGACACTCGAGCCCAGGACAGAATGTATATCCAGGCTGTAATATCGAATGAATGTGTGCAGTGTAGACCACCCCGCAGCAGCACACACATCCTGTAAGAATACCCCTTTGTACAAAGCCTTTAAGGAGGCGACCACCCTAGTGGAATGAGCCCTTATGCACAGAGGCGTAGCAAGACCACGCACTGCACAAGCGATAGAGATTGCTTCCACTATCTAATTAGAAATGCACTGCTTCGACACAGCATCACCTCTACTGGGCTGCGCGGTTCACAGGTGCCGTATATATATCATACATCATATGTACAAAGGGGTATCCTTACAGGATGTCACCGCCAAAGCAGACCAGCAGCTGCTCCAACTTATGCCACTGGCCGGACCGGTGGATGCAAGTACAGAGAGCCCTTACTGTCGATGCAATTTCTCTTGTTTCGGTGTGAGGAATGGAGGAGGGCAGAAAGCCTGCAGATGACAGGGCCAGCGGAAGAGATACCTTTAGAGTCAAAAGCTTCTCTGAGGCTGACTCAAAGGGCTCAACTAGGGCACTTGACATGCCTTCCAGGACCACAGAAAGGTCCCAAGAAGGTATGCATGGTTTGCAGATGGGCCTCAGCCACCTGACACCATGCATAAACCTTGATGTAAGAGGATGTTGCCCCACAAAGGCTTCATCAATAGGGGTATGGCCAGACAAAATGGCGGCCACATAGACCCTGATTGCAGAAGGAGCCAACCCTACTGAGAAATTTGCTTACAAGAACTCCAGGACTCAGAAGACAGAGCAAGAGTTAGGGTAGCACTCATCTCTGTTTCCTCTTCCAGATCCATATGAGATCCCCAGGCATGATACTACACAAGCTTCCGAGGCCAGTCACGCATGAGGGCGCTTCACACAGCTTTGAGCTAACACCACATGGAGTTCCCTTTGAAAGGGAAACAGAGTCTTACCAGTCTTACCAAAACTTCCCAGCTATTTTTTTTTTTAATTTCAAGTGTACTTGAAATGACATTATCAGCAAAGAGTTGTTACAGTTAATATTGACTTTGTTTTTCTTTATTACTGCTTTAAATAGTGGATATGTGTGTGTGTGTAATAGATAGATAGAATGTGCAATGCAAAAAAAAAAATGGCTGACTAGGCAATGAGTTTTTGTTAATACCAAATCTTAATTGTGTGGTGCACATTGAGAGTAAATGAGCATGCCAATCATGAGTATCCATTCAACAAAATGTCAATCTTGATGCCATCACCCCCACCCCCTTTCTAATTCCCACTATGAGTGTTACCAAGGAAACTGGGAAATCAGTTTAATTTAACATTTTTCAAGGCCAGTTTTTTAATCATGCTCATTCATCATCATAAACTCTCAATATAAATAATGCAAACTTTTACTCCCAAGGAAGGTTGTTCCACTAGCAGGCTAATCTTGCTGTTCCTCTTGGGTACATTACCAGGAAACTACATTTTTAAAAGAAAAGTTAACTCAGAGCAGCAAGTATAAATATATCAAATTTGATTTTATGAACAGACTTACGTGGTCTTTCCTAAATATGATAATATAAATTGCATGTGTTGCACGTCCTGGAAAAGATCTAGTAGAATCAGATCCAATTACAAATGTATTAGGACATAATACATTAAAAGAAATATTACACTCAAAGGTCAAAGTGAAAATCTACTTGATTCTCATTACATATAAATGAGTGAACCATTTAATGTGCACTTTACCATCATGTCCCTGATTCACAGCATCATTTACACTCCATTTGCGAAAGTCACCTTCTGTAATGAATTGAGTCCTGGGGCAGATGCAAGTGCAGTTTAGAGGTTTATTAAGAACATATAATCCAAAGGCATAAACAAAGACAGGCAAAGGTTAGTCGATCAGCATACGGGCATAAAGCAGGCAAAGCAAAGCACAGAATGAGAAACTAGAAACAAGATCAGAAAACCAGAAACGAGGACAAAGGACAAAGGCTTGGTACAGCAAAAACACTCAACACTTAATCTGAACAATGACACACGAGTGGTTTAAAAAGGTACCAAACATAGTCACTGTGAAAACTCAGAACAGCTGAGGACAATGATAACATGAGGGAGACATCCAATAATATCACAGGAGTGGAGACAGGACATACCCCATAACAAATACACGTGTGTCAGGTAAACAAAGTCAATAGCTGCGTTTACATGGACAACAATAATCCACTCTTAACCCGATTAAGACCATACTTTGATTAAGAAACTACCATGTAAACAGCACTTTTTACTTACCTTAATCTAATTAAGGTCATAATCGAATTAAAATCTAATTGAATTAAGACAGGTGGAGTACTCCTGTTTTAGTCGCATTATGGATGTGCATTACAGACATGTAAACACCTTAATCACATTACGAACGTCATGTGAGAGGTTTTACCGCATTTTGCGACAGGACATGATCACACGGCAGTTTTACATTTTACGGCGAACAAGAGAGTTCAGGTGCGTCCCAAACTGCATACTTTCCTACTATAGGCCTGTAGTGGGGAAAAATACATGTATCTTGGCTACTATATAGACAGTAAATACGCGGTTTGAGACGCAGCACACGGCTTCAAGCAGTCGTCTATTAGCACGTATAGCATGACAAATAATGACAAATGTAAAATTTAGGAACACAATGACAACAGAGGTTTGCAAAAAGTACAAGATTAGTTAAAAATAAATTTATGATTTTTTTCAGATTACACATATAAATAACGTATTTTACAAAGCACATTAATTTTTTTATTTGGTAAAGCTTTCCTTAAGGAGACATTTATTTAAGATTTATGGAAGGAGTTTCAGGATAGGAAAAGCTTGAGGAAAAAAGAACTTGTGCTTTCTGGTGGTCAGTAACATGACAAGCTACATTTTTATCTCATTAACTTCAAGAGAGTGAAAAAAGAGAGCCTATTGTGGGAATGTTATGATTTTCGAATAGAGAATCTTCGGGTTACAATTCTTAACAAGAGAGAAAGTGAAATTACACAAAAAGAAGGCGCATACTTCCCACACCAAGGCCTTGAGAGAGTTTACCAAATGACACGCAGACACACAAAGTTAAAATGGCAAGATCTCTCATTTATTCAAAGAAAGGCAGAGTATACATCATGCTTGACACACAACAGAGACAATGGGAGAACTATTGATTAGCTAGGTGAAAGGGCATATTTGCATAAACAGCTAGGGTATCAACATAAGACAGGAACAACACCATATATGTTTTTCAGGAAGTCATAGGAATACTGGCAAATGTTATTCAGGAAGGTATGTAAATGCATGCAAATGGTATTCGGGGAGACAAAGGAATTTGCAAATGGTGAGGGACTTTGTCTGTACCTGTGTTAACAGAGGAACAAAGAGAAAAAAGCAGGTGTCACCACAGGAAGAGAGAGGGGGAAGTGTTCCCAAGGGAATAGAGAGGCAAGTGTGTTCACAGTAAACTTATCAGGGAATGACTAAATAGCTGCTATAACATAAATGATAACTAACTAATTTGCTTCGAGGATATTTCACAACATTAATTGAAACAAACATGTTCTCCATTAATAAATAAAAATTGTAAATGTTGGAAAATTGTTGTATTATAAGAGGGATAAAACACTATCACATCATACCATCGTTGAATATTTCTTATTACTGCACCTTCCCTCCCATATGGTATTTCTTATATAAAACATTAATATAATATCTGAATGCTCATTTGCGTCTGCCTGTGAGGTCTGCATAGCCCCACTTCTCATTTTCAATAGAGTACCCACATGCTCTATCTATGAGTCCTTAATACACCCTTTGCCAAAAAGCCCACATCAAACTAGACTCTGTGAATAGTGGTCTCTTATCCAAAAATCCATTATTATACTGCCTAGGACCAAACACAGCAGATGGATTTGTTGTGAACAACATTCAAATATGCTTTCAGTTGATTTCATGGGAAAAAAAGACACTTTATCATGTCCCACATGATTTTTTTTAGCTATTTGAGCTACTCACATTCTGAACTGATAACCTCGGTGAAATGTAATAATGAATGTAATAATATATTTAATAACTGATTATAGTTATGTAAAGAAAATAGCATAAATCTTTAATCTTGACTAATAACCATGTGCAATATGTAAATCACACCATAAATACTGACTAAGATTGGAAAAGGCAATAAACAAGAAAATTTCCATGTGTGAAATTTTCCTACATGGAAAATTTCGATGTGGAAATATGGGTTACTGATAAATACCTGTGAGTAGCTATTATTGTTTGTCTATGCATTTATTGTATGGTTTCCGTACATTTTCCAGGTACAGTGAGGGAAAAAAGTATTTGATCCCCTGCTGATTTTGGACGTTTGCCCACTGACAAAGAAATGATCAGTCTTTAATTTTAATGGTAGATTTATTTGAACAGTGAGAGACAGAATAACAACAAAAAAATCCAGAAAAACGCATGTCAAAAATTTTATAAATTAATTTGCATTTTAATGAGGGAAAAAAGTATTTGACCCCCTCTCAATCAGAAAGATTTCTGGCTCCCAGGTGTCTTTTATACAGGTAACGAGCTGAGATTAGGAGCACACTCTTAAAGGGAGTGCTCCTAATCTCAGTTTGTTACCTGTATAAAAGACACCTGTCCACTGAAGCAATCAATCAATCAGATTCCAAACTCTCCACCATGGCCAAGACCAAAGAGCTCTCCAAGGATGTCAGGGACAAGACTGTAGACCTACACAAGTCTGGAATGGGCTACAAGACCATTGCCAAGCAGCTTGGTGAGAAGGTGACAACAGTTGGTGCGATTATTCGCAAATGGAAGAAGCACAAAAGAACTGTCAATCTCCCTCGGCCTGGGGCTCCATGCAAGATCTCACCTCGTGGAGTTGCATTGATCATGAGAACAGTGAGGAATCAGCCCAGAACTACACGGGAGGATCTTGTCAATGATCTCAAGGCAGCTGGGACCATAGTCACCAAGAAAACAATTAGTAACACACTACGCCGTGAAGGACTGAAATCCTGCAGCGCGCGCAAGGTCCGCTGCTCAAGAAAGCACATATACATGCCCGTCTAAAGTTTTCCAATGAACATCTGAATGATTCAGAGGACAACTGGGTGAAAGTGTTGAGGTCAGATGAGACCAAAATGGAGTTCTTTGGCATCAACTCAACTTGTCGTGTTTGGAGGCGGAGGAATGCTGCCTATGACCCCTGGAACACCATCCCCACCGTCAAACATGGAGGTGGAAACATTATGCTTTGGGGTTTTTTTTCTGCTAAGGGGACAGGACAACTTCAAAGGGACGATGGACGGGGCCATGTACCGTCAAATCTTGGGTGAAAACCTCCTTCCCTCAGACAGGGCATTGAAAATGGGTCGTGGATGGATATTCCAGCATGACAATGACCCAAAACACACGGCCAAGGCAACAAAGGAGTGGCTCAAGAAGAAGCACATTAAGGTCCTGGAGTGACCTAGGCAGTCTCCAGACCTAAATCCCATAGAACATCTGTGGAGAGAGCTGAAGGTTCAAGCTGCCAAACGTCAGCCTCGAAACCTTAATGATTTGGAGAAGATCTGCAAAGAGGAGTGGGACAAAATCCCTCCTGAGATGTGTGCAAATCTGGTGGCCAACGACAAGAAACGTCTGACCTCTGTGATTGCCAACAAGGGTTTTTAAACCAAGTACTAAGTCATGTTTTGCAGAGGGGTCAAATACTTATTTCCCTCATTAAAATGCAAATCAATTTATAACATTTTTGACGTGCATTTTTCTGGATTTTTTTGTTGTTATTCTGTCTCTCACTGTTCAAATAAATCTACCATTAAAGTTATAGAATGATCATTTCTTTGTCAGTGGGCAAACGTACAAAATCAGCAGGGGATCAAATACTTTTTTCCCTCACTGTAGGTGGGCAATCTGACTGCCTTGCTTGTGGTGGAAAATGGCTCTGTATTAAAACCAACACACTGAGTCAAATAATAACCTTCAATATTTAAAATTTTTGTCACTCTTAAAGCACGTCATCTGAAATACTGAACATGTTTTGATATTAATTGCTTACTGGGCACAGGTGATTGCTTTTAGACTGCACAGGCTTTTCAGCATCTAATCAAATGATCAGATGCCTCACTGCAATATCGCACTGTTCATTTAATTGTACTTGCACTGTTTCAGTGAACAGCACAGCTTATATCAAAATCTCTTTTGAAGCCTGTGAAAAAGTGCTGATAGACAAGTGTATATGGCAGATCAAAGTACACTGTGTTTTAATGGGACAAAAGAGTTATGCTTGTTGGACAGCAGGCTTTTAACACACAATTTTGAACCCCTCTACGAAGCTGTGTGTGTCTGTTGGCAAATGGGAGTGCAATGTTTATTGGATAGTGCACTCTTTATTTGTTCCACCTGGATGCGTGACTTCTCGTAATAATGACTGGTAGACCTCTCAAAGGGGAGAACCTCGTAACGAACTCCCAATCACTGAAATGGTAATAAACATGACTGACATCTGAAACATTGGCACCAGTTAAAAACACTTGGAGTCTGCAGTATTGGTGTAACTTGCAAATATTTTAAATAAAACAGTAGGTATAAAGTTGTTTGTTTATTTGCATTAATTTCTTAAATCTGTTTTTATAAGTCTAGCTAGCTAGCTGTCACTTCATTCTTTAGCTAGCATCTTAGGTGCTTTTTGGCACAAAATGGCAGACATTGCTAATGTTGACCTGATTCTAGGAAAGTCTTTTGATGCTTACACTTAGAAGAAATGAACAATAAATAAATAAATAAACAAATAAATAAATAATTGACAGACCAATGCCCAAGATTTTAATTCCAAAGTCAGGAAACAAAAGAGGTCCTTTTAGCTGGTACTAAAAGTACAGTAAAATTGATTGGGTGTGCTTACTATTTCTTCTTAGATTATGTGGAGAATCTGCCATACAATTCCCTGTGTATGAGTTGTCACTATAGAAATTATTGGTAATGAAATTAATGTTAGTATAAGCACATTATACAGTAAATCTATAGTTCAGGTTACATATGTAATGTGCAATGTATATACAGCAGTATTGTAAGAGTTGATAGTGTTAGTGTTGACTTAAATAATTAAATCAAGTTTGATATTATCTAAAAAGTGTAGTGATTGTGAATGATATTATCATTTAGATATATTTTATACACAGTATTTTACATATCCAAATGAAATGGTAAAGCAGTTACTGGCTATAAAATGACTACACACCCCTGTTAAAATAATAACGTATTTAACTTTATGGTCAGGCAAGGAGAAGGAAGGTGGAGGCAGGCTTGAGATGACTCAACTCTTTATTTTGCTCTTTTTTCTTTTCCGATTTTCAGCAGTCTTTTTCTTTCCTTTAATTAGCGCACAAACACATTCGCGGTGTGCTGGTGGCTCTGTCTGTCTCTCTCTCTTATCCTCGCTTCATCTCACTGCAACAAAGAATATTCATTAAGAGAATTCCCCACAGGTGTGCATTCTCGGACTCCGCCCCCCATTCGCAAATCAGCGCTTTTCCATGACCCCGCCTCCACATGCCCCCACCGCCCGACTAAGGTTGGGGAGCCATCTGGTCTGCTGCCAACTTGCAGCTGATTTACAGAACTGTGCACTCCGCCCCCTCCACCATTTGGGACAATATGGCCTCCATCACCCTGTCTGATGCGTCCATCTGTAAAATAAATAGAAGAGAGAAATCAGGATATTTTAGGAGTGGTTCGCCATACAGTACAGCTTTCACCTGAGTGAATTCCTGTTGGCATGGCTTCATCCACTGGACCAGATCTGGTGTCCCCTTTTTAGTGAGATCAGTCAGCAGGCTGGTGAGATCCGAATAATTAGGCACAAACCTACGATAATAGCCAGCCAGCCCCAAAAACTGTCTCACCACCTTTTTGGTCTAGGGTCTTGGGCAGGTCGCAATCACGGCTGCCTTCTTGATTTGGGGACGCACCTGCCCATGACCCAATGGAAGCCCAGATACCCTACTTCCACCTGTTTAATTGCGCACTTCTTTGGGTTTCCCATGTGTCCCGCACGCCTCAATGATCTCAGAACAGCTCTTAGGTGCTACATGTGCCACTGCCAATCATTACGGTAGATAATAATGTCATCTAAATAGGAAGTGGTATATGCAGACGGAGTACAATGTCCATGAGCCTCTGGAACATTGTGGGGGCTCCGGATAACGCAAAAGGAAGGGTCACGTATTGGTGTAACCAAAATGGAGTGGAAAAGGCCATTTTTTTCACGAGCCATTGGAGTCAAGGGGATCTGCCAATATCCCTTTTTAAATCCAGTGTCAAATAAAAATAAGGCACACCTAACCGATCAAGCAGTTCGTATACACGAGGCATTGGGTATGCATCAAATTTAGATACTGCACTGACTTTTCTAAAGTCTACACAAAACCAGACCGTCTTGGGAACCAAAACCAACAGGCTACTCCAGTCACCGTGGGACTCCTCAATTACCCCCATGTTGAGCATAGCCTTGAGTTCATCCCAGACTACATTTTTTGTGTTCGGACAGCTGATAGGGACAGCTGCGCACCACCACCCCTGGTGTTGTCTCAATGTGGTGTTCTACGAGATTAGTGTGACCGGGGAGAGGTGAGAACACGTCGGAAAATTCTGCCTATAATTTATTAACACCCGTAATTTGGGATGGAGTGAGGTGGTCTCCATACAGGACCAGGGGAGATTTTTAGATTTACCTCTGGTCCTAGTTCCTCCCTCTCGGTGACGACCATCACCAAAGCCACGGGAACTGTCTCCCTCCATGGTTTTAGGAAGTTAAGATGGGAATTCTGTTGCGCCCCACCTCTATACATTCACCTTACTTCATAGACGACTTCCCCATCTAGCTGTGTGACCTCAAAGGGCCCTTACCACTTGGCATGTAATTTAGAGCTCAAAATGAGCTCTTTATCTCCTGCCGTGAACTTGCGTAGCAGGGCACCCCTGCTATACAGTCAGGACTGATGTTGTGCCTGGAGCACATTCTCCTGTCTGCAAATAACAGGGGCTCTAACCACTTATCCAAATTTTGCGCATCATTGTGAACAAACTTAAGAATCATGTTTTCAAGCATTTGATTAATCCTTTCAAAAGGGACCTTGATTAATGGGAGTGGGCCCAATGGCACTTTTGGGGTGGCCAGTGAATTCATTCATGTGTGACATGTCGCACACCATGTGTGAACATGCCTGGCCAACAAAATGGCCATGAGCCAGTCCAATGTTTTCCCCTGCTCTAGGGGATTATGGTGAGTTACCTGGAATACCAATTCCCGCTGGCTCCTCGAAACCAACAACTGAGTTATTTCTTCCTGAGTATGAGTGTCCTGCATCACTCTATATAACTTATCCTTAAGAATAAAAAAAATAGGGGTGGGAGAGCACAACACTGGGCTGGATAGGCTGACCATTGATTACTCTCACTTGGTCAAAGGCGTGCTTAAGGGTCTTATTGCACAACTGCTCTGAGGGGAATCTCTGCCAAGAGGGAAGGGGTGAAGCTCCCCCCATTCTTGCGGTCTCCCTGACATGGAGCTGATGCCAATGGCCCTGGCACCACCTCTCCCGGTAATGCTGTGTACATTCTACACCGTTTCCTCCTAGTGCAGAACCCATCCACAGACATTTCCTTGGCTAACACTTGAAACCACAACCAGTTTGTCCCCAGAATTAGTGGATGGGTGAGGCGAGGACTAACCGCCGCATCCACTACATATTTTCATCCCTGAAATTTGATGACAGTAGTCACTGTGGGGTATGCGTAAACATCCCTGTGCACACACCTCACCTTCACCAACCATGCATTTCCCATTGCCTCCCCTTGAACCAGAGAGCCTGCAACAGAAAACATTCATTAAGAGAATTCCCTACAAGTGTGCATTCCTTACCACTTGCCTTCTCTGGCTCCACCCGCCATTCACAAAATGCTGCTCGATGACATTAGGTTGAAAGTAGATGGTGGAAAGATGCAGCGGATGCTCTCATTCATATTCATTGTCCTTACTACACTTCCCAATAACTGATGATCTTGGAATCTGCAATTGTTTAGAAATGGCTCCAAGAGACATTCCTTGCTTGTGTAAATCCACCATCCTCTTTTTCAGATCTGCACTGTGCTCCTTGGACTTTCCCATAGTACTGTGTGTTGGTCAATCCAATGAGTGCTGCCAAACAAGCCATTTTTATGTTGGCACAGAGAAGCTGCTATCTGTAGTCAATCATGATCACTAACAGGAAATTAAGAGGCCTTGCACTTTGGCAAATAAAGGACATTTTGGAACTTTCAGCACCATTGAATTAATAATCTAATTGTTTATATGTATATTTTTGACCCTGTATGTATAATTTTGGTCCTGTGTTGATGACAGAAAACCCCAAATGAATTCAAACTTGTGAACCATTTTTTTTTTAAATTAAAGATGTATGTTGTACAATCATTCTGCCCCAGAAAAATAAAAGTTCAATGAATTTTCTGAAAGCCCAATATTGCCATGATATTCATGTCCATGATGAGTGTATGTAAACTTCTGACCGCAACAGTATATAACATGCAAGTAATACTGGCAAAGCTGACCATGAAAGTAAATTAGCCAGGAAGATAAAAGAACTTTAAAGAGAAGAACTATGGAAAATTACACAGGAGCAGAACTTCTAATTGAGAGAGAGTTCCTTTTGATGTAACTCCAGAGAACTGCTGGTGCACTAATTACAAAGCTGTAAAGGAGAGGTAATCAGTGTACTGCTAATGAGTTATGTCAACATGACATGGAAAAGCATCCAAAAGGATAAATTGCTTGAGAATCTCTTGCCAAATAATGAATGAATAAAAATATTAATCTTTTAAGAATATTTTACACCTCAGTAATACTGCTTGTGAGTGTGTATGTGTTTGGTTATATATATATATATATATATATATATATATATATATATATATATATATATATATATATATATACAGACTACCATGCATGTATTTGGACTTGGGGAGGGGACTGGAGTTTAATTTTATTAAAGTTTAAACTGAATTCAAATGCGAAACTTTCATATATATTCTAGATTCATTACACATAAAGTGAAATATTTCATGCCTTTTTTGTTTTCATCTTGATGATAATGGCTTACAGCTCATGGAAATCAAAAATATAGTATCTCAAAATATTAGAATAAAGAATTTATAATACAGAAATGTCAACCCGAGAAGAGCTCTCATCAGCTAAATAACTCAAAACACCTGCAAAAGTTT
Organism: Ictalurus punctatus; assembly: GCF_001660625.3. NCBI lineage: Eukaryota > Metazoa > Chordata > Actinopteri > Siluriformes > Ictaluridae > Ictalurus > Ictalurus punctatus. Next base: position 19,007,010 of record NC_030428.2, on the reverse strand, counting down.
CCTGAGACTTTAAAAAGAACTGGACCATTGCTCATTGGTCCAAAGTCCTCTTTTCAGATGAATGTAAATATTGGCCGCCAGGGTTCAGAAGCAGGGCAGTTTGAGAGAACTCTGTGAAGATGTCTTAAGTTATTAAGACATTAAGACATATTACCATCCATTGGTCCTTCAATAACACATACACAGCCCTGATGGTTGGAATTCAGCAAGATCCACACCATGTAAGCGAGACAGTTCATCTTTCGGTAATCCAAATCAGAGATCTGTTGTTGAATGCCACAACTATTGACCTGGACATAGCTGAGGCAGCTGTCTGGGAGTGAAAAAAGCTGTTGCCATGATGATGAAGCTAATTTCAAAATGTTCTCCTTACCAGGGGAAAGGTGGAGGATTGTAGCATAACACACACTTTAAAGCATAGCTTTGGTAGAGTCAACCCTGTTGAAAAAAAAAAAAAAAAAAGATATTTTATAAGCTGATCAATAAACTGTGGAAGCCACATTGTTAAAATAAACCAGTGATTAATGTGATAATTAGGATAAACCAGTGATGATGTAATAAGGCTTATTCATGCAGCAATAAATTGGCAAAATACTAGATTCCTATTAGATGTTTATGTAAAAGCCTGCCATCTTCTCTTTCATTTATGGTCATATTCATTTTATTAATTTTTAAATTGTTACATTGTATCTGCTATCTGTTTCTTCAATCTGCGTTTTCTACCTGAGTTGTCTAGGCACTATTGAAAAAACTATGTCTTATACTCTTATATTCACTGATACTTTAACAATGAAGCTAAATTGGGTCTTTCTGCTTCTAACAATGTGTGTCTTATTTCTAACCAATAAATGGTTCCTGAGTTATGAAACTGAGAATGCTGCTTGCAAATTGCATTCTTTGGTTTCTGAAGGTTAAATGTGAGATCTCAAAACACTTTGCTGTTACTCTAAGGTATAAGCCTCTATTTATACTCAGCTGTATGTAGAGCAAAGCCTCCTTTGGGACATGATGCAACTTTTTTTTTTTCATTTTCCTAAGCATTGTAAATGTCCTCGTGTAGGCATATGTTTCCCGTTAATATATATCCTTTAATGCGGGATCGTGTTTTGAATTTCACAGTAAAGTAGGACTTTGTAAGTCATTTTAGTAGTCAAAGCCAGTGCACCTATATATAATGTATGTTTGCACAGTTTACATGGTTTATGAAAGATCAGTGGAATTATACAATATGTTCAAGTATTATTTTTTTTCTAAGAAGCCATGAGTGAATGATGTACAGGATGTACATCTAAACACATAAGTGTGTCAGTGTGGTAGAAGAAGAACTGTGACTTCCTCTTTGTGCAGGCAGGCCATAACACCTTCAACATTCATCACACACATCACAGCAAGACATTTATCTCTCTCCCCTGTCATCCACTCTCCACAGGACAGTAAATGAACAAGGGACAGAAACAGATGTGTGCCGTATACTTAAGGATTTGACAGTAGCACAGGAGTCTAAACCAAAGTCTCGAGGTCTATAGACACAACTAAAATGCTTAGTTGTGTCTATACACCTTATACTAGATTTCTTTTTATACTAGATTTCCTTTTATAAATACTATAAAATATTATAAAACTGGCTTGTACAACTTATTCATCTAATTGTTGTAACCTACCTCAGAAGATTCAAATGGCAGAAGGCTTCATTTGAATAACTAGACAATAACCCTGGTATGCACCAACTGCAGTTGAAAACTAGTATTTGATGTTACTTTGGCTGGTATATTTCATAATGCTATAGAAAACATTCACGAGAATAATTAGCTATTTTTGTTTGCCAGGTAACAAAATTACATGATGAGATCAGTGATGAGATGGAATGCATTACAATGCAATCACATGATTACCATGAATGATGAGGATGATGGAAATTTATTTTCTTGTTCATGAGAAACATGAAAAAGCTAGAAATGTAACAAAAATAAGTGCATTCAAATAATCTCTCCCCATGACCTTCAAAATTAAATCTACAAAATAAAAACAGTAAATGACTCAAGGACAATCATATAACTGTGAAAATACAGCAGAGAATTAGCACTAAATTACTTGAAATGAGAAACAGAAGCTATAGTGATCTACAATGTGGTCTAAGAGACCTAAACAATCTGTAGTTCCAGATGAATAGCCATACTGCCTCACTCCATCTTGATAGTTTGCCCTTGAAAGGTTTCTGGCATCTCATTCCAAATGCCAATGAGAAAGGATGCCAACTTTTGAAGTAATGGATTTTTAACAAAAGATCCATTCTTCAGAAGAAATTCTTCCTTGGTCAAGCAAACTCCCTAGATACTTACAATTCGATTATTAGAGGATAGCAAATATGAATATGTTTCAAGGATCATCAAGGTTCATTGTCAATCAATCTCCATGAACTATTTTAGATCCTGTGCAATATAATGACTGTCTAAGGTGAAAATGATTATGTAAACTGTTTATTTGATTTTATAAACCCATTCCTTTGTCTTATAGTGAAAGGTATCTATCAGAAGTAAAATAGCAACACACTAAATCATAAAATAAACCTGGCACCATGTTCCAAGAATTATGATCTTTTATAGTTCCCTAAGTCTTTAAGGTCACAGTACACCCTATCCAGATATTACAATCATGGTAGATAAAAAGCTTATGTGGATTAAGCTGGAAAGACAAATATAGGACACTGCTGTCGTTAGTGACACAGGATGCTTAGGACAAAACGGGCTTCATTTATTCTCACTGGCAGACAGCATTTATTATACACTAGCACCAGACATGAATTGAACCAAGCCAGACGTCAGACATGATAAAGTTAAGCATATGGGTCAGAACTAAGGTATTTTCTACCACACTGGCAAGCGAAATAGTCTGGTATTATATCAAATAATAGTTTCCTGCAGGAAATCTGAAATCCATTCACATTGTACATGCCAGTTTTGTATATTATGACTGACAAATAATATTTTCTTTAATCAATAAATCTGGCAGCAGCTCAGGGATGATTTGGAGTCTTTAAGCTTTCAATACCTCATCACATTGCATTCAAGAAGACCAGATAATGATAATAATAATAATAGTAATAATAATAATAATAATAATAATAATAATAATAATAATAATAATAATAATAATAATAATAATAATAATAATAGGGCGCATGGTGGCTTAGTGATTAGCACATTCGCCTCACACCTCCAGGGTCGGGGGCTCAATTCCCACAGTGGCCCTGTGTGTGAGGAGTTTGCATGTTCTCCCCATGCTGCGGGGGTTTCCTCCAGGTACTCCGATTTCCTCCCCCAGTCCAAAGACATGCATGGTAGGCTGATTGGCATGTCCAAGGTGACCGTGTGGGTGTGTGAATGTCTATGTGAGTGTGTCCTGCTATGGATTGGCACCCTGTCTAGGGTGTACCCTGCCTTGTGCCCAATGCTCCCTGGGATAGGCTCCAGGTTCCCTGTGACCCTGAAAAGGAGTAAGCGGTTGGAGATGGATGGGTGGATGGATAATACCTTTTATTTTTAGGAACCTTTCAAGGCATAAAAACATAATAATAAAATACAAAACAATACAAAAAAACAAACAAAATACAATACAAATCAAACATACAGATCAAAGAATAAGATCAGTAAAAGCTATTCTAAACAAATAAATTTTAATCTGAGTTTTAATCTGGAAAATAGAATCCAACTGCTGGATATACAATGGTAAATAGTTCCATAATTTTGGCACTGCACAACTAAAAGTCCTGGCACCAAAATAATTTACTTTGAAATTAGGAGCAGACAATAAGTGCGCAGAAGATGATCTTAAAGAATGTGGGGGAATGTAAAGGTGAAGAAGGTCTGATATATAAAGAGGAGCCAAATTATGAAGAGCTTTCTAAGTAAACAACAAAATATTATAATGGACACGATAACGAACAGGCAGCCAGTGTAGTTGAAAAAGAATAGGTGTTATACGTTCAGAAATACATAAATGTGTGACAATCCTTGCGGCTGAGTTCTGAATTAACTGTAGTTGGTGGAGTTGTTTTTCTGGAACACCAAATAAGTGAGAATTACAATAATCAAGCCTTGATGTTACCAGAGCATGGATAAGGACTTCAGTGCTATGCTGAGAAAGTGATGAATGTAATCTAGCAATGTTACATAAATTGAAAATTGCAATACATTAAATATTATTACTATGAGAACCAAAAGAAAGCAAGGCATCAATTATAACACCAAGACTTTTTATGGGTGGAGATACTAACTGGATAATTATCAATGAGCAGAGTAAAAGGTTGGGTTTTAGATAGAGTATACCTAGACCCAACAAGCAGAACTTCAGTTTTATTCATGTTAAGCTTTAAGAGATTGTCAATTATCCATGTCAATCATCCATGTGTCAATCATCTTAAACATTTAGTAAGCTCAAGGGGGGGACAAGAAACATTAGGTTTAGTAGATATATACAATTTTGTATCATCTGTGTAAAAATGAAAATTAATACCATAAGTACGAAAAATATGACCAAGAAGTCAATATATATATATATATATATATATATATATATATATATATATATATATATATATATATATATATATATATATATATATATATATATATATATATATAATAAAAAACAGCAGTACCAACACTGACCCCTGTGGGACACTATGGGTAACATGGACAGGTCCTGATTGAGCATTCTTAATCCATACAAACGGTTTCCTATCACTTAATGCTCTTCATTGGTTTTCTTCATATTTATCAGCTATCCCAATAGAACCTAATCAATCTAATAATATTTAGTGACTAATGGTGTCGAAAGTGGCACTAATATCTAAAAGAATAAAAATAGTCAAAAGACCAGAGTTGGCTGCAAAGAGAAGATCATTTGTAATCTTACCAGAGCTGTTGCAGTACTATGCTCAGATCTAAAGCCCTCATAGTCCTCATATGAGCCCTCAAGTGCTCATAGAGATCATTACTTTGCAGATAAGATTCAAGTTGAGTTGCTACTGTTCTTTCAATATTTTTTTTAAAAATAGTGAAGATTTGAAAAGGGTCAATAATTATTTAGATCATTAGTATCCGCACCAGTCTTTTTGAGAATTGGAGTCATAGAAACCAATTTTAATGATGAAGGAACAGTAGCAGTAGATAATGAATAATTTATTATTACTGTAATAATAGGAGAAATTGAGTGGATGTAGGATTTAACTAAAACAGTGGGTAAAGGATCAAGTGAACAAGTAGCTGAAAATACTTGCAGACCAACAACTTTGATCATATCCATTTAGATAATCACTAGTCATAGAAACAGAATTAAGTAGTGTATGCTATCAATCATTGATCTAAAAAATTCAGAAAAGGATGCACGTTGACCAGGAGAAAAAGAAATGGTGGCAAAAGGTTTTAAAATTTTAATTGTCAACAGTACTAAACAAAGTCCTTGTATTACTTCATCCAGAAGCAATAATATTTGCATAAAAATATGATTTAGGTGTATTAAGTGCAGTCTTGCACAAAATCAGATGTTCAGAATACATCTGTTTATGCACTTCAAGACCAGTTTATTACACAGTCTCTCTAGTCGACGACTTATAGCCTTTTGATGGCGCAGTTCTGGAGTGTACCAAAGTGAAGAATGCACATATAATACAGTACGAGTTTTCATAAGAGCCACAATGTCAAGTATTTGAAAGAAACTATCATTATAGAAATGCATCCAATCAGATGTAGAAGAATTAAATCAACACTGGTTTACAGAATGGTCAATCATTCCATCCATGACATGATTGTCATTGATTGTCATGGATCTATATTGTTGATGTAACGAAATGCTGCGGCTTAACATTTGCTTGAAGAACAGAGATAAAAAAAATACAGGCTTGTGATCCAAAATAGGAAATTCAATAGAAGTAAGATTGAAAGGCATAACACCCAAGCAGCATACCAGGTCTAAGATATGATCTTTGTTATTTGTTGGAAAATTAAGAAACTGAACAAAGTCAGCACTATTCAACATTGATTTAAAATCATGATATTGAGTACTAGTAGTTTTATCATAATGCATATTAAAATCTCCCATTAACACAATAATCGGAGACAAGGTACAGTAGAGAATTCAGTAAAAAAAAAAAAAAAAAAGTAGATAAAGCAGATGATTTAGGGGGTCTATAAATTAATACAACAATAGTGGGAGTTAAGCCCTTAAGATGTACAGCCAAAATTTCAAAAGATGATGGCTCTGATGCAGAAATTGGACAGATTTTAAAGCTGTCACGTTAAATAAATGCAAGGCCACCTCCTTTACCAGTGCAATGAGGCTTACATATGTGAGCATATCCAGATGGTGTTGCTTGATTTAAATGAAAAAAGTGGAATTTATCCAGATTCAGCAATACTGATTCGGATATTCCAACAATATCCACGGTGGAAGTATTTTGCTCATTGTAATAAATCCAGATGATTAAACAGAGACAGTGGAGGTTTGAATGAAGGCCTTGAGTTTATAGACCTCAGCCGCTGAATACATCAAATGTGGAGCAGCGATGATCAGGACAAATGACAAAATAATTCATAGCAGCAATTTAAAGAACCACATAGCCCAATCTCATAATGCAAGGTCAGGCCAGTCAATCAACAATAAAACAAAATTGGCAAACGGCAAATTACTGCTACGGTGAGTCAGTAGCAGTGGCATATTGAGCAACACCTGGAGAACTCCAAATCCATGGCAAATAATTCAATAATTTAGCAGAACTAAGTAAAAATATCCCAGTTTAAAATATTCAGACATAAAACATAAAAGAAAGAAAATACAACAGTAGCAGCCAAAGAGTAGCAGCAACCAAAATGCACCAGTGTTTACTCAACCAGAAGTTACATGTTACATGGCAATGAAATGGAAAGTTTGTTATGTTAAGCACAATTCATGTGAGCTACTCGCATCATCTTATGGTCTAAGAATAAAGCAACAGAGAAATGACATGACTGCACACTGCATTTAGACCCCATGAATTCTAGTACCATAAAACCATTAAATGACAAATGGATTATGCTCCTTACACTTAACCAGAACATGCCCTTGATCATCAGCCACTTAAATGTGTCAATTTGAACATAATGGGGATGTTAAGAAGGTGATATCAACCTGATAAGACCCACTAGCTCTCTTTGTCAAAACTCTCTAGTAGATGAAAGCGCTAGCACAGCCAGAGTCTACCAGACATCAAGATACACGAGTAAAGGATGTGGCAATAGAGATATGTCATAAGGTCCTACAGATTAACAGCAATAAGCATTCATCTTCGCAACCCATTCAAGCAATACTGCACAAGCCTTGGGATTACTGCATTGCATATCTGAAATGATTATTTGGAAATAAATGGTGGCATGTCTTCAAAAACCCCCCAATTAGGCAAGATGTAGCACCTGCCAGCTATGCTGGCACATTTATTCATATGTATTTATTACAGAACATGTGGGAGAGGGAATTATATCACTGGAAGTTGTACTGTGTCTCTGGTGTTGAAATGCTAGCATTTAGGTGCACTTTTACTTTCCTTTTCTCTGTTTTGAAGCTCATTTTGTTTACTAGGGGGGAAAGGCATACCATGAAAAGCTACCTTCTAGTAGAGGAAATACTTGAGTGTTTTGTTTGGTATACCAGAATCTAAACATTTTCTGTCCACTAGAATATATTTTAAAAACCTTAAACTGCACATGGTTGCAGTGACAGCTGTTAGTAGCACACTACTAAATTGTATTTAGTTTTTTTTTTAATATCATATGGCAAAAGTTCACTGTGCACATATCTTAACGTAGTGACAAGAAATTAGAAGTCATGAAATTATAATTGATGCAAATAATGTAGGGTATTTCATCATAGCATTCCATAGTTTAAATACCACAAAATACCTACTTTTTTGGTTATTTAAAACCCAGAACATAAACTTCAGCATGACATAGTGGTTATCTAGTGGTTGTGGATTAAATACTGTCACATTTTAGAGGTGGAGACGAATGCAAGTGCAGATTAGATTTAATTTAAATACAAACGAAACACAAAACAGTAGCTATAGAAGTTATGGCAAAACACTAAGGCAAAGAATAACCATGACACAAAGACCATAATCACAGCAACAGAGACAACAGCAAAGAAAGACAGTGCAAACTGTGGCTAATATACACATAAGTGCGTGAACATGAACGTGATTCAGGTGGTCATGTGAACGTGATGCCCAGAGTTCCTTCCCTGATATTACATAACAGATCAACCACCCCATCCCAAAAGCCGCTACTCCAGAGCACCAGAAAACACTCCCTTCCCAGGTGGTCTTGGCCCTCTGGCAAAATGTCTTCACCGCCCCTTAGGTCCTAAGGCAGGCATTGTCCAACAGATAGCAGAGGTTGGGGCAGGCTTGCCAGGGTTGATAGACAGCATCCAGGTATGGGTGCTGGGTCATCAGCTTCAGCAAGGCGAGAAGGCATAGCGATGTCCTCTGTGGAACAGGAAGGCAGAGCGACATCCACAGCGGAACAGGATTGCACAACTTGATCGGCCGTGATGTTGACCTCAGACAGGAACTGGGCATGCTCTCTGAGGTTCAGGTGTGGAGCGGTCTCTTCCGCACCTTAAAGAGATTACATGAAATCCCTGGCCTGAATTGAATGTGGAGCATGGCTACTGCACAGCCAGCGAGAGGAACAAAGCTCAAGGCGAAGCCTGAGTTGTAAGCGATGCTCTCCGTGAGGTCCGAGGGGGAAGCGGCGTCCTCAGCTGAAAAGGTAGACTGAGCAGCATCCACAGCTGAACAGTAATGCTAAGCGGTGTCCTCAGAAGAGCAGGGAAGCTGAATGACGTTCTCCGTCGACTCGGCATGCTGGACAAGATCCACAGTGGGGAAATGGTTCCAGCCTGGTTGGAAGGCTCCCCTTTGGCATACCCCATGACAGAGTACATCACGTCGAGCCATTCCCGATTGGCTTTAATTAGGGAGAACTTCCCTTCATTCTCCAACCTCAGTTTCTCCCTTTCATACAGGGCCTCTTGGATCCTGAAAAATTCTGCTTTATTCAAAGTAGGTCTCACGTTTTACATATTTTATGTCACAATTTTATGTCACAAATGACATAAAATTGACATTTTTTAGTAATTTTCACAATTTAAATAGATTGTCATGGATTAAAAAAAAACATCAGTCACATGGAAAAGTTAATAAACCCCTACATTTATCCATCCATCAATCTTCTATAGCGCTTACTCTTTTCCAGGGTCACAGGTAAACCTGGAGCCTATCCCAGGGAGCATTGGGCACAAGGCAGGGTACACCCTGGACAGGGTGCCAATCCATTGCAGGGCACACAAACACATTCACACACTACGGATTACAGACACTTTAGACATGCCAATCAGCCTACCATGCATGTCTTTGGACAGGGGGAGGAAACCGGAGTACCCGGAGGAAACCTCCCCGCAGCACGGGGAGAATATGTAAGCTCCACACACACAGGGTCACAGTGGGAATCAAACCCCCAACCCTAGAGGTGTGAGGCGAACGTGCTAACTACTAAGCCACCGTGCAATCTACAATCTGAAAAAGGTTGCACAAATTTGACCTGCATGGTTTTCCAATGAGCATATAAGCAAAGACCAGGTCTTTTTGAATAATGTGCTCTGGACAGACAAGTCAAAGATAGAGTTGTTTGGTCACAGTAACAGCAGACATGTTTGGTGCTGACCAAAGACAGTACTGCTGACCAAAGACAGAACTGGATAATTTCAGTACAGTTTTATATGGTCAACGGAGGTTTCTTTTTAAAGAATAAAAAATCAAAATAAACTCAAGATGCAGAAACAAGATTCATATTGCAGCTATTTGTTTCAATTCCTGTAAAATAATATTGTGGGCTAAAATACATAGTGTAAATAAGAAAGTAGCTGACCTGCTGCATGTAGAATGGTGGTTTATATGATGCATCATATATCAAGCATAAAAGTTTCTTATGTTAAGATAAATATACTCAGCAAAAAAAAAAAAAAAACCTCCCTTTTTCAGGAGACTATTGTAAAGATAATTTTGTAAAATCCAAATAACATTTACAGATCTTTAATGGAAAGGATTTAATCAATGTTGTTCATGCTTCTTCAATGAACCATAAACAATTATTGCACATGCACCTGTGGAACAGTCCTTAAGATACTAACAGGCAATTAAGGTCACAGTTACAATAACTTAGGACACTAAAGAGACCTTTCTACTGACTCCAAAACATCAAAAGAAAGATGTCTAGGATGCCTGCTCATCTGCATGAACATGCCATAGTGCTGCCGCAGGGAAGCATGACTACTGATGATGTGGCCAGAACTATAAACTGCAATTTCTGTAATAAGATGTAAGATGCCTTAGGCCCAGTTTACACTAGTGTGTTTTCGTTTTAAAATGCATAACTTTTGCTACGGTTACACCTCTCGTCTACAATACTACGACGTTTGGAAATACCAAAGACCCCGTTTTGGTTAGAAAACTCTGGGCTTGCATTTCAGTGTAAACAGACCAAAACAAAGACTTTTTAAAATGAAGGTATGGCTGCCCACATTCGCTCCCTGATTGGATCTTCTGGATCATTGCGTATCCTTCCCTGATTCATCAAGCCCCTACAATATGACCATTACGCTACCACAGAGACTGAACTGCAAGCTTTGCTGGATTTGTTGTCATTCTTAGCAGCCATTGTGCAGTTAAATTCTGTATTTTATAATACTGCAGCTGCCTACATGCGCAAGAGGCAAGCTATGATTTGAGCAATCGGCAGCAAATCTCATTTCAAGCGGCTTAAGCCCTACATGGAACACCGGTATTTTGTGCCTGCCAGTGACTAGCAACCAACTTCCTGTTTACACTTGTATGTGCATGCCCAGTGTGCATGAATGGTCATATGACATTCGTATTCGGTCATATAGTGTGGATGGAGATCGTTTCTGAAACACAGCGGAAACGCCAGTGTGGATGAGGATTGTTTTCATTTAAAAACACTATTTTAAAATGAAAACACACTAGTGTAAACAGGGCCTAAGACAGTGCTACAGGGAGACAGGAAGGTCAGCTTCCTTGCAGTGGAAAATTATATGTAACCATGTGTCCCCCCAGACATGATTGAGAACTTGCAAATGGGGTAACATCTCACTTTTGATATTGACACCCCAACCCACCCCCACCCCCCACCACCCCCTTTCTTCAGGAACTCATTATTCTATTTTTGTTCATCAAATGTCTATGAGACTTGTTCAGACTCAGTTGTTCAATATTTTTATGTTATTACAAAAATTTACACATGTTAAGAAATTTGCTGGAATTTCAAAGCAGTTGAATGTGAGAGGACTTTATTTATTTATTTATTTATTTATTTGCTGAAGATCTATTTATCAATCAGTCCCCAAGCATTCATTCCTGTGGTTGATCTGATTTTAATCTTAAATAGGATTCTACTGCTATCAGGATTCAGTGTAAGAAACTAGCATCCAGCTGTGTAATATGCATATCAAGTCTAGTAAGTTTAGAAAAAAGTAGTAGTAGTGGTCAGAGGGATACCTCACACTTGGATAAGCATTTCATAACAACTGACATAAATGTCAAAAGGTATGGCATGCCATTGTCCAAGTATATGAAATATACTTGTATATGCAGAAATAAAAAGTCATATCACTTAATGGTCATGCAAGCATGCCTGTGTAATGATTGTCACTATTTATAAATAACAACAACAACAACAACAAAACATTACTATTTCATCAGGCACCACTAATGTTAAGAAGACTGCAGAGTACAGTATCTTTTACAAGAGTTAATTTTTTCCTCCCAAGTTTAGCCTCACTTGGCAAGATATGTCACCTCATCACAATTATGTGACTCTGACATACATTATCAGCAGTACACCTAGCCATAAAGCCAGTTGTCATGACATTCTAACATAAATCATCCTGAAACATGTCATAACACAACCTTATGTCAACTAAAATCTGTCATTTGAGTCAGGTGTTGTCAACTTACTATCAAAGTTAAAGAACCGAGTCTTTATGACAACTGCTGCCTGTTGAACAAAGCTTTTTTGTATCATATTATAATATTTGATATATTATTGTATAATTTGTTTTAAATTATACCAGTTCCAAATCATTTACCCAATGTCACGTCTCGTGACGGAGAGGAAGATAAGGCGGATGCAATCGCAGTTAGAACGAGAGTTTTATTTAAAGAAAGACAGGCAGACAAATCGTAATCCTAAATCGAAATCGTAATCCAAAATGTAATCCAAAACATGCAAGGTCAGACAATCGGCAAACAGGCATTAACTTGGGCAAGGCAGAGATCAAGGTCGTGGTACGGAAAACAGGGTCGATAAACAAAACATGAAACGTGGCATACAGCGAGGGACTGGTAGCGGAGAAACCAGTAAACTAAACTAAACTAAACTAAACTAAACTAAACTAACGAGCCTAAACGTGACTGTGACTGTGACTGTGACTGTGGAATGCATTAAACACATCTAATCTATTCTAGTCTAATATTCCACATTGAGTGTTATGAAGCATGCGGCATATATGCTGACATGATTACCCTCGCAACTGCTAACAGTTGAGGGTAATCCGGACACACGTGACATGACAACCAATGACAGGACGGGGAGGAGACATGACATAAACAATAACAAAAGCACATGTTGAAATGGCACTGCTATCAACACTGGAAAAGCAGGTGCTCGCGCATTCGCGCTTAGAGCACGCTGCTTCAAGGGGGAATCATGACACCCAATAAAAAACTGTTGTATGTGAAAGAGATCGTAATTTCTATTGAATGTAAATCATTAAAAATTTAATACATTACATTTAATTTATTTGGAGTTGAAAAATGCATTGTGTTTACAGTGTTTCTTAAGGCAAGCAAACCATACGTTCAACCATTTACTTATTAGATGTGAAACAAGAAAAGCTAAAAGAATACAAAGTGTAGAATTTATTTGTATTATTATTATTATTATTATTATTATTATTATTAGGTGTCAATCCCCAAAGGGGCAAAGACCCCTATTGTTTTAGTTCGTTTTCCTATTATTAGCTCTTGAGTCTATGGCAGCCGTTTGAAGGATGCTATTATTATTATATAACTTTTTATCCGTGAGTCCTAGAAACGAAATGCCTTTTTCCTGTAATTCATTGGCTCAATGCGATTCGATTGCACCCTATTACGTCATTTTGCGTCATAAAAATGTTTCCGCAATTTGAATTTTCTGAAAATCGTACTTTTTCTAATTTGTCCTAGACCTTTGTCAGATTTGCATGAAAAGTAGAAGCACTCACGACAAAAACTTACTTATAGAATTTTGATAAACCATACCATTTTCGAATGGCGCTTCAATGAATGAAGGATTGTGATTAAACTTGGTAGGTGTCATCATCATTAGGCCCAGAGTTTACCAGCAGTGTATGGGCACACTGCCCCCTACTGGTCAATGATTTGGCTTATAACTCTTGAACACTTTGGCGGAAAATCACAAAAAGTGTCTCTTTAGATCAACTGCTACAAACAATAACACATTTTCCTATATCAGCCATTTTGGATATCAGCCATTTTGAATTTAGTCATAAAATGCTGTATTTTACGAATGACTTGGTGTATCGTTACAAAACTTGCTATGTGTCTTTGGCATTATACTCTGAAGGGACTCAAAATGTTTTGGGACAGAATATTATACAATTATACAAAAAAAAAAATATATATATATAATGCTATTTATAAAAATGCCAATAGCTACGGACTCCTTTTGCCTACTGTCATGAGAATGGTCTTGATAAATTCTGTGGTTCATGCCGACAACAATGGTGCCAATTATGTCTACGTTTGTGTATTGCCAAGGGTCTCACAATACGATACATATCACGATGCATAGGTCACGATACTAAAAATGTAGATGCCACAAAAATGCCATAAAAATAAAGTGCATTAAGTAAACAAAATTTATAAAACTGAAATAGTCAGCATATTGTAAAAAAAAAATTAAGTGCCTTAAATAAACATTCATAAAACTGAAATAGTCAGTATGCTCTACTGTTAGAGTTCCATAATAGAGAATATCACAGGAATCTCCAAATCTCAGACTACTTATTTATAATTATGTAATTATGGGTTCGGAATTACACCGCACCAGGAAGGAAAGAAAAACACTCACCCTGGTCCAGAGTAATCGCACTTCTGACACCAAATTGTTAGAGTTCCATATATGAGAATATCTCAGGAATCTCCAAATCTCAGACTACGTCTTCCAGACCTCCGCCAGCCCTATCAGCCTGTTCTACCATTACTTCTATTAACTTTTAGTTCTGTGCTGCTATGAGCTAGAAAGTGTGGTTTACCGCAGAGTTCAGGCCTGGGGAATCTGAATGAACACACACACTGACACATGTGAATGTTCACAGAGAGTTCTGGTTTATTCATTCAAAACAGAAGTATTTATACACATTGATAAGAAGCAGTGTGTGGACGGTTTCTACTGGTCCAGGTGTCAGACAGATTTAAACAAAACACACAGCACATAGTCATAATACAAAACAAGTCCTGTGTCATGTTGACACAGAAATACATGTGTATTTCAAGGATATAGCTATAATCATGTATAGCAGTTGATCAGCTTATTCAAAGAGGTAATTAAATGATTACATTCATCATAGGTATTTGATAGCAGTTCATAATATGAGAGTACATTGTATAAGAGAATTTCCTTTCATCTACTATGCTGCAAACAATAACATACTGTAGTCAACTCAAAAGTTGTTTAAGTGTCTACTATATGTTGATACGGGCCGGCTGTGGCTCAGTTGGTAGAGCCGGTTGACCACTAATCATAGGGTTGGCGGTTTGATTCCCAGCCCACATACCGAAGTGTCCTTGGGAAAGACCCAATGGCAAGTTAGCCCCTTGCATGGCAGCTCTGCTACCACTGGTGTGTGAGTGTGTATGTGAATGGGTGAATGAGACACAGTGTAAAGTGTTTTGGATACAAGCGCTATATAAGTACAGACCATTTGATAACTCATAAATGATTGCATTTTAAGTATCTACTGTGAGTAACTTTACTGGTCCTGAGTAACTTTAGGCCCATCTGAAGTGAACACTGAACAAAGTCTCGGACTACAAGAATACAATAGTTGGCTTGAAGCCGGGGTTTTCAACCACAATATATGGCCACAAATCCTTACAAATGAAATGCACCACCAACTCTGTTATCTTCTTTGCATGAGCTGAGGTAGGCGGAAGCTTGTTGGGGGTGTTATCCAGTGTAGTTTTCCTTTAATAAAAAGGTTTCTGCTGAGGTCACTGTGCTGGAATTTCAACTGCGTGGTGTCTTGTTAAGCGATAAAAACGCAAGTTGGTTGTGTTTCTTGAATATTGTATTGTAGCCTGTCAAAGCTTACAAACGGCATTTGTTTTATCTAAATCATTACTCCCTGACTTATATTTAAAACCAAAATGCACGTTATCTCTGAAATCTGGAGGCACTCTTATATTTTCCACCATGCTTGCTCCTGCTTACTTCTGAGGCATTGGCCATATGTACAGTATCTCACAAAAGTGAGTACACCGCTCACATTTTTGTAAATATTTTATTACATCTTTTCATGTCCAAAGTGTCCATAGTGTATGGATGGGTCTGTGAATGTGTTTGTGATTGTGTGCCCTGCGATGGATTGGCACAAGGGTGTACCCCACCTTGTGCCCAATGCTCCCTGGGATGGGCTCCAGGTTTCCCTGTGACCCTGAAGAGGATAAGCGGTAGAATATGGATGCATGGATGGATCTTTTCATGTGACAACACTGAAGAAATGACACTTTGCTACAATGTAAAGTAGTGAGTGTACAGCTTGTATAACAGTGTAAATTTTCTTTCCCCTCAAATTAACTCAACACACAGCCATTAATGTCTAAACCACTGGCAACAAAAGTGAGTACACCCCTAAGTCAAAATGTCCAAATTGGGCCCAATTAGACATTTTCCCTCCCTGGTGTCAAGTGACTTGTTAGTGTTATAAGGTCTCAGGTGGGAGCAGGTGTGTTAAATTTGGTGTCATTGCTCTCACACTCCCTCATATTGGTCACTGGAAGTTCAGCATGGCACCTCATGGCAAAGAACTCTCTGAGGATCTGAAAAAAATAATTGTTGCTCTATATAAAGATGGCCTAGGCTATAAGAAGATTGCCAAGACCCTGATACTGAGCTGTAGCACAGTGGCCATGACCATACAGCAGTTTAACAGGACAGGTTCCACTCAGAAAAGGCCTCGCCATGGTCAACCAAAGAAGTTGAGTGCACATGCTCAGCGTCATATCCAGAGGTTGTCTTTGGGAAATAGATGTATGAGTGCTGCCAGCATTGCTGCAGAGGTTGAAGAGGTGGGGGGTCAGCCTGTCAGTGCTCAGACCATATGCCGCACACTGCATCAAATTGATCTGCATGGCTGTCGTCCCAGAAGGAAGCCTCTTCTAAAGATGATGCACAAGAAAGCCCGCAAAGAATTTGCTGAAGACAAGCAGACTAAGGACATGGATTACTGGAACCATGTCCTGTGGTCTGATGAGACCAAGATAAACTTATTTGGTTCAGATGGTGTCAAGCGTGTGTGGTGGCAACCAGGTGAGGAGTACAAAGACAAGTGTGTCCTGCCTACAGTCAAGCATGGTGGTGGAGTTGTCATGGTCTTGGGCTGCATTAGTGCTGCCGGCACTGGGGAGCTACAGTTCATGTAACCATGAATGCCAACATTTACTGTGACATACTGAAGCAGAGCATGATCAGTTTGCAGTATTCCAGCATGATAACGACCCCAAACACACCTAAAAGACGACCACTGCCTTGCTAAAGAAGCTGAGGGTGAAGGTGATGGACTGGCCAAGCATGTCTCCAGACCTAAACCCTATTGAGCATCTGTTGGGCATCCTCAAATGGAAGGTGGAGGAGCAAAAAGTGTCTAACATCCACCAACTCCGTGATGTCATCATGGAGGAGTGGAAGAGGACTCCAGTGGCAACCTGTGAAGCTCTGGTGAACTCCATGCCCAAGAGGGTTAAGGCAGTGCTGGAAAATAATGGTGGCCACACAAAATATTGACACTTTGGGCCCAATTTTAACATTCTCACTTAGGGGTGTACTCACTTTTGTTGCCAGCAGTTTAGACATTAATGGCTGTGTGTGGAGTTATTTTGAGGGGACAGCAAATTTACTTTGTTACACAAGCTGTACACTCACTACTTCACATTGTAGCAAAGTGTCATTTCTTCAGTGTTGTCACATGAAAAGATATAATCAAACATTTACAAAAATGTGAGGGGTGTACTCACTTTTGTGAGATACTGAATATGACGGGCAACTGTTAGCTTTGTAGACAGCAAGTCAGCGACATCTACAGGAGCGGAGGAGGATGTCATTTGACACACAGAGGGAAATTGTTGAAATTTTAACGTCATTTTAAATCCATTTAAAACATGATTTCATTTTTTTTATTAGAGGTTAGAATATCAATAGACTATCATGAAAAGAATATTGCAATAGTTACCTGTATCAATATTTTTGCACAGCCCTAATTATGTCATGATTGAGTAAACTTCCTGTCCACCATTTTTAAATGTTTTGAAAACCTACTTTTACAAACTCCTCCTAGACCGTTCGTCCCATTTTCACCAAAATCAAAATACATCATCTACAGACGATGCCGACTAAACAGTTAGGGAATGCTAGTTGATTAGTCAAACTTTTCTTGAATATCACACAAATTTGATAGTGAGCATGCCAAAATATATGTGAGGCTAAATCTCTATAACACTTTAATATATTCAGACCAAACTTAGTGTATATCATACCCATCCTGATTTGAGTGTACCTGCACAGTATTGGAACAGCACCACCTAGTGTTCAAGAGAGATGAAAAATGCATATTCTTGCTGATATCTTCTGAACACTTTGTCATAAAATCATGACCATTCTAAAACAACACTTGCTTATCTCCTCACTTTGTCTCTGTCAGGCTTGGCCCCGGAATTGCTGCTTGCAGCTATATTTATTATTATTATTATTATTATTATTATTATTATTATTATTATTATTATTATTATTTTGTTATCATTATCATTCTTGTTGTTGTTGCCATTGTTGTTGTTTGGAGCACCAGAGTAAAAATAACATTTTTCAATATATCAACTAGACAGAATTATTTAAATATTTTACTATGCTACAACATGCAAAGTAATATTACATATTATAACATAATCTGTAGTTTCAGGCAGACATCAAGTAACAAAACACAAAGAAAAAAAAGGAAAAAATCATGCACTTTTAATGACACAATGACTTAATGGCCAATCCTTAGGCCAAATCCGTATTGCATTGCAATGACTGGAGACGCATCTTTAATAGTGCTTTTCTGATACAAGAACACATTTGCCGAGAAATGAAGCCATTCACTTTTGAAGCACCCATTGCAAATGCTCTATTCTCACTGTTTCTATTCTGTGTTGTAGATATTTCCATTCATTTTTATTATACATGCAGCACGTTTTTGATGGGCCATCCTGCTCTAGAGGGGTCATTACTGAACCCGTAAGCTGTCCGAGGGTGGACCACCAGCTGTCACTCTGTGTCTCCGTATCTACTCCCTCCAGACACTTGTTCTCTAGCTCTCTCCCACATCAGGTGTCCTGAGTGTGCTGCCATAATTAAGAGAGTACTGCAAGGATAATGGAAGCAAGTTAATGTAAACTAACATTACAATGATAGGCACTTGGCTCAGACACATAGGCTGCTTGTTTCTGTTCAACCAAAAAGCTATGAAGAATATACTGAGTTCCCTTTCAGAGGGAACACAACATTGTGTGAGCTCCATGCTGTGGGGAGCACCCTCACACGTGACTGGTATCTGAAGTCTATGTGAAATCACACCTATTTATAGGCCTGCTGTGGTCAGGTGAAGGGGCAATTTCGAATGTCGCATGACTACAAAACAGCACCTGTGAACCACATCATCAGACATATAATCTTCAGTGATAGACTGCAGGTCAGTCATTTGTGTGAATGCTCACAAAAAAGACTCTTCCTGTCCCCTCAATTTTTAAGAACAATATATCTTTACTTTTCTGTCCCTTTAAAAAAATTAAATAAAATATGAGTAAGAGAGAGTTCAGGAAATATGTCACCTCTTGCTCCCTATTTGCGGCGTGGGGGGCAGACACACTTTCTGTGTAAAGTGTCTAGGGGTGGAGCATATAAAGAGCTGCTTGAAGTTATTACTAGGGCTGTATTGAAACTTAATCTAGACTGGCTTGGGGAAGAGGAAGTGGTTCGTAGCAGGCTGGACGAGCACTATCTCCCCAGTGAATATAAATCTCCCTTCACACCTCCGAAAACACCCCTTTTCCCAGAAGGGCATGATGAAATATCATGCTTCTGGGAGAAATCATACACTAGCTGTGTTTATAACTGCACGATGATGGATTATTCAGTTATTGTGGGGAATGAACAGCACAAGTATTTGGCTATGCCTAAGGTGGAGGAGGCACTTGTATGCTACCTCTCTCCATCAATGGCAGCAAAATTGTGGGGGCCATCCAATCCATGTAATGCCAGCTCCACGTTGGTTGGCAAAGCCGATGCGGCAGCGGGTCTCGCTTGTGGGTCACTGCATGCAATATCAGTGTTGTAGGCCTACCAATCAGACCTGCTGAGCTACCTCCCCACGGGTTTGTCTCTTCGAGCAACCAAGCAAACCGTTCAGCCTGTTTGGCAGTGCAGATAACGTCATCACGGACAGGTTTCACGAGGCAAAGCAGCAAACGTCGGCATTCAGCCAATTCCTTCCCCATCATCTCGAGTTCACCCAGACATCCACGATTGGAGCCCGGGCCACCACTAGTGCGAGGGAGGCACAGAAGGCGAGTGTAGTGGGCCTCGTCCCCCCGTAGAGAGCCAGGGGGACTAGCAAGCCACAGACCTGCAGCCTGCTATTAGGCCTGATCTGAGAATGATCATAAAGGCCAAGCATGAAAAAGGAGAGGTTGTGTTGAGCTGCGGTGTGAAGTATCAGGAGATATGAGGTTATTAGGGCAGTTAGCCTCCAGTATTACTGTAGGGCCTCCTCTACCCAATGTCTTCCCAAGTTTACAGTCTTCTGTGATCAGCGAGCTGTCACAGGACAGCAAAAATCTGATACTTTCCCTCCAATAGAATGTGGAATAGTTAACGTCACTAAAAGGCCATCTGGAGGTGTGGAAACTATTCCCAAATGTGTCTCCATGGGTTTTGTCCACCATAGAAAAAGGTTACCGGGTCCAGAGCTCAACCCCCCACCCCCAACCCCCATTTCAGAGGTGTGCTCATCACAGTAGTCAGCACAGAGCAGAGCCCGACATTAGCGCAGGAAGTAAGATTACTCTGGGACAAAGGGACCATAGAACATGTACTCCTTTCCCTGAGGGAGGGAGGCTTTTACAGCCATTATTTCCTGGTTCACAAAAAAGATGGGAGTATGTGGCCAATGTTAAATCCAGAGTATCCGTGTCCTAAACTACCTGGATGACTGGTTAATTCTAGAGTGATCCAGGGAACTGGCAATTCAACATTGAGATGTTGTTCTCGCCCACATGAGAAGCTTCTGGCTCAGGTTGAACCCCAAGAGAAGTATGCTTTCTCCAAGAGCAGAGGACAACTTTTCTAGGGGTTATATGTAATTCTATTATAATGAGGACTATAGGAGTTTCTAACCCCAACACATGTAGGGGCAATCCTATCAACATTGAGCAAGATAAAGCTGGATCTAGGCATCCCGTCCAGTCTCTATGAGAGACTGTTGGGGCTTATGGCAGCAGCAGCCAACATCATGCCATTGGGTCTATTGCACATGAGACCTTTTCAGTGGTGGCTGAAAAGTTGAGGATGAAACCCCTGAAAGTAATCAGTGTCATGTGGTGATGCCTACATGCTCTGAAAATTTGGAGGTGCACCCGGTTTTTAGCCTTGGATCATACTCTCGGGGTGTCTCCTTATCCCAAGACGGTAATGACAGATGCCTCTCTCACGTTAGACGGCTGTCCAGCTCATGGTCTCTGGAGCGGCCCTCATCTGGAGCGGCATATATATCGCAGAGAAATGCAGGCTATATTTCTAGCACTGAAATTCTTTTTTCCTCAATTGAGAGGTCACTATGTGTTAGTTGTGACAGACAACACAGCAGTGGTGTCATATCTCAACCAACAGGGAGGATTATGTTCGTGCCCCCTGTGCAGGCAGGCGTAACTCATTCTTCTCTGTTTGGATGGAAGGTTTTTGTCAGTGAGTGCAATTGGAATGTGTGGGCAGACATCTTCTTGAGGCAGGGGCTGAGGCCCAGGGATTGGAGGCTCCATCCACAAGTGGTGGAGTCCGTATGGCGGAGGTTCAGCCAAGCAGAAGTGGATGTGTTTGCCTCTGAGAAGGCAGAACACTGCCAGCTGTGGTTCACCCTCACTCCTCTCGCACCATTGGGACTGAATGCCATGGTGCACATGTGACCAAGGGCATGTCTGTCTACTCCCACAAGTTCTAATTAGAGTCTACGTCTGCTGCTAGTATTGGCTACCTTATTGGCCAGCTCAAATATGGTTCTCAAAGATAATATGCCTGCTAGACAGCACTCCCTGGGAGACTCACATTCACAAGGATCTACTGTCTCAAGCCAGAGGGTTGATTCATCACCCTTGGCCAAAACTATGGAAACTGTGGGTCTGGCCCCTGAGGGGTACCAGCACATAGATTCTGGTCTCTCAAACAAGGCTGTAGACAGGGGCATTTCTAGAGTCTGATCACTACTGGGGCACAGGCCCCAAAAGAATTTTACAAAAGTACTAAAAAATAAATACTTAGGGGTCTGGGGGCATGCCTCCCTGAGGAAGAATTTTTTTTTTTTTTGTAAAAATAGCACCAGAGCATTCAATTCTTGTGACATTGGGAGTAGTATTAATGATTGAATGAATTAATTTTCTTTAATCATATTATGTAACAAACATTAATGTAAGTATCTGCTGCAGATCATTTTATTAGTTCAAGTTTACATTTTAATGTACTGTAAAGGGCTTAGATAAAATTGCCTATGTAAACATTTATAGGCATCAAAGCTAGTTACTGTTTGGTTGATGACAAACATCATATTTTAATGCCTTAGAGTTCTGTTTCACCATGGCAATTTTTTAACAATTACTAACAACATTAACTTCATCAATGCAAGTTTACATTTTATTTGACACCTGACCATACCTACTTCTTTTAAAATTCCAGAAATAAATACACAAGGTAGACACTCCATTCAAAATGACAAGAGAAGAAAATATTTTTTGAAATACAAAGCTTTCCCCTGACATTCCATCACAGTAATAAAGAGTTGACTTTTATAAAAAGTGACTTTTTATAAAACAACAAATATATAAACATTTTCATCACATTTAAAATCCACCCTCTGTAACCCTTGTCCATCAGAGCCCCAAAAACAAATTCATTATGTTTTGTTTACACAACCATCAGACATTATAGTGGAAGTGGCTACAGAAACTGTGAAATTAACTTCTAAACTAGGGCTGGGCGATTCTGGTTCTGATGGCCGCTGCACTGTCTTGAAGAGTTTGTCTCCATCCCTAATCAGACACACCTGAAACATCAAACCAAAGTCTTCAGGATTAATTGAAAATTACAGGCAGGAGTGTTTGATTAGCATTTCCGTGAGTAAACCCACTAACTATGAATTATGGTCTGGTTTCCATGGGAAAAGTGAAATGAGGAGGAGCACAGCGAAGGGGTGGGGCTTATGATAGAAGAGAATGTGGTGGATATTTTCACTTTAGCTGTCATTACAATGAGCCTTCATGTTTTAAATAATTCAAATGATGTAAATGATAACCTTTGATGAATATGAAAGCCTGTTTTCAGACATGTCGACTATAATCCACCTCATCAGACAATGATTTATCAGGTCGATTTTACTGGGGCACAGCAAATTATTCTGGATCCCCATTAAAAAGGGTCTAGTGATGCCACTAGTTGTAGAGACCATGTTGAAAGCTAGAGCACCATCCACAAGAAAATCGTATGTGCTCAAGTGGCAACTTTTTGTCTCGTAACGTGAGGAACATCAGTTAGACCCATTAAACTGCTCAATAGCTACAGTTCTGCAGTCCTTACAGGGACGTTTCACAGCAGGGTTGGCTTTTTCTACAATCAGAATCTACATGGCCGCAGTTTCGGCCAGCCATGCCCCACTGATGGAGCCTCTGTGTGGCAACATGCAGATGGGCTGACACCAGCCCTGATACCTCAGCTGCCTGACACCACACATAAACATCAATGTTAGAGGATGTTGCCACACAGAGGCTCCTGTCTGTGATCATGGAAGGTCTTTCAGGTGCCCCATTTGCACCCTTAGAGTCAGCCTCTGAGAAGCTTCCGACTCTAAAGGTAGCTCTTCTGCAGGCCCTGACATCTCTCAAGCGATTAGTAGATCTACAAGCTCTGTCAGTTGCCCCTTCCTGCCTTGCCTTTACCCCTGGATTAGCCAAGGCCTTCCTGTATCCTAGGCCGGATTATATTACTAAAGTGCCTACATCTGCTGCCCAGCCTGTGCTGTTGCAGGCTTTTGGCCCTCCCCTGTTCCTCACACTGGAACAAGAGAGAATGCACCTGCTGTGTCCAGAAAGGGCTTTCTGTACTTACGTCCAACACTCCGGCCAGTTGCATAAGTCGGAGCAGCTGCTGGTCTGCTTGGCGGCAACAGTAGAGGTGATACTGTGTCAAAGCAGCGCATCTCTAATTGGATAGTAGAAGCAATCTATATCGCTTATGAGGCGCACAGTCTCATTACGCCTCTGGGCATAAGAGCTCATTCCATTAGAGGGGTCGCCTCCACGAAGGCTTTGTCCAAAGGGGTATCCTTACAGGATATGTGTGCTGCTGCAAGGTGGTCTACGCCACACACATTCATTCGATTACAGCCTGGATATTCATTCCGCCCTGGGCTCGAGTGTCTAGTAGTGACCCTTGGGCTTGGGTCTTTTTGAACAGGCTGTACCCTCGGTATGACAGAGTGTGTATTCTTGTTCCCATAGTGTTATGCTAAACGCAACGTGGAGTTCCCTTTTAAAGGGATGTAGCTTTGTCATACCGAGGTAGGCCTGTGAATTGCATCTTCGCTTCAAATAATAGAGGCTGACGGCACGGTTCACAGGTGCCATATTTATATCACGTGATGCGCTTAATTGCCATGTCACCTGATCATGCCAGGCCTATAAATAGGCATGATTTTACACAAGCTTCAGATGCCGGTCACACACGAGGGGCACTCCCATAGTGTTATGTTAAATGCAACGTCTCATTCCCTTCTCAGGGAACAGGGTTACATGCTTAACCCAGACGTTTTCTGCAATGTGAGGGATTTACTTTCACTGGGGAGAAAAAAGTTCATCCAGCCTTAGTAATCACTTCAAGCAGCTTTTTATATACTGCTCTCAGTTTTTAGTACACCCTTCTGGCTCATCGGAGTCAGAGAGGAATTATTACTATTATTTTTATGTGTTTTTTTTTTTTTTGCTTTCCATAGCGGAAGGAGGAGTCGCGACGCGAGCTAGAAAAATCCAGCGGAGAGTCGGACCCGGAAGACAGAGCAAGAGACAGAGAGCAGCGCTCCTCTCAAGCTCCTCTTCCAGATCCAAATGTAATCCCCCAGAACTGAGACAGCTAGCGGCCGGCCCAGACCGGGAGGCTGAAACCCAACTCGCTTTGGCTTCCGAGAAGAGAGCAGAGCTGCCTAATGTAAGGCGTTAAAATGCGCAGTCAGACACCTCTAGACGGCTGCCATCACATGCTCCACCCTAGACACTTCACACAGGAAGTGTGCACTCCTCCCTGTGATGAAACGGGAGCAAGGCCTGTGACTCTTGTTTTGGTTTGTTCGCTTCCTGTTTAGACATTGGCTTATGTGCGAGGGTGTAGCTTAATTTGAGCCAGGTGTCCATGTTTAGTTTGATTATGCTTGTTATTTAAACCCCTCGTGTGGCTGCGCACTTCGCGCAGTATTATATGTTGTAATGTTAAGGGAGTATAGCTATAGCTCCGTGGGTGAGTGCCAATGCGTGTAGCATGCTAACGGTCTCATGTCTCTGTTCTGTTCTCGAGTGATGCCTAGACTATAGTTCCATGTTTACCCCATATGATCTTATTCAGTATAGACCGCGCTCCCTGTGTTTGTTGATTTGTTTGTTTGTTTATTAATAAGGACAGTACTCCTGTGCCTACTTCCTGTGTATCCCTGTATATCGTTACAAACATGGCTGATCCAGACAGAAATCGACAAAGAGGAGCACCTGTAAAATAGGAAATTACCCCAGGACCCAATTTAAATTTAATCCTGTCCAGATTGGTATTTTAAGCACCAAAATGACCCCTATACACAAAATTTATATATTTAATGAAATGCTCATTTAATTTGTTTTCCATCCCAGAGGACCCAAGGACATCTAGCATCAAAACAGCTCCAAAGCATCAATCAGTATGTTTACATGGACGACTATTAAGCTGATTAAGACAATACTCTGATTAAGAAACTACCATGTAAACAACGATTATTGATTACCTTAATCCGACTAAAGTCATACTTGAAGTAAACACAAATCAAATTAAGACGTGGAGTAATTCCTATTTTATTCGCATTATCGAAGTGCATTACAGACATGTAAACACCTTAATCACACTATTAACGTCATGTGGGAGTTTTCACCGCATTTTGCGACAGGACGTATACACAAGGCAGTGCTCAACCATTTGATGGCAAACAAGAGAACATAAAGATAATGAAGATTTCATAAAATTAAAAAAAATGAAACAGCCAAAACTGTATATGGTACCATAATGAAGATGAACTATATGTTGATACATGAAATTCTGGAAGGAAAGTCGGATGGTGTGGCATGGGGATGTAATGATGTGTGCCATTAATCGATCTATGTTCTATAACATGTAAAATGGGAACATGAAAGGAATATTCTAAAAGCAACTCATGTAACTACCTTCATCAGAAGTTCAATAATTAGATTATTGCTGTCCATGTAAACGTAGTCAATGACAATGACATTGTAGGAAGGCAAAATTCCTCTCCTTTTATAAGCCAAAAAAAAGGCTTCTTCCCCCCCCCCCTTTTTTTAATGAGAAAAGGCTTAGATTTCCTTTCTGTAAAACCAGAATCAGAACCAGCATAGTAAAAAAAAAACAGTGTATAAAATGACAAAACTAAGCATGATCTTCATCTGATAATAACTGAAATACTCCACAGATGCTTAGCTCTGATTATTGTAATGATACTTACTGTTTGAATGCCAATGTGGTTGCCACAACAAATTATTGAATGGTGATGCAATTTCTCCACTATTGAATGTCTAATGACACCTCTGGGTTTCATCCTGCACTCATATAATTTAGTTGTCTCTGATTAGCTACTACCGACTACTCTCAATAAATCTAATTATTGCAGAAAGGATAGGGTGTCACCTTTGAACTTCATCAAATTAACTAGCTCCATTCATCAAGAAGAGTGGTAGACAGCACCAACGGACATGCTAAGGAGGATATGTGACAAGGTGGACATAAATATCTCAGTAAGCTGAGGATCATTCAGTGGCATTGAAAGCAAGAATATGCAGTACAGAGTATCTCCGTCAAATGCAAGCAAATGAAGAACATACCAACTTTAGGACTTTATTTTCATCTAGGCACATCCATAATTTGTTGGTGTATTTCTATTTATCAAATTTTAATACCCGAGGTAACACTGGTGGAATGAAGCAAAAGGTGATGTGATTAAAAATTAGCCTATGCGGTGATAATTTTGAGAACATTCTGTTCCAGCATTGTTTCCTCTCTTAACATGGACACCATTATTCCAAAATGGCTGCTACTTTTTTTTCAACCTTGTTTTGTGGATGTACCCATTTAATCTCCTTATTTAATAGAAAATGACTGCTTCATCCAGACAGGTATATTATTTATACCAAATATAAAGAGACAATGCTTGGAAGTTGGCACACCATCATGCACAGACCATCATTTAATTAATGGAAAAGTGGAAATGAATAAAATGCCAGTCTCACAAAATTTATTGCAACCAGAGAGACAAGGAGTTGGCCAGAGTAAATTTTATGCCCTGGAGTGCTCACCCATAAAAGCACAAGGGAAGACAGAAAACACATTTGTTGAAATTTTGTCAGCCAGATGGCTAGATCTACAAATCTATTTCAGATCTCACTCTCCACTTGGCACATTGCCATTTTCATGGTGACAGTGGCATTGCCTTATTCTATTACTGAGCCCTATTTATTACTGATTCTGTCATGATGTTTATACTCATCATTGATTTTTGTCCGTTTTGTTTTTGTCTCTGGATGTGTGCAATACCCTGAAATTGTTATTGTTTTTCCCTTGTCTGTATGCTTTGTATTTCACGACAACTTTTTGTATTTCACAGAATCAAGTTCATGTTAACGAGCACTTATGTGTATATTAGCCACAGTTTGCACTGTACTTCTTTTCTTACGTTTGTCTTTCTTTGCCATTGTCTCTGTTGCTGTGTTTATGGTCTTTGTTTCACAGTTATTCTTTGCCTTAGTGTTTTGCCACAAGTTATGCAGCTACTGTTTTGTGTTTCGTTTGTATTTATATTAAATCTAGTCTGCACTTGCATCCGTCTCTGCCTCTAAAACGTGACAATTTTACAATATTGAGTTTGCCATCAATTTATTGCACCAAATGGATATGATAAATCTATAATAAATCTATAATAAAACAACACATTAAATCTGATGTAACATTAATATAAATTTGCACACAATATGACTTCGTACAATAGGGTTGTTACTGGAAAAGTGTAAACTAAATTATATGGCTAAATGGTCTGCACATATATAGCGCTTTTATCCAAAGTGCTTTACACTGGGGCTCATTCACTCACCAGTGGTAGCAGAGCTGCCATGCAAGGGGCTAACTTGCCATCAGGAGCAACTTGGGGTTCAGTGTCTTGCCCAAGGACACTTTGGCATGTGTAATCACATGGGCCAGGAATCGAACTGGCAACCCTATGATTAGTGGACAACCCACTCAACCTACCACCTGGCTCTACCACCTAAGCCACAGCCACCCTCCCATATGGCTAGGCCACAAACATGCAGTACATGTAGCCATGGAGGTTAATGGTTAACAAAAGTTAAAGAATATGTAGGTATCACTATTATTTTGGTGTGTTGTTGTTGTGGGTTTTTCTCCTTTTTTTTCTTTTCTCTTCCCCCCCCCCCCCCCCCCACCCCCCTTTCCTTATTGATATCAACCTCTCTGTACTCCATTCTGTACTAATCTAAATTGATGGAAGATACCTGAAGCTCCTTCAGATTCCTAAGTTGGAATGTGAAAGGTCTGAATGGTCCCATTAAAAGATCCAAGGTTTTGACACATTTAAAACTACAAAAACCTGACGCTGCATTTCTTCAGGAAACTCATCGCCGTCTCAGGGATCAACGCAGACTCCAAGCTCGCTGGACATCACATATGTTCCACTCCAATTTTGATTCCAGGTCCAGGGGAGTTTCTATTTTGATAAGTAAGATTGTGCCCTTTTCTTTTGATAACCTTATTTCTGATGTAAATATGTGATTGTGGAAGGGAAAAATTTCACAAACACCAGTAGTTTTGGTGAATGTGTAGGCCCCGAATTTTGATAGTGCTCCTTTTGCTCAGAATTTGTTATCAAAAATTCCTGCTTTGAACACGTATCTCTTGATATTTGGGGGAGATTTAAACTGTGTTATTGACCCGGTTTTGGACAAATCTAGCGCTGTTGCAAAGGCTCCCTCTGCAATGACAAAGGTATTCTCTGAGTTTATGGTTCAGAATGGTTACATTGATCCGTGGAGGTATTTTAACCCCACAGTGAGAAAATATTCTTTTTTTTTTCTTACGTACATAAATCTTTTTCTCGCATTGAATACTTTTTTTTTTTTAAATAATTCTCTAATTTCTCAGGTTGTAAACTCTATCTGAATATCTACCAATTGTTATTTCAGACCATGCTCCTCTAAGTCTTGACATTCTTCTACCTTCACATCGCGCCTTTCGTCCACCATGGAGGCTTAACTCTCTACTTCTATCCGATTCAGCATTTTGCAAGTATATTTCTACTTCAATAGATGATTTTCTTCTTACTAATCAAACTGATTCAATCTCTTACTCTTTACTTTGGGAAAATTTAAAGGCCTTCCTAAGGGGACAACTAATCTCTTATTCTGCTCATGCCAATAAGCAACGCAAGGATAAGAAAAAAGAGATATTGGATAATATTCAAGCCATTGATGACCAATATGCTCTCAACCCGACCCCTGAGCTGCATAAACAAATTCTTAATTTGCAGGCGGAGTTCGAGTTGTTATCGACAGGTGAGGCGGAGAGGCTGTTGTTACATACACGTGGCAATTATTATGAATATGGAGATAAGGTCGGCCGGTTGTTGGCTCACCAACTGCGTAGCCGAGTGGCCTCGCGCTCTATCACTCAGATTATGCAGTCCAGTGGTGCATTAACCTCGGATACTGAAGAAATTAATTCAACTTTTAAAAGTTTTTACTCCTCTTTATACACAGCTGGACCATTTTCTTGGAAATATTGATTTTCCTGGAGTTGACCCTCTATTGGCATCTGAGCTTGACAGCCCCATCACCTTAGATGAAATCACTAACTCAATCAACTCATTGCAATCTAGGAAATCACCTGGCCCGGACGGGTTTCCTGCCGAATTTTATAAGAAATTTCATGTTGTATTGGCCCCATTACATCTGGCTATATTCGAGAAATCCTTAGAACTAGGGACGCTGCCACAAACATTGAGACAAGCGTCTATTACTCTATTGCTCAAAGATGGGAAGGACCCAACATTATGTAATTCGTACAGACCTATTAGCCTCCTCAATGTTGATGTCAAGATTTTAGCCAAACTTTTGGCCTCTCGTTTGGAGGGGGGTTCTCCCTAGCATTATTTCAGAGGAGCAAACCGGGTTTATAAAAGGACGGCATTCCTTTTCTAATATTCATACTCTACTTAGCATTTTGTATTCAAAACAAAACAGCGCCTCATCTGAAGTGGTCATCTCTTTGGACGCAGAAAATGCATTTGATAGGATTGAATGGGAATATCTTTTTACGGTGCTAAGGAGGTTCGGCTTTGGGGATGGACTGATATCATGGATCCGTTTATTATATGTGGAACCGCAGGCTTCCATATATACCAACGATGCTAAATCTGACTATTTTACTCTGTCACGGGGT
Organism: Ictalurus punctatus; assembly: GCF_001660625.3. Lineage (NCBI taxonomy): Eukaryota > Metazoa > Chordata > Actinopteri > Siluriformes > Ictaluridae > Ictalurus > Ictalurus punctatus. Next base: position 18,976,579 of record NC_030428.2, on the reverse strand, counting down.
ACGCACCAGGGATGTCCTCTGTCTCCCTTACTTTTTGCCATAGCAATTGAGACTCTCTCGATGACGCTTAGAACTCTTCCTGTATTTCAGGGTATAATTCGCAAAGGAATTGAACATAAACTAGTCCTATATGCTGACAACTTACTACTTTATGTTACAGATCCGATTGCATCTAGTCCTGAGATAATACGCATAGTAAATGACTTTGGGAAATTTTCCGGGTATAAACTGAATCCACAGAAGAGTGAATGCTTATCCATAAACCAATCTGGCCAAAAAATAAAACAGACTGAAATACCTTTTCATTTGGAGGACTCAAAATTCAAATATCTCGGAGTTAATGTCACCCGTTCTTATTCTGCGTTAATGGTGGCGAATTTTACACCCTTAATTTCATACATGAAGTCGGCCTTCCAAAGATGGGCAGCTCTACCATTATCCCCTCATGGTAGAATAAACACAGTAAAAATGAACATTCTTCCAAAATACCTCTACCTTTTCCAGTCCATCCCTTTGTTTTTACCCAAATCTTTCTTCAAGAATATATACCAATTGATCTCCTCTTTTGTATGGGCAGGGAAAACTCCCAGGGTTTCCAAATTTTCACTTCCGAGGAGTCAACTAAGTGGTGGCCTCTCCTTGCCCAATTTCATGTATTATTATTGGGCGGCTAATATTCAGAAACTGGTGCTCTGGGTGCAGGCCCCCTCTCTTCCATGGTGCCACTTAGAAGCGAAGTCTTGTACTTCAACCTCCCTCACTGCTATGGTGTTCTCCTCCCTTCCTATAGCCCTTTCACAATACACGGATAATCCAATAGTATGTACCTCTCTAAAAATTTTCTATCAGTTTTGCCGTCATTTTAAATCCATCTCGGCCTCAACCATGGCACCTATATGTAATAGCCACCTCTTTCCCCCCTCCTTTATGGATTTCACATTCTCTTTGTGGGAAAAGAAGGGTCTGAAACGCTTTGAGGATCTTTTCATTAATAATGTGTTTGCAAACTTTTCTGAATTATCCTCGTCATTCAGCCTGCCTCCGTCTCGCCTATTCTGTTTCTTTCAAGTTAGGCATTGTGTCTCCTCCCTATTCACTGGTTTTCCCTCCTTACCTACAAAGTCTGCATGGGAAGAGGTGTTCAAGCTGAATCCTAATAAGGGTGGCATTATTTCACGGATATATGCAACGATCTGGTCACAGGATGATTCTTACAATATCAAAACCATTAGTGCTTGGGAAGAGGAATTGAGCCTGGAGCTTGAGGATGATTACTGGGGCAGAGCATTAGATAATATACGTACCACCACGTCATGTGCTAGACTTAGTTTCATACAATTTAAAGTGGTCCATAGAGCTCACCTCTCTAGGAGTAAACTGTCTAAAATATATCCCAATGTTCCTGACATGTGTGAAAAATGCAAACTTTCGCCCTGTAACCTCAGTCATATGTTTGCACTTTGTCCAAATTGCAGAACTTTTGGAACTCTTTCTTCAAAACTATGTCTAACGTTCTTAAAATCAAATTAGATGTCTGTCCTTTAATTGCCATCTTTGGTGTTCCATCTCAGCATCAACCTCTGAACCATAAAGAAGCTAGTGTTGCGGCCTTTGCATCGTTACTTGATCAGCACAGAATACTGTTGTCTTGGACCTCTCCACAACCCCCCTCTATATCAGTCTGGTTTAAAGTTTTAATCTTCTTTTTAAAACTTGAAAAAAATCAAGTACAACATCAGAGGCAGGGGTGACTCATATTTGGGAAAATGGGCACAATTTATTACCTACTACAATGATGTACGCACCCTGGTGGTGGATTGAGGAGAGATGGACTGTAATTCCTGATCATCTTACCCCTTTTTTTTTTGTTGTTGTTGTTTTGGGTTTTTATGTTTGTTATTTTTTTGTTTGTTTGTTTGTTTGTTTTTTGTGTTTGTTTGTTTTTCTCTGGTTGTTTGTTTATTGTTTTTTTTTGTTTCCCCCTTTCTTTTGGTTTTGGCTGTGGTTGTTTGTTGGGGTTGTTGGGTGGGGTGTTATGTAAAATGTAAATTTTCAATAAAAATTCTATGATCAAAATTTTATGTGCCTTCCAGAGCGTATATGAACTGACACAATCTGATAAATTGGGGGTGGGAATACCAGCAATTTTTCTCGCTAAATTAGTTATTTTCAAGAGTTTGTTCTTATTGGTTACTGTTAGCATATGGATAAAACAAATGGCACCATACATAAGAACCGGTTCAATAATACTTCGATACAGAAGAAGAAGCAGACTAGGTTAAACAGACAGATATTTAAGTTTACGAATAACTGTGAATCTTTGTTGACAGCACTTGTAAATACCTAGAGTGTGCTGATTGAAGTTGAGATGTTTATCCAATGTAATACCCATATATCTGAAATGCTCCACCCTTTCCACCATCTCTCCATTAATGATAATACTGGAAGGATGGGTCAGTGTTTTGGAAGAGCTAAAAACCAGTTCCTTAGTCTTTTCGATATTAAGGTGGACAAAGTTATCATCACACCATGTACAAAATGTGCTATGGAGCGTTGATAGTCCAAAAAGGAATCACTGTCTTTATTAAGCAATGCAAGAATGTCAGTATCATCTGCATATTTAAAGTAATGAGTGGTGGTTACTGGATTCTGACAGTCATTTGTATAGAGAATATAAAGAAGTGGACTAAGTATACATCCATGAGGGGCACCAGTGTTGAGAACAATAATGGGTGATAATGCAAATTATAAATTATGTATAAATAATGGAAATTATAAATCCAGTGTACTAGTGGTTATGGGACTTGCAGACACTGTAGTTTCCTGATTACCTGATGATGCTGAATTAAGTTAAAGGCGGGGCTAAAGTCAATGAAAGGAAGCATGGCATAGTTTCCAGGAATATCCAGGTGTTGAAGTAGACAGTGCAAGAGACAAGCCGCTGCATCCTCTGTACCGCTCTTCTGCTTCTATGCAAATTGGAGGCAATACAAAAAGGGTGAAACATGTGTAAGCATAATTATTTGAATCATTTTCTCAAAGCATTTCATTATAATTGAAGTTAGTGATACCGGCCTGTAGGGATTTATCTCTGTTGGATGAGGTTTTTTGGGAACAGGAATAACAACTGATGTTTTCCATGTGACTGGTATTGTTGAAGTACAAAGTGATCGAAGCAAAAGAGAATGAAGAATGGGGTTAATTCCAGAGCGCAGTTTTCAAGACCCGACCTGGAATTCCATCTGGCCCGGGAGCCTTATTCAGTTTGCACTTAATAAACTGGAAATAGACATCCTGTTTAGTTAGAAGGGACTCATAATCCAGCTCTTGAGAAGGCAAAGAATCGAAAAGGCTATCACACTCTGCTGAAAAATCAGAGGTATCAAAACAGGCATCGAAATTATTAATATTAGCAGCAAAGGTGGTGGGATCTGGTACAGAGACAGTCTGTTTAATGGCTTGTCCAGTAAGAGACCTGACTCGCTGAAAAGCCTGTTTGGTGTTCTTATTTGCAAAGTCCTGCTCCAATTTGTTTTTATACTTCTTTTTAGCCTTAAATATTTCAGTTTTTATGTCCTGGTGAATGATTTAGAGACCAGCAAAGTCATTTTGCTTAAAGACAAGTTTTCTCTTGTGGAAAAGAGATTTTAGAGATGATTTGATCCAAGGTTTTGAATTTGGGTATTTCTCGTAGTCTTTACCGGTATCAAGGAATCCATACAGAATTTAATGTAATCAGTAATAACTGAAGTCTGCACATCAAGCTCTCCCTCAAAGACTTCCCAGTCTGTACATGCAAAGCAGCCTTGAAGGTATGCAATAGCATCCTCCGACCATTGAGGGACACTGTGTATTACTGGCCTGCGTTGTTTCACCCGTTGTTTGTAAACAGGAAGTAAATGGATAACATTATGATCCGCTAATCCTAGCAGTGGGAGAGCTCTAGCTTTATAGGCTTCCGGGATATTACTGTAACATAAATCTATAGTTTTATTAAATCTTGTTGGTACATCTACATATTGATTGAAGGCTGGCAATGCGTAATCAAGCCGACATCTGTTAAAGTTACCAAGAAGTAGTACTGGAGCATCAGGGTATTTGCTAAGCATAGTCTGTGTATTATGCACTATCTGCTCAGCCGCTGCCTTCACATTAACGCTTGGTGTAACATAAAAACTGCCAAGCACAACAGTCAAGAACTCCCTGGGGAGGTAAAAGGCACGGGCAGACAGGGTGAGTAGCTCCAGGTCTGGATTACAAGATTTCCCGTGTACTTTGATGTTAGCACACCACCGCGAGTTGATGTACATACACACACCACCTCCGCGCTGTTTCCCCAAATTACTGGTTCTGTCTGCCCGAAAGATCTTAAAACCGTCCAGGTTAACCTCGGTATCCGGGACAGACTTATCCAGCCAGGACTCTGTCAAAGCGAAAACACATGCTTCCCTGAACCATACATCCGAACACATTTAGCATGCAATAAGTCCATTTTATTTTTCAATGAACGAATGTTTGAAAGGATGATTAAAGTTAGTGGAGGTTTAAAAGGCCAACTTCTAAGTCTGCAGTGCAGCCCTCCTCACCTTCCTCTTTTCCTCTTTAAGCCAGTTGTTAATGTTATATCCAGCAGAATGGCGATAGATGGGTTCAGTTGGCAGTGGATAGAGTTACGAAGGAGTAGAAGTTGCTCCCGTGAATAGGCGAGTCCATTCCCCGCTCTGACACCATTTAATTGAATACTCCAAGCAGCGCAGTCACTAACAATCCATGTGATTATAGAAATAATCCAAATCCAACTTGTCCAATTCCCCCTGATGTTTCAGCCGTAGACAAACAGACAAACAACAACAAACAAACGCACACACAACACACCGACCATGCCGTCGCAGCTAACGCATGCGCCGAGTCCGAGTCCAAATATCAAATATTATGGGGAGATTTGATTTGTCTAAACAAGAAAAACTTCTCTTTTCTTTAAACAAACAATCCAATTCATAAAAAATAATAATAAAGTCAAAAGATGTCATTTTGGTTGCTGAGGTTAAGATTAAGGTAAGGGTTAAATTTAGGTGTAGACATAGCATTAATTAGCTGCCTTATGCTAATGGATCCTCACAAGGAGAGTAAGACTGACGTGTGTGTGCACGTACATACAATTTGTGTCCAATGAAAGCACATCAAGGTCCTATTTAGTAATGAACACAGTTAAACAACAACACTTTGGTGATCTAAGATGTAGCAGATAAATAATGAATGTCCTTTTAAGAACAGGCGGGTTGTAAAGTATTCTCATAAAAGACTTACGGAAATTAAATATGCTTAGTGCACTGCATCAGACTGTCATTGACATGAGGTCTCACGGGGGAGGTGAGGGAAGGAGTACTTTCCTTTTTTAAAGAATGATAAAAGAATCATGTGATGCAGGTTTCCATGCAACCTACTCTCTCTCTCTGTGTTATACACTCAGATAACCTCATTAATTATAAGCAATACAACTGTTTCCAGCACACACCGCAAACTCATCACTCAATGTGAAAGCACACACAAACCCTAAATGTAAATATTAGTATTAGATAACAGCACAAAAGGAGGAAACTGTCCTAATGTTTTTGCTTGAGAAATGAATTCATCAAGACATTTGATGAAAAATTAGGTAAAAATTGAAGTACAAAGCATGAATAAATATGAGGGTGGAAATAAATAAGGCAAAGCAACAAGCCAAGCCATCCATTTTCAATATAATGAGATGGAATTGTTTACATTTTGTGCAAAAGAAAGAGAATAATTGGAAGTTTTCATGTTTCTGACTACATTAAAAGCACAAAAGTTCTATGGGAACAAATAATTTAAAAAAATAAATAATACTAATAAAAAAAAAGACTGAAACTTTGCCTCAGTGATATCCTGACTGTGAGCAGGGTCACAAAGCAGAGTAACAAAAAGGTTGACATACAGACAGGCCAAAATACAGGCAGGTAGAATGAAAATATATATATATTACTACAATTATTACAATTTTGACTAATCATTAAAGCTCCATGTAACTAAACTGACATATCCAGGATGTAGGAGGATGGGACTCTCAGAAGTCTGCTTTCTTAATGCTCTCCAAACCCAGCACATAACCTTATTACAGAATTAGACACATTAATGCACTTTGATCTAAGCCACAGACCAAATGCAAAGCTCTCTCTCTCTCTCTCTCTCTCTCTCTCTCTCTCTCTCTCTCTCTCTCTCTCTCTCTCTCTCTCTCTTACTTTCTCTGTTTCAGTTTGTGTATCCTCTCCTTGGTTATTTCTCTCTTAAAAACACATTTGGAAGAGGATTATGCAAACTTTTGTTTAAGAACAATGCAAAGAAGGATACATTTGGCATTTAGATAAATGAAAGCACTCAGAGGTTACTATTAAACTATTATTGTCAACTCTAGAGTGTACCTCTATAAAAATGTAGGTAAAGACCACATAATGATTTCTAAAGATTATAATCTATATCTGTAAGCCACCAATACTACACATTGGTCTGGTGTAATATAATATACAAAGTATCTTGTCGAGTCCCAATATTCAGCAATTAATAGTTAACAATATAATTATATACTTGTCTGATGTTAGTTAAGCCAATGATGTTATTTTACATGAATGGGCTCAAAATAATCTTTTGAGAGAACAACCAGCTGAAACACACTATATGGCCAAAAGTTTGTGGACATCTGACCATCAAACCAATATGTGGGCCTTCCTCAATTTTAGCCACAAAGTTGGAAGTACACAATTGTATAGGATGTCTTAGTATGCTGTAGCATTACAATTTTCCTTCACTGAAACTAAGAGGACCAAACATTAACCAGCATGACAATGCCCCTGTGCACAAAGTGAGGTCCATGAAGACATGGTTTTCCACGGTTGGAGTGGAAGAACTTGAGTGACCTGCACAGAACCCTGACCTCAACCCCAGTGGAGGGGCTTCCAGGGTGTGCCAGTTAATATAGGGAAGTTCAAAATGCCTACAGAAAAAAGAATGCTATTTTAGTGTTTTTGGGGTGATAGGAACATGTTCAAATGTTAAAATGCAAAAGGATTCACAGGTCTCTATTTGTGCACATCAACATCTACTATTGCACACTAATTATTAATGCATTCAGACCTTAATTAAACTGTGTGTGTTTGTGGGTTTGTGTGTGTGTGTGTGTGTGTGTGTGTGTGTGTGTGTGTGTGTGTGTGCGCGCGCATGCGCTTGTGCGCATGTGCTCATGTATGCTTTGTGTTCATTGAAAGCGCTTGAAGGACCTGCTTAGTTGGACACTTAAATAATAACAACTTTGTGATATAAGATGTAGGAGATAAATAATGAACATCTTTTTTTTTTCAAGGGACAGGTGGTAACATACCCTCAAAAAAAGATGACAAAGTTGCACAAACCTAATATGTTTAGTGCACTGAATCAGACTACATCAAGCACAAAAGTTTTGTGTCAGTGTGTATGTATGTGTGTGTGTATGCTAAGGGAGTATTAAACTGTCATGAATCAATAATTTCTTGTATTTTAGAGACAGTCTGATATTATTTATATTTGCCATGTGAATATGGGCGCTGTATTACTTTTCCTGTGGATGTGTACAAGGTGCATATTTTCAGGTGTAACACACATCCCCAGCATGTATTGTGGCATCTATAACAATATACTGGATTTAACCTTAGTTTTGTAAAGGTTAATTCTGTGAGGGAAAGACTGTGGATTGAATAGTTAATGTGAAAGTGGTCAGGTTCAGCACAGAAGCAAGTAACAGCTCACGGCAAGCAATTTCATGCACTTAAATTTTCTTGGAAGGGTTAATTTTCCATTGCTCACTAAAGCCTATTTTCTACATTTCTTTACTAAGTGTAAAATGTCCTAAGTGTAAACATTACCCTTACTGTTCATAACAGTAACACAACATTGTACATTAAAAAATGTTATTAGGCATGTAATTATTTTGCAATGTTTTTCTAATTATGAACGACATACAGAGCTAATGACAATGAAATGAAAACTATTTTAACATTTTGCACTAGTCTTTAAAAGAAATTATCAATCTTTTTCCACCAAAAATGGAATGTTAAGAATTTGATTAGCACAGCCTTGCCGCTGTATGATTGCACTATGTTAATTAACAGAGATTTCAACTGATGTGGAACGAGTATGAATGTTAATTAAAACAGTTGGAAATGACTCAAGGGATAGAAACCTGTGCATACATTTTGTGATCTTTATAAATGTCTACCTTGTTAATGTAGTGGTAAATCTTTACATTAACCTTACAAATTAATGAATTGCATGCTAATATGTAAGTAAAAAAAAATAAGATTAGTAAGTACATATTACATGTTACATATTTTGACTGAAACCAGCAGCTTGCACTCTCCTACCACCTGTGAAGCCTTCCAGAACATAGATACAGATGAATGCCGTGCCGATGAATGAAAGCATTAGCTGAAGGCTTGGGTTTGCTAGGGTTTGCACACAAACATGCACTAAAACAAACTCAGATATACACTCTTGCCAAATTGCCACACATACATGTAGACATCATCATACAAATGTCCACTGAAATGCAAAAATAAATAAATAAAAATAAATAACTTAATAAATAAAATTCATGTGCATATAATTAATCACAGCACCTCCCAGTGAGTGAGGGTTTATAAGGACACAGAATTCCTTGAGCCTCAGCAGATCTCATCTAATAGCAAGCAGGCACAAAATAATAGCTAGAAAGCACACATTTGAGCCAGAAGGAGTGGACAAACATATGGCAACAATAATACAGGACCTCCTCCTGGGTTCTGGCAATCAAAGTCTTGACATCCGGGAATTTTTGGACAATGAAATACTGAATGTCACTGAAAAATCACAATTTACGTGACGAAAAAAAAGCAACCGTTGTGAAGTCATACTGAATAAATAATAAACTATGTTTCTACATTTCTTCATCATCGTCATCATCATTTGTAGTACATCAGTGCACTATGAGTGAGATTTATATGTGACTGGAGAGAGACAGGAGTGTATTTCTGTTCTGGAAGGCTTCTAGAAAGTGTTGGTTTCCATAAACTTAGATGCAGATAATGTGCATATCAATTGTCACACTGCTTACAATATAACCACATAATCTAACCACATTGTAGACATTAGTGTGTAGAATATGCTAAACCAACCAATGACAGGTAGTCTTGTACCCTGCCTTGTGCCCCCAGTGCCCTGGGGTAGGTTCCAGGCTCCCTTACGGACCTGTGTAGTATATGCAGTTTGGAAAATGGATGGATGGATGGACCCAAACCAAAGATTATCAAAGATAAAAAGGATTTCAGCTTGGATTTATAAAGGTGATGACCACATAGGCCTTGCCCTATGACTATTAAATAACATTCTGGTCCTGAAATACTACAGGGCTATGTTCTTATCGCTCTTAAATGAATAATAAGAGCAATTCAATCATGGGTATCATGGTGCTGCAGGAGGTAGCATTTCCATCTCACAGCACCAGATTTGGTCCTGAGCTCGGCTTAGCTTACTGTCTATGCAGAGTGCTCTCTCGGGGTCTGTGTGGGTTTTGTCTGGGTTCTCTGGTTTCCTCCCACCTCCAAAAACATGTAGACATATAGACGTCTTTAAACTGCTTCTAGGTGACATCAATATATTATTTAGTGCATACTTTAATCTTAAAACATGTTCAAAGTTTTTATTTGTTTTAATAAAATAAATAAAAGATAACGGTCGCAGATCCAGGTAACATTACATCACAAAAGCTAGGGTGACCATAGGGGGAGGGGGGTCTTAATAGGATTCATAACAGTGTTACTACGAATGCAGACTTTAATACACTAAAAAAGACACACTATTAGTATCACATAAATATATATATAAATAAAATTGCTTTCACTCTGCCCACGTTTTAATTTTTTTCTACATTCTTTTGAAAGTCCATGGAATAAAATATAATATCCGATGCCACGAGTGTACCTTGTGCCATCATTTACACATTTGAATGAGCATGTAATATAAAGCAATGTGATAACATGAAATTAAAAATTATATGACCATGGGCATTTTTTTTGACTCAGGACAGCTGTCATTGCTACTATTGTCAAGCAACTGTTTGACACCATACACAACAGCACTTCAACTTCGCACTTTCCTTGAGAGTAGGCTAATGGTTGCTAGGCAGGAATTTGGCCAGTAGTTGTTGGAAGCCATTTATAGTCGACCAATTGGTGTGCGAGAAGGTGGAAATTACAGAGAGAGGTTAAAGCAATGCAAATATGCACACACGTTGCAGTATTAGACAATAAGGACATCATAATGAAACTAAAGCAGAATCCAGGACATTTTCTTAAATTTACACGCTTTTTTAAGGTCCAAATAAGAGGTCATCAATTAACAAAATTTACTTGCACATGCACGAGGAGGGTGCTCATGTGAGTCATGAATGGCAAGAGAGAACTAATCAAGTAGCTGTTTATATTGTGTTATGTCAAAAGATAAATTTCTTGGGTTTTAAATGAAAAAAAAAAAAATGTAATCCTGATAGTTTTCCAATTTTGTGCATGTACCTGTATTAAAATGACTTTTTTTGGATGTAATGAATTGAACTGTAATGAATTACAGTTACCAGTTTTTTTGTATCCTGATCGTGTAATGCCGTTACATGTATTCTGTTACACCCCAACATGTATATACAGTGGGGGAAATAAGTATTGAACGTGTCAACATTTTTTTCAATAAATATATTTCCAATGAGGCTATTCACATGAAAATTTCACCAGACGTTGGTATTAACTCAAGAAATACACACATACAAAGAAATCCAAACATTAAAGTCCATAAATGAAGTTATGTGTAATAAAGAGGAATGACACACGCTAACTGAAATTTATTTAATACTTAGTGGAGAAGCCTTTGTTTGTAATGACAGTTTCAAGACACTTCCTGTATGAAAAAAAATATTGGCCACAGTATTCAGGTGTGATTTTGGCCCATTCTTCTAAACATATTGTCTTTAAATCTTGTTCAATTGGATTCAAGTCAGGTGATTCACTGGGCCATTCTAACACTTCGATTATTTTATTTTTTTTTCTCTGAAACCAATTGAGAGTTTCCTTTGCTGTATGCTTTGGATCATTGTCCTGCTGGATGGTCCACCCACATCTCATCTTCATCATCCTGGTGGATGGTAGCAGATTCATCTCAAGAATCTCCTGGTAAAGGGCTCCATTCATCGTTCCTTCAATTATATGAAGTCTAACAGTACCATGTGATGAACAACAGCCGCACACCATGATACTTCCACCTCCAAACTTCACTGTTGGCATAGTGTTTATAGGGTGATGTGCAGTGCCATTTCTTCTCCAAACATGGTGTGTAGGATGACAGCCAAAAAGTAAAATTTTGCTCCTGTCTGACCAGATTACACTCTCCCAGTATTTCATAGGCTTGTCCAGATGAGTTGTAGCAAACTTTAAACATGCTTCGACATGCCTTTTCTTTAGTAATGGAGTCTTGCAGGGTGAGTGTACATAGAGGCCATGGCGGTGTAGGGCATTGCCTATTGTTTTCTCTGTGACGATGGTATTTGCTGCCTCCATGTGTTTCTGGAGTGCTTTCCAAGTGGTCCTTGGATCGGGCTACTCTTCTGACTATTCTTCTGACTCCCTGGTCAGAAATCCTGCGAGGAGCTCCTGTATGTGGCTGGTTGATGATGGAATGATGTTGCTTAATGGCCCCAATGGTGCTTACTGGAAGATTCAGAAGTTTTGAAATACGTCTGTATCCGATTCCATCAATATGTTTCGTAACAGTAAAGTTGCAAAGGTCTTGGGAGCGTTCTTTGCTTTTACCCATACTGAGATGTTTCTTGTGTGACACCTTGGTAATGAAAAGTCTTTTTATAGACCATCAATTTACTTACCCAGCTGATATTAATTTGCACAGATAGGAGGTATAATTACTTTCTAACTACTTAAGGATTTCAGCTGGTTCCTTGCCTTACCTTACCTTGTTGTTTCATAGTGTGTTCTTAGAAGTGTTTTTTTAGTGTGTTCAATGCTTTTTTCCTGTGTCATTCCACTTTATTACACATAACTTTATTTATGGACTTTAATGTTGTGAATTCTTTATATTTGTGGATTTCTTGAGTTAATACTGGTGTCTGGTGAAAATTTAATGTGAATAATCCCACTGTAAATATATTTACTGAAAAAAATGTTGACGCGTCCAATATTTATTGACAAAGGTCAAATATATATATATATATATATATATATATATATATATATATATATATATATATATATATATATTTATATATATATATATATATATATATATATATATATATATATATATATATATATATATATATATTTGACCTCCGTGGAGCCACACACACACACACACAACAGTGAGACATATGCAGAACAATGCCTCTATACAATTAAAGAAAATGAAGGCCATTTGAAATGTTCAGTGTAATCAGAGTCAGTTTATGAATTCATTTCTTCATCTAGCATGTCTCTAGCATAACAAAAGCACAGATTCTTAAATAAAGAGTTCAGCATACAGAGAAAAGGTTTCCAGGGTGAATGGCCAGGCTTTTAAATCTCAGCAAATTGCTGTTGTATGAAGCACACAATTAGAAAATAAGTTTAGATTTTACTTGACATATGCCATTATCAACAATGGTGATTATTTCCCAATAACAGCATGTCCTGAAGTGTATTAATCCTCTTATACCCTAGCAAATTGCCACTGACTCCATTTTTTTTAATTTAGTAATGAATGCCATGTTTTTAAGCATTTATAGTCACATTTCCTATTGTTGAACATCCAAGAGAAAAGTTATCACTTACATTAAAGCAGCAATTAACACATGTTCCCTTACCAGCTTAATTTTTTCCTTTCTCTTGAAGTTAATAATAATAATAATAATAATAAAAGTGTAAAGCCCTCTGTGTTGAAGACTCCTCTGGTGGAAAATTTACTGACTAGAAACTGGAGACTCCTCCTACAAATGTTAAATAAACCCCACCTTACAGCAAGCTTCACCATTTGAAAACAATACTACTATAATAATAATTATAATACTCATCATCATTAAAATATAATTTTTATATCAGATGCAGCACTCTTCAAGGCCTTCAGTGTTGTAACTCTAAACAAGTAAGGTCTAATACAGGTAACATTTAAATTTTAAGATCAGTAACATTCAGTAATCAAGCAATATGAAAGCAAATATTTGAAAGGTTACTTATTATTTGATTAATAATGAATCATTAATATTTAATTCACCAACTATGTATACATTTATTATTATTATTATTATTATTATTATTATTATTATTAGTATTAGTATTAGTATTATTAGTATTATTATTTATTACTAAACTTTGAATTAAAGTGTTACCAAATCGTAACACAAAATTCAAGAGTCTCCGGGGGAAAAAGCAGAGAACATCACCTTATTATGAATATTCACTAGTGTGCATTAGTAATAATCACCATCATCTTTACCATTTCAGTTGCTGGGTGCTGGGAAGGTAAAAAAGACAATGTCTAATTTGAAATATGAACACCTCATGTTTCTGACAGTACTTTTTCCCTTACACGAATCCAGGTGTATTCACCACTTAAACTATAGGCCTACACTTCATACTGCAGCATTCCTGCTGCCTTTTTCAAGTTTCTATTATTCATAGAACACAAATATTACCCCTTTTGAAAAAAAAGAAATACATAAATATTAATAATAAAAACAACTTTGTGGAGATTGGAGTACTGCGTTTTATTGTCACACAAACAATAGCATTTTACTTTAACATTTTTTTATTTATTAATCCATCTACTCTCTCTCTCTCTCTCTCTCTCTCTCTCTCTCTCTCTCTCTCTCTCTCTCTCTCTCTCTCTTTGTGTGTGTGTGTGTGTGAGAGGGGGGGGGGGGGGGGGGGGGGATGAAACTGGAGCCATTCATTACTGCAGAGGGGCCCTAGCAATTTTTATTTTGCAATTTCCACACCTTGTCGTCCAAATGATAGTGTATCGATCTTGAGTGGCATATTACAGTGTTTGTGCAGGAGAAAGAGAGAGAGAGAGAGAGAGAGAGAGAGAGAGAGAGAGAGAGAGAGAGAGAGAGAGAGAGTGAGAGAGAGAGTATGTGAAAACAATAGGAGCAAATTATAGTGAGATTCATATCTGGTCTAATTTAACGAAATGAACAACTGAACATTATCTCATTCTACATGCAGAGAAGTACACAGGGAATCTAAAGCATGACATTTTTTTCTACAACTAACAGGTTGTGTATTTCTCTCTCATTCTCTCTCTTTCTGTCTCTCTCACTCTCTCTATTTATTGCTAATGTCTGCAGAGAGTGTGGGGAAGCTCAGCCGTGAAATAAGTCAGATGTGTTCATTCAAGCATACCCCCCCCCTCCATTCCCACAACCCACCTCATTTGCCAACACCTTACAGTTATTTGTCTTTCAAAATGCCCTTCTGCTGTAACAAGTCCCATATGGACAAAGGGATGAGAAGATGTAGCACAATAAAGTGCAATTTAATTTTACATCTTTTCTTAAAACCATATGTTTCTTATTTATTCTAGAGGAGTGGTGTGTTATCTGATTATCATAAACGTATATTGGATAATTTGTAATATATATATATATATATATATATATATATATATATATATATATATATATATATATATATATATATATATATATATATAATTTTATGTAAAAAAATAAAAGAAAGAAAAAAGAATAAGAAATAAGTGAAACCTTTAGTTTACAGATTGTGAATGCCATGGTACTTCTATGGTACAAGAAATACTAATCCATAAATCTCATGATACATTCCTTGTTGCTAATTAATTTTCTATTACAGTGCAGCTCAGAAAGCAATTCCAGCTGTGTGGTTTATAGTAACATGTTCATTCTAATTTGTTATTGTTTTATAATAAATTGTATGCCAAAGACTCCACATCAACAGATTAAATATGTATATAATCATGAAATGATGAAGCTTTCAGTGAGAATATATGAAGGAAGTCTCCAGTTTCAAGACTTTTTAGAGGTAAAGCTGTAACTTTAAGTTTTTAAACACTGGAAAGTTACCCCCCTTGGTAACATAATCAGCTGCATTTTATTTTTATTTATTTATTTATTTTTTGACCAATTAACCTTAAGAGAGAGAAAATAAAGAGAGGCTGGTGACAAATTATAGCTCCTATAACTTCAGGGATACCAGAAACTTGTCTGGAGTATTCGTAAAGTATATATCATTATTTAATTAATAATAAATAGGATTAGGGTTGGTGATTTAATTAGTGATTACTGCAAATCACACCAAAGCACAAACACAATTTTTGATATAAGAGGTCCTGAAGTTCTTTATTCTACTCATAGCATGTGATGTGATGTGATGTCAAATTTCTAACCTTAATTCCATGGAACCTCAGGGCATTTACCTCATTTAGGACTGGTAAATACACTTATTTTTATGCAGGCCTACTTGTACATTAAAAGTGACAGAACAACAATGGTTTATTATGTAATGTATTATATATAATTAGTCATATTTTGTATATTTTAACATAATTTTGGAGAACTACTTCAAATGATGTAGAAAAAAACAGAGAATTCTATTTTCACTCTAGTTATAGATTAATTTAAACCTTTATTTGAAACATAATTGAAACCTTTAATTGAACCAATTTAGTGTAGCCTAACCACCTACCAGCATTGTCTTTTGGAACCTCATCTGAACAGACACATTTTTGGCACATTTCTGGTGCCAGCCTTATAGTTATAGAAATTATATACTAATTATATATATTTATATTTATATTATAGAGTTATAGTAATATAACTTACATTGTTAATGTCCATACAGTCATGTAAAAAAAATAAGTACACCCCATTGAAATTGTTGGCTTTTTGACATATTTGGACAAGCAAACATTTGCTCATCTTTGAAACAGTGCCTATTAATTTAGTTGATATACTTGTACAAAACCTCAAAGAAAATTAGCATTTTCAATCATTTATTCAACAGAAATAGCAATAGATGTGAGATTCTTCTGCAGAAAAAAGTAAGTACACCCTTGGCCTCAGTATTGCCCCCTTTAGCAGAAATTACTTTGCATAATTGTCCACCAAGCTTGTTGGAATTTTTTAACATTCTTACATGCAATATTCTTTCAGTTGCAAGATGTTTGAAAGTTTTCTTGCATGTACTGCCTGCATGTACTACCTGGTTGTAATTTTATGGATTTGAAGGTGTGATAAATGTAGGGATGTACTTACTTTTTCCATGTAATTGATTTGTTTTTCGTTCATTTAAATTGTGAAAATTACTACAAAATGTCACTTTTATGTGTCATTTGATAGTGTATCAACTTCATTAAGAGGCACTGTTTCAAAGAGGATCAAATGTTTGCCTGTCCAAATATGTCAAAAAAGCCAACAATTTCTATGGGGTGTACTTATTTTTTCACATGTCTGTATAATGCTTCCATTCACCCACTAAACGATTTCTTTGCACTGAACAATAGTTTCTGAATTTGAATTAGAGTGATGAATGTTTTCCTCTGAAAGATAGAGAATGAGAGCCAGAGCTAATTAAAGCCCACATGGTAATCAAATTCAGTGAGTGTATGTGCAGTGAGATTGCTGGTTTCTTCAGGAATCTTTATATTCAGAGGATATTAGCCCACATCTGTTTGATAGTGTATATATTCAATTGAATTCAAATGCATGCATACAAGGGGTGTAACACAATAATATATCTGTATTTGCACCTGTCTATGCTTACTGCTCAAAATCATCTTTCTTTTCAGATTCAGATCAAAACTGTAAGTGGGTGTTGTCTATACAGAAGGTTTCATTGTTTGTTTGTTTGTTTGTTGCTGTTTTTTGGGGGGCGGGGGGCTGCTGGAAAAGTTCACAAATTATAACAATATTTCTTCCTATCTTCTATCAAATGTGACTGAGTACATTTACATTTATGGCATTTGGCAAATGCCCTTATCCAGACTGACTTACAGAAGTGCTTTGAAGTCTCCATCAATAAATACATTAAATACATCCCGATACTGTTTCACTAGTTCACGGATTAAGAATACCATCAGTATTGAAACTTTAAAAACACACATACAACAATAAATTATATATATATATATATATATATATATATATATATATATATATATATATATATATATATATATATATATATATATATATATAATGAAAACTGCTAATTTAAGTACTTCAGGAAGAGGTAGGTCTTTAGATGTCATTTGAAGACCACCAGTGACTCAGCTGTTCAGACATCTAGGGGAACTTTATTCCACCCCATAGGTGCCAGAACAGAGAAGAGTCTTGATGCATACCTTCCTTGTACCCTGAGAGATGGTGGCACCAGTCTAGCAGTGCTAGAAGTTCAGAGGAAGTGTGGTGCAGTGCAGGGTGTGATAAGTGATTTGAGGTAAGTGTGTGCTGGTCCATTTTTGTCTTTGTAGGCAAGCATCAAAGTTTTAAATCTGATGCGGCCAGTTACAAGAAGCCAGTGGAGGGAGCATAGCAATGGGGTGGTGTGGGAGAACTTAGGAAGGTTGAAACTGTTTTGGTTGCAATTGACAACAATATAGCCATATACTAAAACTTTTTATTAGATTTACTTCGGGTATTGGAACTGTTACAATCCAGAAAAGTTAGACATGCTATCAGAGTCAATTATAAAACTGGGGCACACTCTGGAGTGCTGCTGCAAGTTAAGATGTATTCTTTAAGCAGCAATTTATCATAATGCCTGTATGATATTCTGAGATTTTTTTTAATAACCACAAAAAAGCTAAATGAATGTACAGTGTTTTTATAAGTAAAGGGTTTTGTTTGTTTGTTTGTTTGTTTGTTTTTTTGCAGAGTGAGCAGATATTCATACAGTACCTACATACAAACATACATGCATGTATGTATGTATGTATGTATGTATGTATGTACATACATACATACATACATGCATACATACATGCAGCTGTGTGAAATGTTATACAGTATGTACATCAGAAATGTGCAACACTGTTAACTCGCTTCCCAGAAGAAGAAATTGTCTAAATTTATCAATTTTGCTGAAACTAGGCAACCTTGCCCTCAAGCTTGCACCGACACACACACACACACACACACACACACACACACACACACACACACACACACACACACGCACAAAAAAAATAATAAAAATAAAAAATAAAATCCTCACACTCGCACAGCTTTTTTTTTTTGTTTAGTCCAGCAAGATCCTTACCATTGTGGGTAGGATTTCTTGAAAAACAAACAAACATACAAATAAATAAATGAATGAATAAATAAATAAATATAAATGAGTACTTTTCCTACTGTCCATATCTGTATTTGTATTCATGTATGATGCACTATCTGCTCAAAATAATACATTTGTATTCAAATACACCACCAGTTCATAAAGTGCATACATATTTTAAAATCATACAAATATTTAGTATTACTTTCCAGTCTGTATAGAAAGCTGTTTATTTATAATTATCCAAGTCTGAAGAAACAGTCATACAGATTCAATAATAAGGGCTTTATTGCTATATACTTGTAGCCAGTGTTGATAATTAGTGAACTATAAAGGTTTTCATGCTGTATGTTGTCCCAGCACCCAGTCCCATGATATCCATTAGAAGCAACTAGACTGTTGTTGCCTGGCAATGTGGAGCCAGGATTTATGTTCCAATTTTCTATTCAAAAGTTTTGTTTTGACAGAAAGCATACAACCTTTACTATGTGAAGGCAGTCGTTATCAGCCTGTGTGAAGTGTCAAGTCCCATGGTAATGGAGACTAGAACATCTAGGCATGCCTAGTTTACATAGATATCAGCTGTTAGAAAATACAAAGGGCAAAGTGAAATTAAAATCCTGGCAACATTATAACCCAGGTCTTCTGAGCATTATCATATATAAATTTAATTTATTTATCTTAGCTTCAGCATGAGAAGTACTGAAAAAACCATAGAATACTTGCAGAGATGAGTGATTTGTTGCCTGAGCACCTGAGCAGCAGCGAGAACAGTGTAATGGGAGGAAGTGAGTATGGCACAGGCCCCGTGTATCATGTACCTCATCATTAGAAGGGCACAAAGCCCAGCGGAACTCGTTAGAGGACAGGGGAAGCAGCTGTAAATAAGCTTAATTGGGCTGATGTGTCAGAGTAAAGACAATGCTCCCACTTGCTCCCACTGACAAGACACACGGGGTATAACATGACACACTCCACTGTTGTTTCTTAGGGTCACAGCTGAGAGAGAGAGAGCGGGAGAGGGAGAGAGAGAGAGAGAGAGAGATAGAGAGAGAAGAAAAATAATCACCTTATATTATATATATGGAAGCCCTAAGTGGTCATGCATTATATATATTTTTTTCTTTCTGGTTTTCTCATAATCATAACTTAATTTTCTCATGATCTCGACATAAGTTGTTTTCTCATGATATCAACTTAATTTTCTTGTGATCTCGACATAACAAAATAGTAGTTCTAGACATAACAAAAATTGTTTTCTTGTGATCTTGGCTTTATTTTCTTGTGATATCAACATAACAAAAAAGGTATTTTTTCATGATCTTGACAAAACAAAACACTGTTTTCTCACGACATAATTTTATCTTGAGAAAATCTCGCAACTTATAAATGGGAATGGTGTTGCATGCACCTTGGCGTCTTCACCATCAGCATCATAAATTTAATAATTTCCCACTGTAGAGATGGACTTTATCACCACATTAAGAGAGAGGGGTGTCCCCCTTCTCAAGTGTCGAACACTAATGTGGAAGTTGACAAACAGTGACAGACATTTCTGCTTGAGTGAGTACCTGGTCAAAGTAAAAATTAATCTGTTCATCCATGATGCAGGATTGCACGTTTGCAAGTTTTTGGTGCCTCCAGAACAATAAAAGCAACGTTGTGTTGAGTACACAAAAAAATTAAGTCATGGTCACAAGAAAACAAATTTTATGTCAAGATCACAAGAAAACTAACAAATAGCCTACATTGCTTCGTTTACATTTTTAGTTTACATTTTACTGAGCAGTGATGGGTCAAGTCCTTGCTGAATGGCTCAACAGTGGCAGAATCGAATGCTCAACCTTCTGATTAGTAGCCCAAAACCTTAATCACTGAGCCACTACTTACATTGACAGTGAAGGTATATTTCGATTTTTCTCTTAGTTCTTTTCTTTGGTGTGGGCCTTGGAGTCATTAGGAAAAGATAAGGCATGTATAAAGTAAAGTGACGAGAATGTTGGTGGTGATTCAATTCATGATACCTCATATGCAGTAGTTCATATATAAACATCTAGCATCTAGAACGGTCATCCTCTTAGCCTATTCAATCTAAAGCTTTAGACTTACTTCAGGCTTAAAATGCATTATTAAGACACCAATAAAGTTCATTAGGGAGCAACAGTGGAAATGTACAGATACACAAAATATGTCCAATTTGATTTTGTCCTTAATTTTACGGACAACATAAAAAATAAATATATTAAAACAATCCCATTTCAGAAGGACACTGAAATGACTGGCAAAAGAAAAAAGAAGAAGATGATCTGCTTATGTTATCATTGATGCTCCATGGCTGTAATCACTCTGAAATGCTCCAGAGTTATCTGAGCAGATGATTAGAGTGTTTCCTCCTCGATCTTCAGATCTAATTATGGTACATATGGCTCAAATTAGGCCTACACATTAGCAGGCAAAAACAGTGACTGGGCCTAAACTACTATCTCTTTATGCCTCACTCACATGTCACCTTCAACTGCGTAAGTGCACTAGCTCAACACCAACTAGGGTAAACTCACAGACAAAATTGTATAATTTCCAAGCCTCATAGGTTTTCAATACTTATGTAATGGACTTCATACACTAGGCTCTTTGGAACAGAGAAAAGGGGAAAGACAGAGAGAGAGAGAGAGAGAGAGAGAGAGAGAGAGAGAGAGAGAGAGAGAGAGAGAGAAAGTAATTCTTAAATCATAGAATGAAATGTGACCGTAGAAGTTTTGGGTTACAAATGTAACCCTGTTCCCTTAGAAGGGAATGAGACATTGCATAGCTTTGTCACACTGGGGCATGCCTGTGAATTGCATCTTCGCGTCAGATAATAGAGGCTGACAGCGCGGTTCACAGGTGCCATTTTTATATCACACGACGCGCTTACTTGCCACGTCACCTGTTCACAGCAAGTCTATAAATATTCATGATGTTACACAAGCTTCAGATATCGTTCATGTGTGAGGGTGCTTCCCACAGCGTAAAGCTCACGCAACGTCTCGTTCCATTCTCAGGGAACAGGGTTACATGCGTAACCCAGATGTTCCCTTTCAAAGGGAACTCAACATTGCGTGAGCTTTACACTGTGGGAACGTGAATTCCGATTCTGTCATACTGAGGGCATGGCCTGTTCAAAAATTCAGAGCCCGAGGGTCACTGCAGCACACTCGAGCCTGGGATGGAACGTATATCCAGTAGGCTGTGACTGTGTCCGCCCAGGTCCCCTGGCTCTTCGTGGGTGTATGCGGGCTGCTACACTTGTCTTCTGTGCCTCCCTCGCACAAGCCACTCATGGATGCCCGGGCAACCTTGACACGACAGGGCTGAATGCTGCCATATGTCAAGTTCACTCAGCAGGTCTGCTTGGTATGCCTGCAACATTGCCATTGTATACAGTGACCCACAAGCAAGACCCACTGCCACATAGGCCTTGCCCACCAGCACCGAGGTGTCCTTACATAGCTTGGATGGCAAAGCCGGCCCCCCTAAATTACCTGCAGTTGATGGAGAGAGGTAGCTCGTAAGCGCTTCCTTAACCTTCAGCATAGCTAAATGGACGTGCCATTCATTCCCTATGATGGCCAAATAATCAGACATTGCGGGGTTATAAATACTGCCTATGTATGGTTTTCCCCAGAAGCGTGATATTTCTTCATGCACTTCTGGAAAAAGGGGGAGTTTTCTGCTGTGATTTATTTTCACTGGGGAGAAAAAAAGCTTGCCCAGCCTTAATCACTTCAAGCAGATCTTTATATGCTTGAGAGCTGCTCTCTGTTTTTGGCACACCCGAGACGGACCCGGAAGACAGAGCAAGAGATAAGGCAGCGCTTGTCTCCGGCTCCTCTTCCAGATCCATACGAGATCCCCAGGACCTGAGCCTGCTGGTTGCTTTGGCAGCGGCCGGCCCAGATCCGTGAGGCTCTGAAACTGGACTCCCTTTGAATGGCAATTTTTTTTTCCACCTAGGTTCTAAATCTCATCTCCTATGATTACATAGATTTTTCATGAAAAATAATTAAATAAATAATAACCAAGACAAATAAATCAAAACACTTGGAATTACAACAAGGACCTGCCACGTTTAAAAAATATTATTTCATAGCTCCAGTGTCAGGGTTTGGAGGGGGATGCAAATGCAAATAAAGAGTTTAATAACAATGAAAACAAACACAAAAGAACACACAACAGAGACAGATCTTTCAACCTTTGTTTACCTTTTTTATTAACAGAAGATAATTATAACAAAGCACAAATAATGGCCTTTTAGTTTCTGTCACTTTGTTTGATGCACTCTCCTGAGGTGCATTGTGGGCAGTAATCATTTAGAAAAAGCTGACCATAATATATTGATCTCAGCCACCTCTTTAAGCATATTTGCATAATTCTGCTCAGAACACATCATTTTCCGATATACAGTGAGGGAAAAAAGTATTTGATCCCCTGCTGATTTTGTACGTTTGCCCACTGACAAAGAAATGATCAGTCTATAACTTTAATGGTAGATTTATTTGAACAGTGAGAGACAGAATAACAACAAAAAAATCCAGAAAAACGCACGTCAAAAATGTTATAAATTGATTTGCATTTTAATGAGGGAAATAAGTATTTGACCCCTCTGCAAAACATGACTTAGTACTTGGTTTAAAAACCCTTGTTGGCAATCACAGAGGTCAGACGTTTCTTGTAGTTGGCCACCAGGTTTGCACACACCTCAGGAGGGATTTTGTCCCACTCCTCTTTGCAGATCTTCTCCAAATCATTAAGGTTTCGAGGCTGACGTTTGGCAACTTGAACCTTCAGCTCTCTCCACAGATTTTCTATGAGATTTAGGTCTGGAGACTGGCTAGGTCACTCCAGGACCTTAATGTGCTTCTTCTTGAGCCACTCCTTTGTTGCCTTGGCCGTGTGTTTTGGGTCATTGTCATGCTGGAATATCCATCCACGACCCATTTTCAATGCCCTGTCTGAGGGAAGGAGGTTTTCACCCAAGATTTGACGGTACATGGCCCCGTCCATTGTCCCGTTGATGCGGTGAAGTTGTCCTGTCCCCTTAGCAGAGAAACACCCCCAAGGCATAATGTTTCCACCTCCATGTTTGACGGTGGGGATGGTGTTCCAGGGGGCATAGGCAGCATTCCTCCTCCTCCAAACACGGCGAGTTGAGTTGATGCCAAAGAGCTCCATTTTGGTCTCATCTGACCACAACATTTTCTCCCAGTTGTCCTCTGAATCATTCAGATGTTCATTGGCAAACTTCAGCCGGGCATGTATATGTGCTTTCCTGAGCAGGGGGACCTTGCCGGTGCTACAGGATTTCAGTCCTTCACGGCGTAGTGTGTTACCAATTGTTTTCTTGGTGACTATGGTCCCAGGTGCCTTGAGATCATTGACAAGATCCTCCCGTGTAGTTCTGGGCTGATTCCTCACTGTTCTCATGATCAATGCAACTCCACGAGGTGAGATCTTGTGTGGAGCCCCAGGCCGAGGGAGATTGACAGTTCTTTTGTGCTTCTTCCATTTGAGAATAATCGCACCAACTGTTGTCCCCTTCTCACCAAGCTGCTTGGCAATTGCTTGTAGCCCATTCCAGACTTGTGTAGGTCTACACTCTTGTCCCTGACATCCTTGGAGAGCTCTTTGGTCTTGGCCATGGTGGAGAGTTTGGAATCTGATTGATTGATTGCTTCTGTGGACAGGTGTCTTTTATACAGGTAACAAACTGATATTAGGAGCACTCCCTTTAAGAGTGTGCTCCTAATCTCAGCTCGTTACCTGTATAAAAGACACCTGGGAGCCAGAAATCTTTCTGATTGAGAGGGGGTCAAATACTTTTTTCCCTCATTAAAATGTAAATTAATTTATAAAATTTTTGACATGCGTTTTTTTTTTATTTTTTTGTTGTTATTCTGTCTCTCACTGTTCAAATACAACTACCATTAAAATTATAGACTGATCATTTCTTTGTCAGTGGGCAAACGTACAAAATCAGCAGGGGATCAAATACTTTTTTCCCTCACTGTATGCTGACGTTGTAGAACAGTGGCACCTCACCCACATGTAAAACGTTAGCCTAGTGACTTTCATTAACCTAATGCCTTCTAATAATATTCCACATATATATATATATATATATATATATATATATATATATATATATATATATATATATATATATATATGTATATATATGTATATATATATATACAGTGAGGGAAAAAAGTATTTGATCCCCTGCTGATTTTGTACGTTTGCCCACGGACAAAGAAATGATCAGTCTATAATTTTAATGGTAGTTGTATTT
The DNA here is from genome assembly GCF_001660625.3 of Ictalurus punctatus. NCBI lineage: Eukaryota > Metazoa > Chordata > Actinopteri > Siluriformes > Ictaluridae > Ictalurus > Ictalurus punctatus. Next base: position 18,951,883 of record NC_030428.2, on the reverse strand, counting down.
GAACAGTGAGAGACAGAATAACAAACAAAAAAATCCAGAAAAACGCATGTCAAAAATGTTATAAATTAATTTGCATTTTAATGAGGGAAAAAAGTATTTGACCCCCTCTCAATCAGAAAGATTTCTGGCTCCCAGGTGTCTTTTATACAGGTAACGAGCTGAGATTAGGAGCACACTCTTAAAGGGAGTGCTCCTAATATCAGTTTGTTACCTGTATAAAAGACACCTGTCCACAGAAGCAATCAATCAATCAGATTCCAAACTCTCCACCATGGCCAAGACCAAAGAGCTCTCCAAGGATGTCAGGGACAAGACTGTAGACCTACACAAGTCTGGAATGGGCTACAAGACCATTGCCAAGCAGCTTGGTGAGAAGGGGACAACAGTTGGTACGATTATTCGCAAATGGAAGAAGCACAAAAGAACTGTCGATCTCCCTCGTCCTGGGGCTCCATGCAAGATCTCACCTCGTGGAGTTGCATTGATCATGAGAACAGTGAGGAATCAGCCCAGAACTACACGGGAGGATCTTGTGAATGATCTCAAGGCAGCTGGGACCATAGTCACCAAGAAAACAATTGGTAACACACTACGCCGTGAAGGACTGAAATCCTGCAGCGCGCGCAAGGTCCGCTGCTCAAGAAAGCACATATTCATGCCCGTCTGAAGTTTGCCAATGAACATCTGAATGATTCAGAGGACAACTGGGTGAAAGTGTTGAGGTCAGATGAGACCAAAATGGAGCTCTTTGGCATCAACTCAACTCGCCGTGTTTGGAGGAAGAGGAATGCTGCCTATGACCCCTGGAACACCATCCTCACCGTCAAACATGGAGGTGGAAACATTATGCTTTGGGGGTTTTTTTCTGCTAAGGGGACAGGACAACTTCACCGCATCAAAGGGACGATGGACGGGGTTATGTACCGTCAAATCTTGGGTGAAAACCTCCTTCCCTCAGACAGGGCATTGAAAATGGGTCGTGGATGGATATTCCAGCATGACAATGACCCAAAACACACGGCCAAGGCAACAAAGGAGTGGCTCAAGAAGAAGCACATTAAGGTCCTGGAGTGACCTAGGCAGTCTCCAGACCTAAATCCCATAGAAAATCTGTGGAGAGAGCTGAAGGTTCGAGTTGCCAAACGTCAGCCTCGAAACCTTAATGATTTGGAGAAGATCTGCAAAGAGGAGTGGGACAAAATCCCTCCTGAGATGTGTGCAAACCTGGTGGCCAACTACAAGAAACGTCTGACCTCTGTGATTGCCAACAAGGGTTTTTAAACCAAGTACTAAGTCATGTTTTGCAGAGGGGTCAAATACTTATTTCCCTCATTAAAATGCAAATCAATTTATAACATTTTTGACGTGCGTTTTTCTGGATTTTTTTGTTGTTATTCTGTCTCTCACTGTTCAAATAAATCTACCATTAAAATTATAGACTGATCATTTCTTTGTCAGTGGGCAAACGTACAAAATCAGCAGGGGATCAAATACTTTTTTCCCCCACTGTGTATATATATATATATATATATATATATATATATATATATATATATATATATATATATATATATATATATATATATATATATATATATATATGTATATATATATTTACACACAGTAGGGTTCAAAAGTCTGAGACGACTAGTGAAAATTGCAAATTATATTATCAGCAACAACTGGTCTGAAAAGTATAATCTTGAATTTCAGACTTTCTTGGTATTTGTTATATTCCCCTTTTGCTTTAATGACTGCCTGCACCTGAGCGGACACTAACTTCACTAGTTTGTAAAGCCTGATGACTCATGTTATATCAGATCCATTGGAGTGTTGTCTGAACATTTGCTGTAATGGAATGGATAAAGACTCAAAGAAAACTTGACCTTTTTATAAAGCAGTTAACATGGTCAAATTTGCTTACATTTAAATAAAGACTTAAAAACAGTACAGAATCTTGAATGTTAAATATTCAACATTTACTTTCTTTTTCTTCCTGTTTATTTTAAACGAATTAAAAAAAAAAATCCCAAATGTTACATTAATCACCACATGCATTTTTTCTTTGAGTATAATTTAGGTTCACACATGCTGCAACCCTACCAAGATTAGAATATTTCAAATTTAATATATGTGTTTAATTAATTAATTGTAATCTTATCAGTATAAGAATTATCAGAATTCCTTTCTCACTAGATGTTACTGATGAGTGCCTGCGTAATGGACATTTTCTCTTGGGGAAAAATACTACCAGTAGTGGGGAAAACACTTTCCTTTTCAGAGGCAGGAGCAGGAAATGGTGGAATTAATGTCTTGGGCATATTGGTCAGTCTATGGCCTGACACCATAAACATTATATCAATCACCTAATCCAAGATAATATCATATATAGTTCATAGTCTGCCAATATTGCTGACAGAGACAACCTAGCTCTCCTTAATATACTTCCAATAATCCCTGAGTGATGAGTGCTCTTAAAATGATCAAGGTTATTGACTGATCAGCCCTGACATCTTAAGTCAATGCAGATCTGTCACCGCTCTAATGCTTCCTCTCATCAGGCTCCCAGTACACCATTTCATACCACCTTTTGAAAGGCCTCCAAGTATCCATCTTCTCAGAAAAGCCTTGAATATGAAATGAATATGAAAAAAGCCTCGAAAAAAATGAATATGGCATGTGTCTTAAGAGTTGAGACAGTCGACTAAGCTTTTTTATTATTACCAAGTGGCTGCACTATATATGTGTATATATATATATATATATATATATATATATATATATATATATATATATATATATATATGCACTTTTAGCATACATCACCGTGTGATGTACCTGGACACGTCATCAGTGGTGTTTCCTGGGGTCATCGGGTGTTTCGGGTCTTTCAACATTAGACACCCACACCAAGGGTGTCTAATTGGGCGACCAAGCTGGGTTTGATCAAGCGCCAACTTGTGTTCAGGCTCCTATGCTGATCCATAGCCATCTTGAAGTCAACAGCAACTTCTGTGGCTGACTTCAGACTGTTTTGCTTACTAGCCCCTTTGATGCCCAGCATATTATAGGCCCTGCAGAGAGACTGGGCTGTGAACACTCTGCATCCCACAGGATCCCACATATATATACATATATGTGTATATATATATATATATATATATATATATATATATATATATATATGTGTGTGTATATATATATATATAGATGCATGTGGGGAGCAAAGGCTAGCCTGTATGATCCAATCCCAATACTGTAGCACAAATTGCTGTGAAAGTGTCAGAGCACCTAATCGCAGCACAGGGCTGTGTAGCTGCAGACCGGTCAGAGTGCCTATGCTGACCCCTCTCCACCACCAAAAGTGCCTACAATGGGCATGTGTGCATCAGAACTGGACCATGCAGCAATGGAAGAATGGTGGCCTGGTCTGACGAATCAGATGCACTATGGGAAGAAGGAAAGCCGGCAGAGGCTTGGAATGCTCTGGGCAATGTTCTGCTGGGAAACCTTGGGTCCTGGCATTCATGTGGATGTTACTTTGACACGTACCACCTACCTAAACATTCTTGCAGACCATTTCATCATTGCATTGATGTGTGCTTGATCAAACTTCAGTTGAGTTCATTTCAATCATGCCATGTGCATCCATACATAAAAGGTTTATTTAAACTGATTAAAATTGATCATCAATTTAGTTCTCCTAGACATAGTTGTATCAGCCCAGGACCAATTATGGGATAAATTCAGGCATATCATTGAAACCTATTCAGTGTTGACCCCTTTCTATTCTCTGTATGAATGCAGAATAATTTGAAACACCAATCCTTTTATAATACCTAATTAAAATTGCCATCCATGCAAGAAATACTCCCTAGTTGGGGGGGGGGGGGGGGGGGGGCTTCATAAGCATCATGGAATTAAATATTTTGAGCCATATAATATTGCTTTCCAAATGAGCTGCATGGTGAGGCTATAAATAAGCATTGACTCAAAAAGGCTTTATATTTATATATTTGTATGTTTTTTGTTGGAATGTTGTGTATATTATTTTATTCTAAGTTTCACTTTACAGTAGATAAATAATCTGCAATTTTCTATAGAAGTACTGATCAGTAAGCATGTTGTAAAGTGATATTTCACTCAATATCAGTAGCTAGAGCTTTGGACAAAATATGATGCTTTCCTTGACCAGAGTCATCTTAAAACCATTGCTCTATCTGTACATGCTGGGATTGTTACATTACAATGTGTTGCTAATCACTGGAAGTACAGGCACAGCAACATGTATTCTATATTTTGATCTGGAGTTTTAGTTGGAATAAGATTTTTTAAAGGGAGAAATATTGACTGAAAAATCTAATCCTAGAATAATAAAGAAGAAATAGCCCTTCATCTGCAGCACATCACATTTATAATAATGGGAAATGGAAAATTTCTGCTATTTATCAAGTACTCCTCAATTATGGATGCTAGAAATCGTGCACAGGATTGCAGTAATATGATTCCAGACAATAAATGGACGAAAGAGATGTTAAAGAATGGCTGAGGTATGCACACTTTTTCCTCTATAACTGCCAGTGCGCAAGATTAACAGAGAGGCTAACAGAAATCAATCAATATTGATGTGTTGCAGGTCCTTGGTCTTTATTAAGAGATTATTGTAAAGTAACGTCCTAATAGCTGGCCAACTGTCTGAATCTGATTTATAAATTTTACTTTATGACTTCATGAATATAACTATATGTAGATTTTATTTAATTTGTTTAAACATAACACTGAAGAACATGGAAAGAATATAGCTAGGTAGTTTTTGATTCAGAATACAGACTTTAACTAATATAAATCAATATAAAGTAGTAAGTTGGAGCCTTATTTACACACAACTTTCTTATTGGCTAGCTTAAACAAAGGTTATCTTATGATGTTACTATGCAACGTTTCTATATTTGAACATATATATGACTTCCATATGACAATCCATCCTTACCAGGACCACAAATTTTGGTAACACTTTCTATGAAGTCCATGCTTATAATAAATTATAGCCCCATTTAAAACTATTTATAAGCAAGTATTTGTGGAAACTGCATCCTATGCTTTAATTTGACTTAAAGCCATCAATGATGCATTTATAAAGTTAGTAATTGTATTATAGCTCACAATAAGTATTTATAAGGCAGCACAACACATCAACTATCAACAACAATATAAAATAATTCACTTATTGGACATAGAAATAAATCTGCATTAGTGATACATCATTATAACTAATATAATGACATTATAAAAATGCAGGCTGTATTTTTATGAATACATTAATGGAAGCATAACACTAACTAATTAAGGCATTTATAATGCATAATAAGCACATCTTCATGATTTCATAACATTTGTAATATGGAAACTGCATCCTATGCTTTCACTTTACTTAAAGCCATCAATTATACATTTATAAAGGTTAGTAACTGTATTATAACTCACAATACATATTTATAAGGCAGCACAACACAACTATAAAATAAACAGTATAAAATAATTCACTAATTGGCCCTAGAAATAAATCTGCTTTACAAATAAGTCATTATAACTATAATATAATAACATTATAAAAATGCAGGCTGAATTTTTATGAATACATTAACGGAACCATAAGACTGACTAATTAATACTTAGAAATTGGTGTATAATGCATTATGGGCATGGGCACTGAAAAAGCAAGTGTATCCCTTATAAGTAATTATAACAATAATATAAATGTAGCTATAACTGTTATTATAATGAAGTACAGGTCGTTATGTGTCGTTATACATGTTTTTATAGAGCAGTAACACTTGCTTATAAATAATTATAAATGGGACTATAATTCATTATAAGTGTGGGCTTTATAGAAAGTGTTACCCAAATTTCATGTAAACACCTTTTCGGAGGAAAGTTTCAGTTCAGCCACAGGTGCCATGACTTCCTGTTCTCTATCTCTTTTTTCATACTTACATCTCATGACCCTTGTGGGTGTCAGGTCTTTGCACCACAACATAATCAACATGGTTACACAAGTTTATACATGGTACTAATAAGCAGAAGGCATGTACTTGTAATTTCCACAAAATCTACACAGACATGGTGAGAACATGCAAAACATGCATAAATGAACCTAAGCTCAGTATCAAATAATGGAGCTTGGAGCTATTATTCACCATCAATACTAGATGGAATACAGTACCGCCCATAAAAAAGGCTCATATATTCTGAGTGGTGTCCTAGACTCTTGGCACAAATGCCAACATACTGCATAGAAGATTCTAGAATAATTTGCTGCAATTCCACTTTTTTGAGGTTTGGCATTGCCTTTATAAAAACCAGCTCAGATTCCTTACAGTTTCAAAAAAGCTCTCATCCATACCATGTAGTTGACACAAGACATTACAACCCAATAAAGAGACCATTTTCTTGCTGTAAGTGGGTTTGGCCACTTTCTGAAAGACTCTAAACTAAATATAACCTGAATGCTAAAACAAGTTTCATTAAAGTCTAATAGATGTTACTATGCTCAGAAAACAATCCATTCCAATAGAGGTAGTTGCAAATGAAGGAGCTACATTTATAAGCTTTCAAGCTCAATTTCCTCTCTATGTAATCCCAGCGTGCAGTTAAGCAATCAGACAAGTTGGAGCACGTTGCTCAATGCAGGATCAGCCCTAGAGTGTCATTTGCTAACATGAAATCAGCTTGCGCAGCATGATCACCACATGGTGAATCACACATTATTACTATGCAGGACTGAACACTAGGGAAAATAGATGTTGTGAGCAAAAACACTGGTCCTTCCCCACCCTCAATAAATGTACTATCATGTGTGCCATGTTAAATCTGCTGCTTTAGAAATGAATCATTTTTCATGTATTTGCTATATGCTTACCTTCAAATAATTTATAAAATTATCAATCAAATAATTTAATGGTAATTTACTGATAATAGTCTTCTTTCATTATCCCCATAATTAATGCAGAACATCTGCATACAATTCATAATATAAAACTACCAAAAGTAACTGAAGAACAACAAATTCCATAGATAAACCAATAGAAACAGAAGAGATCTATAACATGCTTAAAAAAACATGCCTAATAACAATGGCATGGTTTTCCGGTTTCCGGTTGAGTGCACACTGTGCGTTTTTTTGCTGCCGCTGTTCATCGGCTTTTCTGTTTATTTGCGACTGTCTGTTTGTGTTTCCTCTGCTTCCTGCTTACCAGACTCTGGTCCAAAGTTATCTACGTTTGACATAGTGCTAATCTGAATATTCAAATAATCCAAAAAGTGGATTTCCAATGTTTTGGATTACTTCTCTCTTTGACTCTGCTTTCTAACCTATTGCACTTTGGATGTTCTCACCAGCCAAATGCATGCCCTCTCAACTTCAGTCTCCCCAAATGCTGGTGCAGATTCTGGTGAGTAAGTCACTACTTCCTTTTTTAGTGGCCATGCTGCCAGGATCAATTTTGGTGCAGTAAACTAGTTATAACTGCCTCTCCGTACCAAACACTGGTTTAATGCTGTGGGTTGACTCATTGCTTCTGGCTAACGTGGTATTTAAATGGCTGGTTATCTCTGTAAGTGTACAATGGGTTGCCATAATGGTGTTTGTTAAACTCATCTCAATCGCCTTTCCTGATTGGCTTTTATCAGGGGTTTTTGCACATGCTTGGACATATTCTTGACAAGATCCTCGCAATGGCTCCCTTTATTCCCTGGCACAATTTCTCAGTCTGAACTGCTGGTCTCAACCGTGACTTTCAACGGATGTTTACAATCGCTGTGTTGAACTTGGTATATCATGTCATTGCTACATCCAACGTGGCTCTCATCGCATACAACGCCTCACACAGGCCTGCCAACATCATCCGTTACATCCCCTCGATTTGGACTATTGATAGAATAAAAAATGTCTGCGTGACGGCACGTGATATGAAGTATAATATATTATAATATAAATAGTAGATATTTATAATATATGATAAATAAGATATATTTATAAAATGTATGAATGATATAATATAAAGTTGAAAAACCCATGTTATTTAAACAAGGTCAAAGATCATAGCAGATTTTTTTTAAAATAATGCGGCTGATTATACACTCTGCCCATGAGTTAATAAAAAAATAAGATAGCGGAGTGTTTTTTGAAAGTTTTTAAAAAGTTTTTAAAAGTTTTGTTTGTTTTAATAATTGCGAGGATGACTGTGCTTTCGAAGTTTGCCGGCTTGTGACTTTGCAGATCTTGCACCCAGCCACTGCAAAACTGTTCATGAGCTTCTAGTGATTTATAACATTTAAACTCACACAAAGTGTAAGCACTAAATTAACAATAGTTAACAATATCTGGATATGTTAGTGGAGGTAGTGTATCGGAGTCTGTAATCCAGTCCTGGGCTGCTAAATCATGAATCGATGTTGTTAATTGCCTTTATTTTGTCTAAATACCAGTGCTTGGCTTCCAAATTAAGTTTTTCCCTGTAGGGTCCCTTTTCCTTGTTTTTCCCCTTCTTCATCTCTTCACTTTTCTATCAATATTAGAACAATTTAAGCAACTGTTTATCCAAAAACAAAAGGAAAACAGACACCGGTAACAGAGTGTGATCCTCATAAGATGGTGCCCACGTCCCCACATACAACATGGTATGACGTATCTTCACATTCTCTATATGCTTCCACTCTGCTCCATTATTCGTAACCACGGCCTACAATTAAATTTTTACACACATGACACCCAGATCTATCTCAGCTCCAAACCCTCTACTCCACTTCCTCCATCTTCCCTAATAAACTGCCTTGGTGATATTAAATACTTGATGTCAGCTAACTTTCTAAAACTAAATAGTGCAAAGTCCAAAATCCTCATCACTGGAACAAAGGCTGCGCTAAGTAAGGTTAATGACCTCTGTCTGACCATTGATGGCACTGACTTATTTCCATCTGACACTGTTCACAACCATGGCATTATCATGGACTCATCACTGAACTTCAGTTCTCATATTTCATCTGTAAGCAAAACTGCCTTCTTTCACCTCTGTAATATTACTCGCCTTCGTTCTTCCCTTACCTTTTGTGCTGCTGAAACCTTGGTCCATGCTTTCATTACCTCACATTTAGTAGTAGTGTTAGTTCCGTCCGCGCAGCGGGGCGCATCGGGCAACAAGCATTCGCCAGCGGGCTCGGTCGGAAGCGTCGATTTCCACATCTTCCCACTTGACATCGAGCGCTCGTAGATCTTCCATGAATGTTCGTCGCCATGTATTCTGCGGCTGCCCTACTCTTCTCTTCCCCCGTGGCGGCGTCCAGCGCAGCGCGATCTTTGCGTGGCGGTGGTCAGACATCCGTAGAATGTGTCCTGCAAAGCGCATTCTTCGTTCTACGACCATTTCTGCCAGGCTGCGGGAGTTTGTTCTTCTTAGAATTTCTTCATTTGAAATACGATCACGGTATGATACACCGAGTATTCTTCTCAGGCATCGTTGTTGAAACACATTCAGCTTGTGGATGACTGCCCTCGAGCTCTTCCAAGTTTCAGATGCATAGATGGCGGTTGGGATGATGATGCTATTAAACAGGCGAAGTTTGCTGTTGGTGTGGATAGTTCGCCTAGCCCAAATCGGTTGTAGCTGTTGGAAGACTGCAAATGCTCTGCCGATTCTGCGATTGACATCCGCGTTAGTCCCACCATCCGCAGCCACAATGCTGCCAAGGTAGGTGAACTGTTTGACTTCTTCGATCAGCTGGTTGCTCACCGTGATCCGCACCGGTGTCATCCGGCCGACGGCCATGACGTTGGTCTTGTCAGTGCTGATCCATAACCCAACTTTGGCTGCTTCGTGCTCCAGGCTAGTGGTCATCTCCTGTAAGACTTTCCCATTCTGCGGCAATAGCACAATATCGTCGGCGAATTCCAGGTCGGTCAGGCGTCCCTTGCCTGTCCACGGAATTCCAGACGCTGGCTGTGTTAGTGCTCGTCGCATGACGAAGTCCATCATCATGAGGAAAAAGAATGGTGAAAGAATGCAGCCCTGTCTGACTCCAGTCTCGATGGTGAAAAAGGCAGTATGACCTGTGTCCGTCCGGATGCAACAGCTAGAATCCTGATATAAGTTCTGGAAAATGGCGATAAACCGCTGTGGAATGCCATATAGCCGTGCGATGTTCCAAAGCGATTTCCGGTGGACGCTGTCAAACGCCTTCTTAAAGTCTATAAAGTTGACCAAGAGCGGTTTCTGATATTCTGAGCTTTGTTCAATGATGTTTCGAAGAGCAAAGATTTGTTCAGTGCACGACCGACCGCTTCTAAACCCGGCCTGTTCGTCCCGTAGAGCCTGATCGACTGCTCGCAGTATCCGTTTGAGGAGGACGAGACAAAATACCTTGCCTGGAACAGACAGAAGGGTGATGCCTCTCCAATTGTTACAGTCTGCGAGATTACCTTTCTTAGGTAATTTGACGATGACACCCTGTCTCCAGTCATTTGGGACACGTTCCATGTGCCAGCAGTCATTGAGCAGCGTAGTGAGCACCCGTACAACTTCATCACCACCCGCTTTCAGCATTTCTGCCGAGATTTGGTCAAGACCAGGTGCTTTGTTGTTTTTCAGATGACGAATCGCTGCAGCGACCTCAGCATCCATGATGTCACTCATGTCCACTTCCAGCTCACAGGGAGGAGGAAAGACTGTAAAGTCGTGCGTGGCTACGGGAGCCGGCTGGTTTAGGGTGTCTTTGAAATGTTCCACCCAACGCGCGTCCTGCTCTTCTTTGCTAACTAGCATCCTGCCGGTTGTATCCCTTATCGGCCCAGTGGAACCGCTTCGGGCCCGAGTGAGATCTCTGACCACACGAAAAAGAGTCCTGCTGTCACCCTGGTCCGCAGCCAGTTGTGCTTCAGTGCCCTTCCGGTCCAGCCAGTCCTTCTTGTCTGCTCGGCAACTCCTCTTGACCCTGCGGTCGAGTTCTCGGTACGCCTGCGATGCTTCATTTCGCTCCTCTTCGGTCTTTGCTTGATCGCGCTGACGTTTCTTGACCCGTCTTTCATCGAGCAACGACCATGTCCGGTCCTGAATCCACCGTTCTCGCTGCATTCCACGCCGTCGACCAATCGTTCTCTCTGCCGTCTCTATGGCAGCATCCTTGATCTGTGCCCATTGTTCTTCGATGCTGGCCGAGTTGTCAAGAATCTGGAATCGATTAGCGAGTTCAATGTGGAAGTGCTCGGCGTTCATGCGGTCCTTCAATTTACCTCACATTTAGATTACTGCAATCCTTTGTTCATTGGTCTTTCATCACTTTCCCTAAATAAGTTACAGTATGTGAAAAACTCAGCAGCTGTTACTGACTCACATAACCCCAGTTCTGTACCAATTGCACTGGCTTCCCATATTTTCTCCCATTCACTTTAAACTCCTCATTTTAACATATAAAACATTGCATGGTCTTGCCAATGTCTGTCTTTCTGAACTTCATCCCTACCTTCCCGTCTTGCTCTCTTGCTCCCGTTCCTCTGATACTGGTCTTCTCTCTGTTCCTCACACATCCATATCTTCTATAAGTGACCGCTTTTTTAGTGTTGCTGCTCCCAAGCTTTGGAACGCCTCGCCTCAATACTTTTGTGAATGCTGTCAGTAGTTCCATGTTCTACTCTGTTATATGTCTACGTATGTATGTGTATATATTATGTGTTTATGTTTATATCTTGTGTATGCAGGAGTGCATGTATATGTATGTATATATATATATATATATATATATATATATATGTGTGTGTGTGTGTGTGTGTGTGTGTGTGTGTGTGTGTGTGTGTGTATGTATATGTGTTATGTATGTTTATGGATATTTGTGTACATAATACATTTACTCACATGGATGTTGATTCGTTTATGGGTATAAATGTGTATATGTGTGTATACACTGTGTAAAGCGACCTTGGGTCTGAGAAAGACACTATATAAAAGTGTCTTATTATCTAAACTTATTATTATTATTATTATTATTATTATTATTATTATTATTATTATTATTATTAAAGCACCAGGTCCTGATGGTTTTGGGGCTGAATTCTATAAACAGTTCTATTTTTTCACCACTATTTGGCAGATTAGAATCCGAAAATAAACAGAATATGACACTACCACCAGAAATGAATACTGCCAGTATATCACATCACTTATAACCCAACAAAGACCCCACTTTCCCCAAAGGAAAAGATAAACAAAAAAGAGAGACATTATAATTGATGGCATGTACCTGGATGTGTGTGTTCGACAATTACAGAACAATAGAAAACCAAAGATACCAGTAAATATATTACACCTCTGGAAAATATATGAGCCTTTCAATATATTCTAAATATATTGTGAAAGCAAAATTCTTATGCAAGCTTACACAAGCTGCAACATTTCTGCCACACAGACTCTGAATCTGAACAGGGATGTTGATCTGCCATGTTTCAGTGATATCTGCCAATCTGATAATAACCAAATCTTTTGGAAATTAATAGGTGCTGATTAATTTACACCAGCAAATGTCTGGATAAATATCTCAGTTGCAAATATGTACACACACACACACACACACACACACACACACACACACACACACACACAAACACACCCACACACACACACACATGCACACACAAACATATATACAATGCTGTGAAAAGGTATTTGATTTCTTCTGTTTTTGTTTGTATATCTCATACTAAATAGTTTTAAATCTTCAAACAAAATGCAACATAAAACAAAGAGTAAATGCACAAAACAGTTTTTATTTTTATTTTTTCATTGAAGCAAAACTAGTTATCCAACACCTATCACCAATGTGAAAAACTAATTGCCCCCTTAAACTTAAAATCTGGTTGTGCCACCTTTAGCAACAATAACTGCAACCAAACGCTTCCGAGATTTCCGAAAATTTCACTTACTTCTAGGACTAGAACCTACTCCTATGCTTTGGATCACTGTATTGCTGCATAATCCAGTTGCGCTTGAGTTTCAACTGATGGAATGAAGTCTGGACATTCTTCTTTAGGATTTTCTGGTAAAGAGTAGAATTCATGCTTTCCTCAATTATTGAAAGTTGCCCAGGCCCTGAAGCAGCAAAGCATCCTCACACCATCACACTGCCACCACCATGTTTGACTGTAGGTATGATGTTCTATTTGTGGAATTCTGTGTTTAGTTTATGTCAGATTTAATGGGACCCCAGCCTTCCAAACAGTTCCACTCATCAGTCCACAGAACATTCTCCCAAAAGGTTTGAGGATCATAAAGGTGTGTTTTGGCAAAATTCAGACGAGCCTGAATGTTCTTCTTGGTTAGCAGTGGTTTTCACTTCTTCCATGGATGCCATTTTGCATTCCCATTATCTTTCTGATAGTGGAGTCATGAACAGTGACCTTTATTAATGAAATGTTGTCCTTGGGTCTTTTAGGACTTCCTGGAAGAGTAGTTACCATACTCTTGAAGGAATTTTGGAAGGTTGGACTCTTCTGGGAAGGTTCATTACTGTGCCAACTTTTTCCATTTGGTGATAATCCTGACCAACTCACTGCCTAAGGCCTGTGTGTACTACTAAATTTTGTATCCTATCCTCTTCCCCCCTAGCACCACCATCTAGATCTGCTATGGGGCTGGCTCCTACTTGGGTACCCTTTGCAGCAGCATGCTTCTCTTCTTTCTATGTCTGTCCATGACAATCAGAGCAAGTACTCAGCAGCAGCAGCAGCGTAGCAGATCTAGTCCACCAGACCAAAACTATTTACACTCCATCCCCATCTATAAAAGCTCACAATTTCACTCCGAGAGTTGACATGGCTGACACACACACACACACACACACACACACACACACACACACACACATACACACATATATATATATATATATATATATATATATATATATATATATATATATATATATATATATATATATATATATATATATATATATATATATATATATATCTTGGATGCACGGTGGCTTAGTGGTTAGCACGTTTGCCTCACACCGCCAGGGTCAGGGTTCAGTCGGGCCCCCAGTCCAAAGACATGCATGGTAGGCTGATTGGCGTGTCTAAAGTGTCCGTAGTGTGTGATTGTGTTCCCTGTGATGGACTGGCACCCTGTCCAGGGTGTACCCCGCCTTGTGCCTGATGCTCCCTGGGATAGGCTCCAGGTTCCCCCCCAACCCTGAAAAAGGAGTAAGTGGTTGAAGATGGATGGATGGATGGATATATATATATCTCCACTCTACTAGAATCACCTATACAACTGCGCATTCATGCAGTTATCTATTCAGCCAATCATGTGGCGGTTTCAATTAACCCTTGTGCAGCCTTATGGACATTTTTGTCTTTTTCATTTTTTAAAAATCATTTTGTCTGTGTTAATGCAAACAGCATAAAGGTGTAAAGTTTTGCAAAAGGTGTGTATTTTTATTGGAATTTTAATATTTCACCCACATTTGCTGTCATAAATTTATTTTAAACTAGGTACACAAAATAGTTACATTCAGGACCTTAAGAACAAAAATGTTCTCATTGAAACCCATTCAAACTGTAATATTTAATCCCCATGACGTATAAAATCATGCATTCTGTGTTAATAGGGTTTTATTTTGTTGACAAGGTTTCAAAACATTGAATTATTATTATTTTTTTTTTTAAATCCTGAAATGTGTACTATTTTCTTAGGTTTAGCCTAAGGGGAAAATACATGCTTTCCCTTTTTGCTGATTCTGCTGTATTATAGAGCACTGCAGACCAACTGAATAAATGATGCAGCTATAATTGTGTGGATGTGTTTGTATGGTTATCAGAGTTGTATGTGTGTACTGAAAAGTTTATGTGCATGTCAACAGTTTGAAAGAAAGAAATTATATTGTACTGGAAATCACAAATCCCACCCCATGTAGTAAAGAAGGTTACTGAGCTTTGAAAATTTTTGCATTTTGTAAAGAAACCAGTGTTTAAAGGGTTAAAATTCTGAAATGAATGAATGTATGGTAGTTATGATCAGAACTGGTGCTGGTAAAAAATTTAACTCAGTGAAAGTGGAAAAAATATTAATATATAATATTCCTATGACAGTTTTTGACATGGACATTTTTGTCCTTTATGGACCTATGTGTAACTTTTTTTATTTGACGCGAAAGGATTAATCATAAGTTTCAGTTAATGTCCCTTTTTAAAAGTTTTTTCTTCTTTTTTATAAGAGTTTTTAAATGTTGCAGAATGTGCACACGTTAAATTAGTTAAGCAAACGTTCGAGTAAAATAAATGATGACTAATTGCCCAAACATTTGTCACCATTTGCACTGACTTAAAATCTGTTTATTTCCAAGTAACAGGCACAAAATTAGCAATACATCACACTCATATTTAATTACAGGATTTTGTATAGATATATATGAATATTGTGTTATGATAGAGTGATAAATTGCAACAGTAAACCAACATAATATTTAATAAGGAGCTGATTTTCTTTAACCTTGATTTTTAATTAAAATAACAGCCTGCCAATCTATAATCTGTGGCACAATTTGTGACAGAAGCCAGAAATCTGTTTGAATTCAGAGTCCAGGTAAAACTCAGACATATAATCAGACATGGAGCTCAGATATCAAGGCATCATAGCAAATATAATCTAGACACATCTGACACTCAAGAGGACACATTTCTTAACAAAATCAGTTTAAACAGCATTTGTAGTACATTTTCTATAGTAGCACTGTAACTGTACAGAAATAAGTTACAAGCTACTGATATGTACCCTTTTTGAGATAGCTATCTAGATTCTACATATTTGCTAAATGTATGTTTTAAATTAACCTTATAGCCAGCAGAGTTTGGAGCAATAAAAACATATATATATATAATAATAATAATAATAATAATAATAATAATAATAATAATAATAATAATACATTTAATGTAATTATTTAAATGTGCGGTAATGCACAAATCAATTTTATTCAGATGTGCATTATGTTAAACCAGATAGCAAATTTTCATTTATTGACATACTTAGCAATTCTTTTAAACAGTGTAACAACACTGCATCAAGTTGTGATATTACTGATAGGGCACATGCATTATGTAGCATTTGGCATCTTCTCTTATTAACCAGATGGTGCCAGGAAATATTCAGTAGTGCAGGTTAGGGTCAACTGTAGCTCCTTGTGCCAAATTTCTGCTGGACTCACTAGCAGAGCTGGCACTCAGAACTAACAGGTCTTGATACAAATTCACAACTAAAAATTAATGCAGAAGGTAATGAGCTGTTCAGTTCTGTTGCTCAGTTAAGAACTACATGCATTCTTAGAGAGAAAACAGAAAAAGAAAATTACTCAAGTCAATATAGTCAAGTGCCTTTGACACTCAGGGGTTGGCTAGAGAGAAGGTGAATGACAGAAGTAAGTGGAGCTAGACAGATCAAGAAAGAGTGAGAGAGAACTTGTTTGGCGAATCTGGCTGTTACTTGTACACATGGACATGAGACAGGACTGAAGGCCATTTATGATTCACAGTGGAAGCACAGCATATTTCATCACTTCCTTCTGACAGCCTTGGAAGGTCTTATATACAAAATCACATCAGCTGCGCTAAAAGAGGATAATACACAGACAACACCCCATTTCACAAAATATTTAACATTACACATGTAAATGAACTCAGAGAGCTGAACAGCAGGAGACGTTTACCACCAGTCTGGTCCTCATAAAGCAGAATTATAGCATTAGGAGGGTTGAAATTGAACGGTTAGCTGTCTTAATGTTCAAATGCTGAGCATGGGATTCTGAATCTAATGAGAGTCTATGGCCAGGGATGAGAAATAAGTCTGAAACTTAAAAGCTGCAGACTAGAAACAACATTGCCTCATTAACAGGCATTAGTGCAGAATAAAACCCAAGTGAGCAGTTTTCCTTGAGGGCCAAAAGTAATTAACTCACATTTTAAAAGCACAATTTAAAAGAATACACTCTGGGAGGTAAATAAGCTCAACATGAGATCACAAATAAAATAATGAACGAATACACGAATAAATAAATTATCTATCTATCCACCCATCCATCCATCTATCCATTGGGGTCAATCAGGCTGCACTCCCCATCTATGGTTATTGAGGAAGGGCTGAACTTCAGTACTATTATTTGAAGAAAATTTTAATCATACCATGTAATAATAGTAATACTAATGATATTGATCTAATATATTTTGATAGAGAAATGGTTCACTTTTTGGAAATCCCAATATGACCCAATTCACTCCTCTAGTGTATGCTATACTAATTCATTTTATTATTATTATTTTCCATTATAGAGATGGTGCCTTTTTTCAACACATTTTTATAGTTGTTGTCTGATTTCACTGAATTATTGTGAGACAAACCTTTCAACACTGGGGAAAATGTTGAAAGGATGGTCCAATATACTGTGTCTGCTTTGAGAACATGTGAACTGCAGTATGTTGTCTAAACTTGAAAAACAAATCAGCTGAATATACACAAAAGACATTATTCAAACAAGAACTCATGTCAAAAACATTGTACTTTGTTGAAACAACATCGGGTGACATAAAATGTATTATCTCATCAGACCTTTTTGAATAACAAAAAGGTGACAACTCCACTGCTGATGCTGTTGCCTTCCTGACTATGAAATAATGTGACTTTATATAATTGACAGTTCTATAAGTAAGGGATAATCCACAGCTAAGTATGCATTACACAATTTTAATGCATGACGTGGAAAAAACCACCCGATGCAAAGCAGATGTGTTAGGAACAAGCAAACACACAAACAAACAATGAATAAATAAAGGTAAAAATGTTCTGTCCCAGAAAACAATAAGGCATTCCAAAATTTTCAACATGCCTATAAGAAACTACTGTTCAGATGCTAATTTTTTTTTTTTTTTTTTTACAGGGACAAGGAACAGCAAACATTATGGATGCTGTGGAAGAAAGGGGTGAAGTATGAAACTCATGTCAGATGTCCCTGAGTGGAGACAGCTCCTGGCTGAGAAGTGTACTTCACAGCATCACTCATGATAGAATTAGAGCTTCTAACAACATTTACATGTATTAATCAGATAGCTAACATGTTTCATCCAGGCCCCCTTCTGAGGTCCTCTTACAAGGCATCTTTAGTGCCTCACTCAAGGACTCAACAGCAGTGACTGATACGAATCCCATAAACTTATATGGTAAAACCTAGTCCACTGAGTGATGATGTTCCTTTATCAGTATAAAGGCCAGCTTGTGACATCAATCACATTTTCAGCAGACATTTATAGCCACGTGTTTAAAGTTTAATTCAAACATAGCTCATTCTGAATTATAAGAGAGAAACGTGCTCCAATTTGGTATTTGTTTATGAAATTTCATAAAGTAATATAAGCATTTACTTGTGGACACTTGCATTTAACTTTAAAAAAATTTCAATCCTCCCAAAACATTTTTAGTTTTAAATTGTTTAACTTCATCAAAACATCTGGGTTACACATGTAACCCTGTTCCCTGAGAAGGGAACGAGACATTGCATGAGCTCCACGCTGTGGTAAGTGCCCTCACGCGTGACCGGTATCTGAAGCTTGTGTAACATCATGCC
This sequence comes from Ictalurus punctatus, assembly GCF_001660625.3. Classification (NCBI taxonomy): domain Eukaryota; kingdom Metazoa; phylum Chordata; class Actinopteri; order Siluriformes; family Ictaluridae; genus Ictalurus; species Ictalurus punctatus. The sequence goes on along the minus strand of NC_030428.2, from coordinate 18,933,226 downwards.
TATTCATAGGCCTGTCGTAATCAGGGGACACAGCAATTAAGCATGTCGCGGGATATAAAAGCACCTGTGAACCGCACCGTCAGCCTCCATTATCTGAAGAGAAGACGCAATTCACAGACATGCCCCAGTTTGACAAAGCTACGTCTCATTCCCTTTTCAGGGAACAGGGTTACATGTATAACACAGATGTTCCCTTTCAAAGGGAATTCCTTGTTGCGTAAGCGCCACACTGTGGGAATGACAGATACTGAGGGTACGGCCTGTATAAAAAGATCACAGCCAAGGGTCACTGCAAGACACTCGAGCCCAGGCTGGAATGTATATCCAGGCTGTAATATTGAATGAATGTGTGTGGCGTAGACTCTGCTGCAGCACACACATCCTGTAAGGGTAACCCTTTGGACGAAGCCTTTGAGGAGGTGACATCCCTAGTGGAATGAGCCGTTATGCCCAGAGGTGTAGCTAGACTGCATGCCTCATAAGCTATAGAGATTGCTTCCACTATCCAATTAGAGATGCACTGCTTCGAAACAGCATCACCTCTACTGTTGCTGCCAAAGCAGACCCGCAGATGCTCGGACTTACGTCACTGGCCGGAGCAGTGGACGTAAGTACAGAGAACCCTTACTGGACACAGTAAGCGCAACTTCTCTTGTTCTAGTGTGAGGAATGGAGGAGGGCAGAAAGCCTGCAACACCACAGGCTGGGCTGCAGATGTAGGCACTTTAGGAATATAATCAAGCCTAGGATATAGGAAGGCCTTGGCTAATCCAGGGGCAAAGTCAAGGCAGGAAGGAGCAATAGAGAGAGTTTGTAGATCTCATACTCGCTTGAGAGATGTCAGGGCCAGCAGAAGAGCTACCTTTAGAGTCAGAAGCTTCTCTGATGCTGACTCTAAGGGCTTAAACGGGTCACCTGACAGACCTCAGAAAGGTCCCAGGAAGGTATGCGCGGCCTGCAGTTGGGCCTCAGCCACCTGACACCACGCATAAACCTCGAAGTTAGAGGATGTTGCCCCACAGAGGCTCCATCAATAGGGGCGTGGCTAGCCAATATGGCGGCCACATAGACCCTGATGTAGAAGGAGCCAACCCTGCTGATAAAGGAACACATTCACTTCCGCTTGGCCAAACCTCTGCCATATGGACTCCACCACTTGTGGATGGAGCCACCAATCCCATATTCCAGTTGCCCAGAATGTATATTGTACTCACTGAAAAAACTTTCCCTCTGCACAGAGAAGAATTAGTTGTGCCTTCCTGAACAGGGGGCGCGAACATAATCCTCCCTGGCGGTTGATATATGAGACCACCGCTGTGTTGTCTGTCACAACTAACACGTGATGAACTTTCAATTGAGGAAGAAAGAATTCCATTGCTAGAAATATGGTCCGCATTTCTAGGCAATTTATATGCCACTTCAGATGAGGCTCCAGAGACCATGAGCTGAACAGCTGTCTAAGACCATGCCCCAGCCTGAGAGCGAGGTGTCTGTCATTACCGTCTTGTGATAGGGAGACACCCCTAGAGTGTGACCCAAGGCTAGAAACCGGAGACCCCTCCAAATTCACGTAGGCATCGCCGTTTGACACTGATTAGTCTCAGAGGTTTCGTCCTCGGATGAAGCCCCCAACTTTTTAGCCACCGTTGAAATGGTCTCCTGTGCAATAGGCCCAATGGTATGACAACTGGCTGCTGCTGCCATAAGCCCCAACAGTCTCCCATAGAGACTGGAGAGGATGTCGAGATCCAGCTTTATCTTGCTCAATGTTGATAGGATTGACCCTATGCATGTTGGGGATAGAAACACCCTCATCATAGTAGAATCATTATAACCTCAGGAAAAGTTGTCCTCTGCACTGGAGAAAGCATACTTTTCTGAGGTTCAATCTGAGCACCAAGCTGTTCATGTGTTCTAGAACAACATCTCGATGTTGAATCGTCAGTTCCCTGGATCGTGCTAGAATTAACGAGTTATCCATGTAATTTAGTACATGGATGCCCTGGAGTCGCAATGGAGCCAAAATGACATCCATGCATTTTGTGAAGGTGGAGGGGCATAAAGCTAACCTGAAGAGAAGAACCCGATATTGGTATGTGTTGAGACCAAACGTAAACCTCAGGAACTTCCTGTGACTGGCAATTTTTCAAAGTGGAAATATGCATCTTTTAGATCTATCATCACAAATCAGTCATCAAACTGAATCTGGGGAATTATAAGTTTGGGTGTCAGCATCTTGAGCCTGAATGTCCGAAGAGTACAGTTCAGATGACACAGATCTAAAATTGGCCGCATACTCCCATCTTTTTGTGGACCAGGAAAAAATAGCTATAAAAACCTCCCTCCCTCAGGGAACTGGGTATATGTTCTTTGGCCCCTTTGTCCAAGAGGGATCTTACTTCCTGCACTATCTTTGGGCTCTGCTCTGTGCTGACTACTGTGGTGTGCAAGGCTCTGAACCAGGTGGGTCGAGTAACTGGATCTGGTAACCCTTTTCTATGGTAGACAGAACCCACGGAGACACATTTGGCAATAGTTTCCATGCTACCAGATGTTCTTTTAGTGATGTTAACTTTTCCACATTCTATTGGAGGGGAAACATAAGATTTTCCTTGCGTGTGACAGCTCGCTGACCATAGAACACTGAAAACTTGGGACAGCCTTGGCTAGGGGAGGCCCTACAGTTGTACTGGAGTCTAACTGCCCTAACAACCTCATGTCCCCTGATATGTCCCTCAGGACCACTCCTCATTTGTCTGCTTGACCTTTATGACCATTCTCAGATCAGGCCTAGTAACAGGCTGCTACTGTGGCCACCTGGTTCCCCTGGCTGTCTGCGATGGGAGGCGGGCCACCACACTCATTTTCTGTGCCTCCCTCGCACTTGTGCTGGCCGGTGCTCCACTCGTGGATGCCCAGATGAACTCAACACAGCAGGGAAGGAACTGTCTGTCGAGGTCACTCAACAGGTCTGCTTGGTAGGCCTGCAACACTGCTATTGTCTGCAGTGATCCAGAAGCAAGACCCATTACCGCCTAGGCCTTGCACACCAACACCGCAGTGGCCTTACATGGCTTGGATGGCAAAGCTGGCCCCCCTAAATTAACTGCCATCGATGGAGAGAGGTGTCTCGCAAGTGCCTCCTCCACCTTCAGCATGGCTAAATAGCCATGCTGTTCATTCCCCATGATGGGCGAATAATCCGACATTGTGGGGTTGTAAATACGGCTAATGCATGGTTTTCCCACCAGAAGCGTGATATTTCGTCATACACTTCTGGAAAAAAGCTGCGAGGCTCTGAAAGCCAACTCCCTTCGGCCAAGAAGAGAGCACATCGTGAGCAGAGCTGCCTAATCGTAAGGCATTCACAAAGCGCACAGTAAGATCTCTCGAGGTCTGCCCTGGCGTGCTCCACCCTAGACATTTCACACAGAAAGTTTGTCCATTCCCCCTGTGATGAAACGGGAGCAAGGCGTAACACACTTCCTGAATTCTCTCTCATACTTTTGTCCTTTTTTATTTTAAGGGTGACAGAAAATAGAGATTTTTTTCTCTTTCTTTTTTTTGAAAAGAGGAAATGAAGAGTCTTTTTGCGAGCGTTACAAAAACAACTGACATGCAGTCTCATTGACGATAATAAGGCTGACGGCGCGGTTCACAGGTGTTTATATCACCCGACACGCTTAATTGCCACATCACCTGATCATGGCAGGCCTATAAATAGGCATGATGTTACTCAAGCTTCAGATACCAGTCACGCACTTGGGCGCTTCCCACAGCGTGGAGCTCACACAACATTGAGTTGTGGGAACAAGGGAACAAGGGAATACAAAACAATCTACTTACTTAAATATAACTGATCACTAGAGACTTCAAAATCATCAAGCAAATTTGATTTCTTTATTCCTGCAGTGTCAATTTTCAATATATTCCCAACAGTAAGAAGATGGCAGGAATGGAATAAATTAATAAAGCACTTACTCTGGTTTCATTGCGCTAATTTTAGTTCATGAGTTGAACGTCATGGGTAGACATTTAATTTAATTTGCTGTGGAAAATGAATTTAGCAAATGCGTTGAACACTGCTAATATACCTCTCATTAATAGTCCTCCCATTGCAGACTGACTTCAAACATTGCAGACTGTAACTAAACACTTCTGATCATCTCAAACTCTGTTTATACAAGCAATTTTGTCCATTTGAATTGCTCATGGGGTTAAACTCTGGGGTCTAATTTAGCCACCCATTTTCTCCTCCTGTGTATAGTAGAATTGCTGTGCTTCCTTATATATTTTAAGCTTAAATTGTGCTTTTAGAAGGCCCTGTCAAGCAGTATTGATTGGACTGTTCAGCTCACTTTCCTCTGCCAAATTCAGAAAATTACACAAGGGTTCAGATAGTGAAGATTAAAGTCATCATTTTGCAAGACAATGGTCTGTCAAAAAGACCCCAGAATTCTTATTTTGACAAATAACTTCCATAAGTGCTGATTATGATCCATGAGTGCTGATAATCCCATTGTGCAAAGCTGGAATTAATTAAATTAATCAAATTGTAAGGCATTTATTTATTTAATTATTTTTACAAGTTTGTACTTTAAATCATTATTTAAGCTTGTGGCATGACAGACATCACTTAATCCCATAATCACACCAGAATTCTCAAAATATTGTGATACTAGTCCAGAATCCCATCAGAAATTGAGATGTCACTTCATAATCACACCAAAATTCTCAAAATATTGAAACCTTACTTCATAATCACATTGCAATTATCAAACAATTATGACATTGCAGCACACCATTCTCAAAATATTTAGACTTTAAAGTGAAATTTTCAAAATACTTCAGAATGACAGAATTCTCAAAAAATTGAGACGTCACTTCATTATCACAACAGAATTCACTAATTATTGACACATCACATAGAAATCACACCAGTGGTCTGCTCTGAGGCATTGCTTCAGAATCACATTAGAAATCTCAAAATGCTGGCATGTTATGCATGATAACATCAGAATTCGTAAAAAAAAAAAAAAAAATTGAGACATAATCACAGAAATACTTGCAATATTGAGACATCGTTTCATAATCACACTGAAATTCTCAAAATATAAAGAATTATGTTAATTTTTTTTCTGTTTGTGATGGCCCAAAATGAAAAGCTAGTTTAACCCTGTCCAGGGTGTACCCCACCTCGTGCCCGATACTCCCTAGGATAGGCTTCAGGTTTCCCCGTGACCCTGAAAAGGATTAAGCGGTATAGAAGATGGATGGATGGAAAAGCTAGTTTAAACCTTCTGAAGCCAAAGATATTGCAGGTGATGTCAGGATGCCTGCAGTAATGTTATATTACTTAATTCAAGGCATAATGCATTTGCAGTAAAGATTATTTTTGGCTGATAAACCAGGCAAAAAGTGTATGGGCAGCAAAAGGCAAAAATCAATCTAGTATAAGGACATCATATTATTCATCTGATTGAACAGAATGTGCATTTATTGACGTATTAATGGATTTGTATTAACAACAACCATTTTAGTTGCTCGTTGATAGGCTCAGCATGACATGATAATGTGTGTGAGGAAATGAAAGTAATGTTGTTTCTATATGTGGGGTAACCTGCTTGTGTGTCACTGTGCAGTCAGCTATTAAAAATGTTGAGAGCACCTGAATTCGGCATGGAATGACTTCATAAGACATCACTAACCCATTAATTAGTTATTTCCTAGAGTGTGGATCAGCTTGCTCTGTCCACAGTCCTTACAGGAGTCTTTTTAATAGGACCTGCCTGGACAGGGCTTGGGTATAATTTTCAGATGTTCTCCTCGTCATTCCCACATGTTCTGTGTGTTGAAAGTATACTATACTCATACTATACCTCTAATGTGAAGGCAATATTTTTTTATCAGTGAGTAATGGCACTGGTAATGGGATCTTTTAGCAGATCAAAGAGCAAATTATTACAAGCTGCCCATGTAACTAAGTTGCGGTAAGACAATAAACTCCAGCAGAGCCTGAAGGTTCCATCAAGATCGAAAAACATGCTGGCTGATAAATAAAATGCAAATGAGAGAATAGTGCTTGGTCTACAAAGGACTCCTTGATGAACTCATGGGCCCTGATTTACTAAGAGCTCGAGTACAGAGTGCTAATTTGAGTGTGCATTCTGATACATTGCACATGCAGTTAGTTACCCTATTGTGGGTCATTTAAAAACAATAATTACATAAATTAAATCACATGCAAAGTCAGGGGAGGAAATATTATTAAAATAAGCTTTTTACATGTGCTAATTGTTCTCATTTGTGAGCTCTAAAAGAGAATCCCACACTGTATTGAAACCTGATAAACACATTTATCTGTGTGCTAAATACAACTCTGAATAAGTTATATGAGGCACTTTGAGAAACTGTTGAAAGTATGATATGAATGCCAAATTGCCAAAGTAGACATGTGTTTGTGTTCTATATTTTAAAAAAATATAGAACATTTCCACAGGCTCTTGTTGTTGACATTGGATATTCAAATATATTGTATAACGAATATTGTAATAGTAATATTAATATTGATAGAAATCTTGTGCTTCTAATGAGTGTTTGTCTTTCAGTGTTTCAAAACTGGGCAATGTGCCACCTTTTATTTTATTACTTGAAACTGTTATTCCTTTTGCTGCCCAGTCCTTACATCTAGTGTCCGTTTGTTTGGTGTAAACGTCGAGTCATATGCACCCCATTTAAGAGGCACAATATCTCTCTCTCTAATTTATATTCACTTAGAATAATTTTCCATACATCAAGAGTACATTTAATCTATGGGTTATCAATAATATTAATGTGACCTTGTAAGGTGCTATCAGCTAGGATTGCCTGTATAGGAGTAAAGGACAGTTTCTCCTCATTGTTTTTCCATTGAGCCTCATAGGATAGGTTACACCAGCAGCTGATTTGAGCTGAGAGGAAATCATCTCTAAGAGAAGGTAAGCCCCATCCCCCTTTTCTTTAGGTAACTGCAAGGTTTTGAAACGAACCCTAGGTCCTTTGCCTTGCCATATATATCTTGACAACAACTTTTCCAATTAATTGAAGTGGTTAACCACTACTGGTTAGGCCTGGAATAAATACAATAATATAGGTAAGATAGATATTTTAATAGATTCAATCCTTGAACTAAAGCTAAAGCAAGAATATCTCCTAATATTTTCCTTTTTTTTTTTTTTAAGTACAGGCGAGTAGTTGTATTCAGATAATTTTGCAAGATTCTTTGGCATATTAATAGTCTTGGTCAAAGTACATTGGTTTCTCATTAAAAACACCCTCTTCTTTCCCCAGGCTTTGCACAGAATCACTTCTTTAACCTTATAGCGGTGTAATTTGATTACTATTGACCGGGGCTTGTCTTCCTTGTCAAAAGGTTTTGGGCAAGCGCTTGGTGTGTTCTCTTGATACCAAGCTTCATAGTCGAGGGAATCTCCAGCATGTCCCTTAGTAGCTTTTCCACAAACAGCACCACAGACATCCCCTCCGCTCCTTCTGGAACATTATATAACCTTATATTCTCCCTTCAAGATATCCCTTCTTGGTTGAGTAGTTTATTTTCTTGTTGAATCAATACTTTACCATCTTGCTTAATGTCTGTTCCACAGTTTGAATGCAATCTTCCACCTTTTTGATTCGTGTGTCTGCCTCCGCTATCTTTTGATTGACATAGGTGAGCTTGGAGATATTCTCAGTTAGTTGTTGTTTTGCATCCCGGTGAAAGTCCCTTATCACCTCCAAAACCTTTGTCAAACTTCCCATCTCACTCAGCTGATGGCTAACATTAGCCACGCCATCTTGTATCTGTGTAGGAAGGCCGTTCTCTATGTTTTCTTGGTTTGAGGTTTCTTCAATCGTGTATTTTTTGTTTCCTTCCCTTCTTCTCATTCTTGCCCCACTTTGGACAAGTGCTTTTTAAAAAATTGTATTTGATGTTTTAACAGGGCAATGTTTTTTTTTTTGTTTTTTTGAGCGGAGCTGTTATTTAGGCAGTCAATCTAGTTGGTGACATCACCAGAACCCCAGCTAATGTAGTTTCTAATAAACATATTTAAATATCATTTTATAAATATCAGTTATTTACAAGTGTTATTGCTGAAACAGAAAAATAAGTTTGTGTTTCGATAGGGATTAAAATAATCAAATTTGATGTCTCATGAGCCACACTATAATACTGGGCACTTACTGGTTGTAGTCCTTCATTCAAACCCATTGAAGTTCCTGGTCATTCTGGCTGTCAGGTAGGGCTGCACAATTATGGGCAAAATGATAATCACGATTATTTTGATCAATATTGAGATCACGATTATTTATCACGATTATTCATTGATTTGAGAGACAACATATTTTTATTGCACTTTCACATTTAAATAAACAGATCACGGCTTTCACCTCCATGTTGTGCTACATTCCTGTTAGCACAGCATGCTAATACTAACATACATGCTAATGTACAAATCTTTGCATCAAATTAGACTGGTCCTTAGAGTGCACCATCTCGTAGAAGCAAAATATAAATAAAATTGTACCCAAAATATAGGATAAGTAAAAATAAATGTCATCAACCAAATGATGCAATCATTTGCAATCATATGCAATCAAATATAACAATATGCAACCAAATGAATATTCAGGCCTATGCAGAAAAGGAAATAACAAGTGTTTACAGGAGGAGAAACGGAGCCAAATCACCCGAGTGGCGCAGGGATGACATCATTTTGTACCGGAATCTGGAAGTTAGCATCACACTGGTTCCCTCAACAAAAACCCAATGGGATTTTCATATAGGCTTTTGGATTATTGCAAAAAAAAAAAAAAAAAAAAAAAAAACGCTCTGTGATCAACAAAAGTTTACAATATTAACACGTTTTGTCCATCAAGATAATTTTTACAGATGAACACAACTTTTATGAAGTTTGAAGACTAAATACAATCGCCAGAAATAAAAAGCAAACCGTATGCTATAAATTAACTACATTACGGTCGCTTGACTTCAACGTCACCATCACCAAGCTTCCGACAACTTTTCCAAACTTGATTTAAAACATTTTCCATAATATGGATTTACTCTGTGGATGAATCTTCATACATGTTTTTTTTTTTTTTTGGTGGGGGGTGGTGGGGTTAATTGTACACAGCATACGTGAACCAGTTTATCTTCAAAGTTTTTTCCTGTTCGGCGTGATGACGTTTAATGTCCCCGACAACGACTGTAGTCCCAATTAGGAACATTTTAAAAACCACCATTTTCAATACATGTAAAAGGTTGAGTGGGGTTTTACTGGTGTATTTTATGTCTTAAAAAAAAAAAAAATAGATTTTTGGACGATGGAAACGAAGGCTAAAATGTTAACTTGTTTCTGGGTTTCGGCATACAAAATGATGTCATCCCTCTGCCGCTCTATAGAGACTGGCTGAAATTTAGGAAGCGCTTGATTTGATATGCAGTGGAGATTTCTATGAGCGGGGGATGAACTTTAAACATCAATATCGCAGTCGATCCATCCATCCATCCATCTTCTATACCGCTTAATCCTTTTCAGGGTCACAGGGAAACCTGGAGCCTATCCCAGGGAGATCGCAGTAGAGATCATGTTCATGTAATCGAGATCAATTTTCAATTAATTGTGCAGCCCTACTGTCAGGACCATGCAGAGTATCCCACCCAGCATCATCACCAGGAGCATGGACATGGAGTGCTAGAATTAACATTACAATAATAAGACACAGCTCCACTGTCTCAGTGCTGATCAGTGGCAGTGTAATGCAGTCACACAGAGAGAACAGGCACATAATGTGTAAGAAGTGCTAACAGTTGTCCTGACTGACTTCTGTTTCTGCTCATATTTGTAGAATCCCTGGGTAAAATCCAGAAATGTATTTAGGATATTTTCACTGCTTTTCTGCATGTATTGTGTTTCATTAATGGTGTCCTATAGCACCATATACAGTGTGTACATAATAGGTATGTCACGATACATCGGTTCCAAGTCGGTACCAACATTCTTAAAATGTGGCGGTACTTGTTTTTCTGCAGCAGTGTAGATATCGTTGGTAATGAAGCTACCGACATTGCAATTGTTCTGGAACTGATGGGGGCTGCAAATACACGTAAGGGTTTTAGTTGGTCCATGAGTGGTCAAGAAGAAGAAGCCTACAAGCACACGGGAAAATCTACAGAAGAAGTTTAGCTCCACCCTGAGGTGTTGAGAGGAAAGGTGGTACAGTAAGTGTCAAATATGGAAATACTTCGCATTCGAGGCAGATGACAACAAACATAATTGATGCTCTGAAACATTTAATGTCCTTACAGAGACCTGTAGGTCACATGATGTAGCTCTTGGGATTTTCATTTCTGTATTATAAATTCTTTATTCCTGTCACGCTTCAAAGGTAGATGTGGAAGCAATCACAGATTTTCAACGTTTTATTATATAAACCAACCAAAACACAAAAGGTACTTAGACTGATGCAAAACACTGTACAGATTACACAATAAACTAACAAGACCAAAACACGGTAACATGGAACACGGTGGTCTAAGACAAACGTAAGACAGGGAAGCAGTGCAAACAATGGCTATATAAAAGTGTGCTCATTAACAGAGACATGATTCAGGTGCAGGTGGTCATGTGACATTGTAGTACAGTGCAGTGGATGATGGGAACTGAAGTCCAGAGTTACCTCCTTGATATATGACAGGTAGGCAGAGCAACTTCCTCAGCCAAGCAGGAAGGCAGAGCGACGTCCTCAGCCAAGCAGGAAGGCAGAGCAACGTCCTCAGCTGAACAGAAAGACTAAGTGGCGTCCTCAGCCGACCAGGAAGGCAGAGCAACGTCGTCTGCCAGGCAGAAAAGCAGATTGCCTTCCTCAGTGGAGCCGGCAAGCACAACGGCTTTGTGCGCGGGGTTAGCGAACAGAGGGGAGCACTTGGGTTTGTCAGGACACGGAGCAATGTCTTCAGCCAACCCATGCGACTGAGCGACGTCCTCAGCTGAACCAAAAAGCTGAGCGGCGTCCTCAGACGAGCAAGGAGGCTGACGTTCATTCTCCGCTGACTCTGTTCACTGAACTAGATCCATTATAGGGGAGGGAGGGTGGGAGATGGTATTAGCCCAGACCACAGACTCCCACTTGCACCTGGACTCCTCCTCCTGTTGGCGTGGCGTGGCGTGGCATAGTCCTCCGCGAACACAGGTGGTAAATTGAAACCCAGGTACTTCATGGCGACCTGCTGCTTACGTGGCTCCTCCTCCAGTTGTCGTGGCATGGCATAGTTCTCCGTGAACATAGGTGGTAGATTGAAGCCCAGATACTTCAACTTGTACCCAGACTCCTCCTCCTGTTGGCATGGCGTGGCATAGTCCTACGCAAACACAGGTGGTAGAGTGAAGCCTAGGTTCTTCATGGCGATCTGCTGCTTCTGATGTAGGTGTCACGTTCTGTCATGGTTCGAAGGTAGATGCGGAAGCAATCGCAGATTTTCAACGTTTGATTATATAAACCAACCAAAACACAAAGGATACTTAGACTGATGCAAAACACTGTGGTACAGACTACACAATAAACTAACAAGACCAAAACACAGTAACATAGAAAACGGTAGTCTAAGACAAACGTAAGACAGGGAAGCAGTGCAAACAATGGCTATATATAAGTGTGCTCATTAACAGAGACTTGATGCAGGTGGTCATTTGACATATTGTACTACAGTGCAGTGGCTGATGGGAACTGAAGTCCAGAGTTACCTCCTTGATATATGACAATTCTAATATTTTGATATACTGAATTTTTGATTTCCAAGAACTGTAAGCCATAATCATCAAGATTAAAACAAAAAAAGGTTTGAAATATTTCGCTTTCTATGTAACGAATCTAGAATATATGGAAGCTCCACTTTTTTATTTCAATCATGGAAAAAAAATAACTTTTTAACACAATAAATAAACACAATATTCTATTTTTTTTTAGATGCACCTGTAATTGATAGAGAAAGAGAGAGTGTTTTAGTTCAGGACTCTGTTGGGTTTTGTGAAGCACAGGGCCTTGAATGTGTCAATTGTACAGAATTGTCTTGAAAAAATGTTTCCATCATACTATTCCTCTATTTTTTACTATTGGCTTCTATTCTAAATGGTGAAAAAATCTATACCACTTAGTTTTACATTACATTTACATTTATTCATTTAGCAGATGCTTTTATCCAAAGTGAGTTACAAATGAGGAAATACAAGTGAAACATAGTTTTATCAACCTTAATAACTGTCATGTAATGAGGCTTAGGAAGGATGCAAGTGCAGATAAGATCTTTATTGAAGAGAGGCAGACAAATCCAAATCATGAGACATAGCCAAACAGACAAATGGTCAGGCAATCAGTAAATGTGCATAAACTAGGCGAAACGGAATCAAAAAATGAGTACGAGAACAGGATCAAAAACTATGGCAGAGGCCATCTTGTCGACCTCAAACACAAACATGGCTTGAGAGGCTGTCTCGTTGACCTCGGACAGGAACTTGGCGTGGGGGCTCGCCTTGTCAACCTCAGATAGGAACTTGACTTGGGAGGTTGCCTCATCGACCTCAAACAGGAACATGGCTTGGGAGGCCATCTCGTTGGCCTTCAACAGTAACATGATACGGGAGATTGACCTCTGACGGGAGTTCTGAGATGAGACCACCTCATGGGTCTCGTGCTGGAGCTCTGGGGAAGGGGTCACCATGTTGACCTCTGACTAGGGCTCTGGAGCAGAGACTACCTCGTGGGTCTCATGCTGGAGCTCTGGGGAGGAGGTTGCCATGTTAGCCTCCGATTGGGGCTCACAAGCTGAGGTTACCATGTTGATGTCAGACGGGAGTTTAGCAGGTGAGACCACCTCGTGGGTCTCAAGTTGGAACTCTGGGGATGAGGTTGCCACGTTGACCCCTGTCTGGAGCTCGGTAGGTGAGACCACCTCATGAGTCTCAGGTTGGAGTTTGGAGATGAGTTCGCCATGTTGACCTCCGGCTGGATCTCTGCAGGTGAGACCATCTTGTGGGTCTCAAGCTGGAGCTCTGCTCTTGCTCTCTTGTGGAGCCATAGCGGAAACAACCAATGACAATACAGGGACGGAGACAGGACATAAACCATAACAAAACACATGTGTCAAAAGTAAACAAAAAACAACGTAACTGAAAAACCCAGAAGTCAGGTTTCAGAGCATGCTGTATAATCCTGTGCTTTGCACAATCATGGAAATCATGACAATTACCAATTTAAATAATCCATCCATCCATCTTCTATACCGCTTAATCCTTTTCAGGGTCACGGGGAACCTGGAGCCTATCCCAGGGATCATCGGGCACAAGGCGGGGTACACCCTGGACAGGGTGCCAATCCATCGCAGGGCACAAACACATACACACTCACACACCCATTCATACTCTACAGACACTTTAGACATGCCAATCAACCTACAATGCATGTCTCCCCACAACACAGGGAGAACATGCACACTCTGCACACACAGAGCCACGGGAATCGAACCCCTAACCCTGGCGGTGTGAGGCGAACGTGCTAACCACTAAGCCACCATGTGCCCTCAATTTAAATAATTAATTTGTTGAGCATTTTAACTTCCAGGATTTTTATATACTCAAAGTTATAAAAATCAAGAAAGAGAACAGAGAAGTACATGAGGCAGAATAATAAAATGTATGTACCTCTGGCTTCTGTAATGGATGTAAGAAACTCACAGTCCCTTGTGTCCAAGCACAAAGGGAACAGAAAAAAGCACCATGTGGGAAAGAAGCAGAGAAAGAGAAAGATGAAAAAAGAAACACCTATTGAATGGGATACTTTTTTTCAAACTTACGCAACCCACACTTTTACACAGCAAGAGTGCCATTGAAAACTGCTAAAGATGTTTGCATGATGTCCAGTGTGGCTAACCTTGCACCTTGAACACAATTAAAAGCTCAAACACTACACCATACACCTACACTCACACTCATGACCCCTCACATAAGACACACTGACACAGGTCAAAAGAATCATTATGTGGAAAAACCAGTTAAAATTTCACCAACGCACCATCCCACTGGGCAAGACAACCATTGCAATCTTAGAAATGTTCTTCAGTCATTCAGTGCAATTCTCAAAAATGTGTTTAAAAATGATTCTGATTTAAAATGTTTCTTAACAGTAATCAAATGCAGTACTGAGAATTTTCCACATAGCCTTAATTTTATAGTACAGTAAATACCTTGTATTTAGTAGGTTAATATATGGTAATTTCAAAAGTAATTACATAGTTACTTCTGTTAAAGGTGCAGCAGTACTCCTTGCCACCATGCAAGGATTTGCATTTTGCACACATGTTTTACACATGCAGTCGTATTTACTATGACTATTTAGTAAATACTGTAAGAGTATTACAGTTCAGGAGGAAGGAGGGATGAAGGAAATAAATAAAGAAAGAATACATACACTTTATAGCTAAGAATCAAAACCAAACCTGATATTTACAGAATTTCATATTTGTGGCTCTTAGGCCCAACAAAGCCATTATGCATTTAAAAGATGTATTTTGGAAGTTGAGAGCTATTCATTATCCAATGAATTCTGATAAAGACTTTGAAGAACTATGTTTAAGTTGCTTTTATATACAATATTCAGTGTTTATTCTGTTTGAATTTAATTCAGTTGATCTCAATTGGTGAATTTAACCAATGATTTCATCTATGGTGAGGGTTGTTTGTACATGTGAGAACAAAGCACTCAAACTCGGGTGCAGTAGTGGCTGTAGCACAGTTCATTTGCTGTGAGAAAGTGATTCAATCCTGAATCAATCCAAAATACAGGAAGTTAACCAAACAAGCCATGTGCTTTGGGTTGCGAATAACATTATCCTGCAGATGCGAGCTGAAAAAAACTGACGCATGATGTGTAAACTGAGCCAAAGGACAGAGCTAAGCACTGTGGAAATGCGATATGTTCTAGAGATTTGGTCTGGTAAACAAAAAGAGAAAATAAATACATAAACACTGTAAAATGTTATTTCTGTAATTTCTGTCATTTCTATAATTTTCTAGTAATACTGTATATGCTTGTCTCTCTTATGCAAAATAACACTGCACTCCTACGTTATTTGCATTGTAACTGGCCTTGTTCTTCAACTTATTATTATTATTAGTCGTAGTAGTAGTAGTAGTAGTAGTAGTAGTAGTAGTCATATAAGACAAAGAAATGCCCTTTTCCAAAATATACGCTCACACACATAACTTCTCACAAAAGACACACTGACAGGTCAAAAGAATCATTATGTTAAACTTGCAGCTACAATCTTTCTAGAATGATTTTGATTTTAAATGTTTCTTAGAAGGAATCAAATACAGTACAGAGAATTTTCCAAATAGCACTTTATTGTACAGATCAGTAAACATATTTAGTAAGTGAGTACGTGATAATTACAATAGTAAGAATAGTTACTTATGTTAAAAATAAGCAATCACAAGTTTGAATCCCATCATTGTCAAATATATCCATGTTCAGGAGCCAAGGGAGAAAAATTGGCTGTTCTCTTTGGGTGGGAGGAATGACATACTTTCTTCCCTGTCAATCACAGTGACACTAGTCCATTGAGGGTATCTGTGAGCGCATACAGTAAGGGAAAAAAGTATTTGATCCCCTGCTGATTTTGTACATTTGCCCACTGACAAAGAAATGATCATTCTATAATTTTAATGGTAGATTTATTTGAACAGTGAGAGACCGAATAACAACAAGAAAATCCAGAAAAACGCATGTCAAAAATGTTATAAATTGATTTGCATTTTAATGAGGGAAATAAGTATTTGACCCCCTCTCAATCAGAAAGATTTCTGGCTCCCAGGTGTCTTTTATACAGGTAACGAGCTGAGATTAGGAGCACACTCTTAAAGGGAGTGCTCCTAATCTCAGCTTGTTACCTGTATAAAAGACACCTGTCCACAGAAGCAATCAATCAATCAGATTTCAAACTCTCCACCATGGCCAAGACCAAAGAGCTCTCCAAGGATGTCAGGGACAAGATTGTAGACCTACACAAGTCTGGAATGGGCTACAAGACCATTGCCAATCAGCTTGGTGAGAAAGTGACAACAGTTGGTGCGATTATTCGCAAATGGAAGAAACACAAAAGAACTGTCAATCTCCCTCGTCCTGGGGCTCCATGCAAGATCTCACCTCGTGGAGTTGCAATGATCATGAGAACAGTGAAGAATCAGCCCAGAACTACATGGGAGGATCTTGTCAGTGATCTCAAGGCAGCTGGGACCATAGTCACTAAGAAAACAATTGGTAACACATTACGCCGTGAAGGACTGAAATCCTGCAGCACCGGCAAGGTCCCCCTGCTCAGGAAAGCACATATACATGCCCGGCTGAAGTTTGCCAATGAACATCTGAATGATTCAGAGGACAACTGGGTGAAAGTGTTGTGGTCAGATGAGACCAAAATGGAGCTCTTTGGCATCAACTCAACTTGCCGTGTTTGGAGGAGGAGGAATGCTGGCTATGACCCCAAGAACACCATCCCCACCGTCAAACATGGAGGTGGAAACATTATGCTTTGGGGGTGTTTTTCTGCTAAGCGGACAGGACAACTTCACCGCATCAAAGGGACGATGGACGGGGCCATGTACCGTCATTTTTGACATGCGTTTTTCTGGATTTTTTTGTTGTTGTTGTTGTTATTCTGTCTCTCACTGTTCAAATAAATCCACCATTAAAATTATAGAATGATCATTTCTTTGTCAGTGGGCAAATGTACAAAATCAGCAGGGGATCAAATACTTTTTTCCCTCAGTGTATATTTTTTATAATATAGTAGCAGCAAAAAATGCAACAGTGTCAATGCAAGAATGTGCAAATATATTAAATGACAGTGGGATGGTGTTCAGTTCAGAGTGTGTGTGTGTGTGTGTGTGTGTGTATCAGTCCAGTCTCTGAGTGCTGAGGAGTCTGATGGCTTGGGGGAAGAAGCTGTTACACAGTCTGATTGTGAGGGCCCGAATGCTTCAGTACCTTTTTCCAGACGGCAGGAGGGTGAAGAGTGTGTGTGAGGGGTGAGTGGGGTCATCCACACTGCTGGTGGCTTTGCGGATGCAGCGTGTGGTGTAAATGTCTGTGATGGGGGAGAGACAGCCCGATGATCTTCTCAGCTGTCTTCCCTATCCGCTGCAGGGTCTTGCGATCCGATGAGGTGCAGTTTCCAAACCAGACAGTGATGTAGCTGCTGAGGATGCTCTCAATAGTTCCTCTGTAGAATGTGGTGAGGATGGGAGGTGGGAGATGGGCTTTCTTCAGCCTTCACAGAAAGTAGAGATGCTGCTTCTTGGCTATGGAGCTGGTGTTGAGGGACCAGGTGAGGTTCTTCATCACGTGAACACCAAGGAATTTGATGCTCTTGACGATCTCCATGGAGGAGGCATCGATGTTCAGCGGAGAGTGGTCACTCCGTGCTCTCCTGAAGTCAACAACCATCTCTTTTGTTTTGTCCACATTCAGAGACAGGTTGTTTGCTCTTCAGCAGTCCATTAGCTGCAGTACCTCCTCTCTATATACTGACTCGTCATTCTTGCTGATGAAACCCTCCACGGTCGTGTCATCGGTGAACTTGACGATGTGGTTGGAGCCATGCATTGCTGCACAGTCGTGAGTCAGCAGAGTGAACAGCAGTGGACAGAGCACACAGCCCTGGGGGGCGCCAGTGCTCAGCGTGGTGGTGCTGGAGATGTTGTTCCCAATCCGGACTGATTCAGGTCTCCCAGTCAAGAAGTCCAGGATCCAGTTGCAAAGTGAGGTGTTCAGGCCCAGTAGGTTCAGCTTTCCAATCAGGTGCTGAGGAATGATTGTGTTGGATGCTGAACTGAAGTCTATGAACAGCATTCAAACGTAGGTGTCCTTCTTGTCCAAGTGGGTGAGGGCCAGATGTAGGGTGGTGGCGATGGCATCATCTGTTGAGCGGTTGGTGCGATACGCAAACTGCAGCGGGTCCAGTGAAGTGGGCAGCAGGGTCTTGATGTGCCTCATGATGAGCCTCTCGAAGCACTTGGATGATGGATGTGAGTGCAACGGGATGGTAGCCATTGAGGCAGGACACTGGAGACTTCTTCTGCATGCGTATGATGGTGGTAGCCTTGAAGCATGTTGGAACGATAGCGCTGCTCAGAGAGATGTTGAAAATGTCAGTGAAAACATCTGCTAGCTGATCTGTACATACTCTGAGCACTCTGCCAGGAATGTTGTCTGGTCCAGCAGACTTCCATGAGTTGACTCTGTGTTGAGTTATCCTCACATCAGCCACAGTTAAACACAGCACCTGGTTATTGGGAGGAGGGGTGGTCTTCCTCAGTGCCACATTATTCTGTACCTCAAACCAAGCATAGAAGTTGTTCAGCACATCTGGAAGGGAAGCATCACTGTCACAGGCAGGTGATGTTGTCCTGTAGTTGCTGATTGCCTGAATGCCCTGCCACATGAGCCGTGTGTCGCCACTATCCGTAAAGTGACTAGGGATTTTCTGGTCATGTGCGCGCTTTGCCTCTCTGATGACCTGGGACAGTTTGGCTCTCACTGTTCATAGGGCCACCTTGTCACCTGTCCTGAAGGCGGAGTCTCGGGTCCTCGGTAGTGCTCGCACCTCCACAGTCATCCACGGCTTCTGGTGGGAGCATGTGGTGATTGTCTTGGAGACGGTGACGTCATCAATGCTGATGTAGCTGGTCAGTGACGCCATGTATGTACCAAGTTGGTGGAATTGCTATCAGTTGCAGCCTCCCAGAGATAGCTACTGCTGGCTAGGTTTTCACCTGCTTCAAAACTGGTTTGGAGCATCTAACGAGCGGTCTGTATGCTGGAATTAGCATAACAGAGATGTGGTCTGAGTAGCCGAGGTGGGGGCGGGGCTCTGCCCTGTACACGCCGGGGATGTTTGTGTAAACAAGATCCAGCATGTTCATCCCTTTCGTTGCAAAGTCAACATGTTGGTGAAATTTGGGAGCACTGACTTGAGATTCGCATGGTTGAAATCTCCGGCGATAATAAACAGTTCATCAGGGTGTGTGTTCTGCAGTTCACAGAGCGCCTCCTTAGCATTAGCGCTGGGGGGAATGTATACTCCAATTACAAGAACCATGGTGAATTCCTGCGGTAAATAAAATGGTCTGCATCTAACAGTCACAAACTCCACCAGCGATGAGCAGTAACTAGAAACTAACACAGAGTTCTTGCACCATTCCGTGTTGATGTAAACACACAAGCCACCACTGCGAGCCTTACACAGCACAGAGCTGCATTTCTGTCTGCACGTAACGATGCGAGCATCCGGAAATCGGTCGCTGAGCCACGTCGCAGTGAAAACAAAGACGCAGCAGTCTGTAAACTCACGCCGCATTGCCTGCTGGAGTCGGATGTAGTCCGGTTTATTGTCCAGGGAGCAGACATTGGAGAGCAGGATGGACGGGAAAGCCGGCTGGTTTGGGTTTGCTTTTAGCCTAGCTTGGACCCCCGCCTCCGCTTCCTCGCACACATGCTTTCGACGTCCCCTCCCCGGCCACCAGCATCAGGTGATGCCGAGGGCTGGAGGCATGGTCTCCGCAGCAAGCCGAGGTCACGTAGCATCTCCAGCAGATCATCATGCAGATTGGCTGTTGCATGATTTCTGTATTTTAGCAGTGTCTGGTGATGGTAAACATGAACGCCAGTTTCTCTGATGTCCATGTGCTGTAAAAAGTAGGCTACAAGAAAAATAGCAAAAATAGCACCACTTGGATCTGGAGAGGCCGCTGCGTGCTACTGCCATGCTGCCATCTTGGTCTTTGAGGGCGGGTCAAAGTATACATTGTTCATGAGCAACCAATGAAGACCAGAGACTGGGTTTTTTGTTACAAACCTATGTACGTTTTGCAGGAAGAAAGTCTGGAATTACTGGCTTAAGAATTAAGAATCGGTTCTTTCTTTTGGGAGTCAACTCCATTTGTTGTGCACTTTGATTTTTGAAATTTTGCAGACTTTTTACATTCACAAATAGCTATATAACACACTACATGAAAAGTAAAAGGCATAATAAAAAGGTACAAATCAAAATAGGGGCAATTTAAGAATACTACGCATATGGTACCACGGACCATGAAACATTGTAAATATGCCTGAAAAGTAGTGACATCCCATCACAACTCATCACAAAGTTACTATCACATGGAGCACATCACATGGAACTGCTGGAAATACTCAACGGGGTTGGAAACCAGGAAGGAAATTTCTGACAATCAAAATCAGAAAGGTACAGTGTAGCAGTGAAAAATAGACCTTGTTAAAAATTCCATTTTAAAAGTTTTGTTTAAACCAGTGACTGTATATACGTCAACTAAATGTCACCATTGGCTCCTATTATATGGAGTTATATGAATTGACTGAGCGCAGTACTTCAAAATTGAAGCTAGAGCTTCCGCAATAGACACTGCCAGTCAAACAGTAGGTCTATGTAAGGTCACATTCAGAGACCCACTCATCCCACCACCAAAGGGAGCCCTCTCCTGAATATTGACTCCACCCCACTTCCTCCACAACCACTTCCAGTGTGTAGATTTATAAGCCATGTCTTTCGTGAGATTCACTGCAACTAAGAATTGCCAGTTAATCTGCCTTATTGAGTATTTGCCTAATTTATCTTGTTAGTTTCTTGTTATGACGTTTTGCCTGTGTTTCTGGATTTACGTTTTGGATTACCCGTCTGTCTTGTTTGCTTGTTGACTTGTTACTGAACCCTGCCTGTTTCATTGACCAAGATTGAGCCTTGTACTTTGGATTTGTTTAATAAAAGCTTCTGCAACGTGGATTCCAACCTATCTCCTAGTGTGAGTCTGTTGCAGTCTGCCACTCACCTGCTTATATTGGTTGTTCTTCATTCCAGGAGTGCACACAGAGAGGGATATTACCTGAAGTGCAACTTAAGATGGTGCATTGAACACTAGCAAAGTGGTAAGTACATCATTATTAATATATATGCAAAATGATATTGTAGTCTTACTATAATTTCTGCAACTATATTTCTTTTACAGTTGTCCAGAACAGATTTTAGAGTTTAAAGAGTCTATTAGAACAGTTTACAGCAGAACAGGACATGACTTTGCTACAGAACTGTCAAGAGATTTAGATGCATGTTGGGAAGTGCATGCATGTGCATGAGGCTTATCTGTCATGTCCAAAACTGTAATCAACAACACCCTTAATAATGATCATTAAATGCTTCCTTTAAAACACATTTGAATAAAAATATTGAGGGAGTATTGCAGTGGGGGTGTGGTTGAGCATCAGAGAGGAGGCAAGTCAGGGATAACGGGATGATCCTCACCTGTGCCTTATTACCGCCAGTGTACTTATTTGTGTCTCTTTGTGCTCTCAGTGACTCCTGTACACAGAGAGACACACAAAGAGAGATCACACACACACACACACACACACACACACACAGAGCTGGAGGAGCCTGCTATGAACACCCACATGCGTACATGCCACAGAGCATGTACTTGAACTATGAACATGGACAAGCGATAGCTGCAAGTCTTTGATGGAGCCTCTTCTGTTGATTTGTCCTTCTTTTTTTTTGTTGAGTTTTTGAAAGTGCACTGAAAAACACAGACTCACACACCAGGGTTCTACAGGGAGATATCAAGGTCAACTGAACTTGATTGGACACTATTCCCAACAGTAATGTGTGGAGGTGTAGTTTAAAATGCATTCTCTGTTCACTAATGTGGAAATGGGTTGGGGTTAAAATATGTACTGTAACCAGCCACTAGAGGGCCACAGAGCTATTTTAGCCTCTTTTTTTTTTTTTTTTTACAGCTGTTACTATATATATATATTATATATATATATATATATATATATATGCATGTGTGTGTGTGTGTGTGTGTATATATATATATATATATATATATATATATATATATATATATATATATATATATATATATATATGTATGTATGTGTATGTGTATGTAAACGGACAAATAGCTGCCACACTGACACCATCCAGTAAATACATTGCTTAACTATCTAGCTACCCAAAAAGATTAATAAATTGTAGTAACATTTTTGAAATGTGTTTTGCTATAGCAATATGTGGCAAACAAAAGTTTAGCTCTCCATAATTCCAGGCCCTTGACATTCCTCTGATTATCATGCAAAAAAAGATTGATTATAGTGTGGAGGCTATCAAGCACAATTCGACCTCAGTGAATAGTGTATGTGGGCAAATTGGCAAACCCTGGCAAATGGTGAGCGGGGAGATATTATCCCTAAAGCAGGATGGATGCACTGCTGATGATGATGGCTCGACACGAAATGAAAAGGACTGGCACAGGCTAGTGCAGTGAGACAACCCATACGCCTCCTTTCTGCATCAACCTTTAGCATTTGTTTCGGATCACTGGGAAAACAATGTATCTTCAAAATGTGTGTCCATAATATCACACTCATGCATACCCACATGCACACATACACAGACAGATCATTTTAAAACTGTTAGTAAGTTATGCATAATTATGGTCTGCATACCCTTCTTCATATGCCAAATCATATCCTGCTCTTTTGAATGCACTCACAGTTGTTTACTGAAGAGGTCCCATAGTGTTTTAGTTTCAACCAATATTCTTCTTAGTTAAATCTAAAACAGCAGAAAACTAACATCTCTGGCAAGACATTCACTTAAAACATGTTACAACAGCATAGCATAAAAACATGTAGTTTTATTACACTAAGTGAGGTAGTAAAATATGTTTAGATATATTTGTTGTTTTTATTGCTAAGTAATATTTCCAGCACATCAGCAAAATATGACAGTATATTTATCATATTCTACGCTTGAGGAAAAGAGAGAGACAGAGCAAGAGAGAGAATTGAATGAGCATGCCATCAGCTATTTTATTCCATTTTTATCCAGCATAGATACAACTGTGAAGTGAAGTTTATATAAACTCATCATGGACATGAATGTCAGGGCACTATTCGGCTTTCAATAATTTTTTGAACTGTTCTATTTCTGGGGCAGAATGATTGTACAACATACATCTTTAATAAAACACAATAATTTGGTTCACAAGTTTTAATTTATTTCTGTAGTTAACACAAGGTCAAAATTATATATACAGGGTCTTATATATACATACAGCATACCTAATATTTAGTTGAATGTCCCTTAGCAAGTTTCATCTCGAGCAGACACTTTTGTAGCAACCAACTAGCTTCTGGAAGAATACTGGTTGGATATTTGACCACCCTTCTTGGCAAAATTGTTAAGGTTCAATGACGTTTCTTGTTTCCTGGCCCTGCCTCGACTTTTACAGTAAGCACAGTCCACAAATTTTTGATAGGGTTGAGATCAAGCCTTTGGGAAGGCCATTCAAAAAGCTTAATGTTAGTCTGCTTTATCTAATCCACTACCAGCTTTGACGTATGTTTGGGGTCATTGTCCTGCTGGAACACTCAATTGTGTCCAAGTTTCAACCGTCTGGCTGATGGTTTGAGATTATACTGAATAATTCTAAGGTAGTCCTCCTTCTTCATTATTCTATCCACTTTGTGCAATGCACCAGTTGCACTGGCAGCAAAACAGTCCCAGAGCACAATGCTACCACCACCATGCTTAACAGTTGGTACAGTGTTCTTGACTCCTCCAAACATACCTCTTGTTATTGTGGCCAAACAACTCAATCTTTGTCTCATCTGACCATAAAACTTTCCTCCATAAGGCTTTTTCTGTGTTCATATGGTCAGCCGCCAACTTTACACGGACTTGAAGGTGTCAATTTTGGAGCAGGGGCTTCTTTCTTGGATGGCAGCCTTTCAGTCCATGCCGATGTAAAACTCGTTTGACTGTAGACAGTGACACTGATGTTCCAGCAGCTTCAACTTCATGGCAGGCCTGTGCCTTAGTGGTTCCTGAGGTTTTCCTGACCATCCAAACCAATTTCCTCTCAGCTGACAGTGACAGTTTGGGTCTTCTTCCAGACCTTGGCAAAGTGAATACACTTCCTAATAACTTGTACTTATGTACAGTACAATTGTAGGAAGTGGTCATCTTGGAACCTGCAATTATTTAGAAAGTGCTCCAAGAGACATTTCTGACATGTAAATCCACCATACTCTTTTTCAGATCTGCACTGTGCTCCTTGGACTTTCCCATAGTGCTCTGTGTTGGTCAGTCTAATGAGTGCTGTCAAACAAAACCTTTTGATGTTGGCACAGAGAAGCTGCCAGCTGTAGTCAATCATGATCACTAACAGGAAATAAAGAGGCCTTGGTCTTGGCAAATTAAAGGACAACATTTTGGAACTTTCAGCATCACTGAATAAAGAATCTAAGTGTTTGTATGTATACTTTTAACCCTGTATGCATAATTTTGGTCCTGTGTTGATTACAAAAAACCCCAAATGAATTGAGACTTGTGAACCAAATTATTATTTTTTTTATTAAAGATGTATGTTGTACAATCATTCTGTCTCACATAAAGAAAAGTTCAAAGAAATTATTGAAAGCCCAATATTGCCATGACATTCATGTTTATGATGAGTGTATGTCAACTTCCAACTGCAACTGTATGCTGAATGATAGATATTGTGTTCTACCTTCCATAGTTATTTATTTATTTAAAGTGCTGTGAAAAAGTATTTGCTCCATCCTGATATCTTCAGTTTTTGTGTATATCTCATACTAAGTTATCTCAGAAATTAAAACAAAATCTAAAATAAAACAAAGGCAATCTGAGTAAACACAGAATACTGTTTTTGAATGATAATGTTATTTATTGAAGCAAAAACGTTATCCAATACCAACTGGGTCTGCGTGAAAATGTATTTGCCCCTGTAGTTACTAATTCCCCAAATCTATGAAACTGCCTTCATAATGGGGTTCAGCTGGACTAGACGCAACTATGCCCGATTACTGCACACCCTGTTCAATCAAATCAACACTTTTAAGTTAGTTAAAAGGTCTTACCCAGTAACACACTAGGCCTAATTTGAAAGAAATTCCAGAAATGAAATTACATAAGTCTGGGAAGGGTTCCAAAGCTATTTCAAAGGCTCTGGGACTCCAGAACCACAGTGAAAGCCATTATCTCCAAATGGAAAAACTCGGCCTGTAGTGAACCTTTCCATAAGTGGCCAACATTCCAAAATTCCTCAAAGAGCACAGCAACTACACAGCCAGAAAGTTAAAAAGAGCCAATGACAACATCAAAGACCTACAAGACTCTCTTTCATCAATAAAGGTCACTGTTCATGAGTCCACTGTTAGAAAGACACTGGGGAAAAAATGGCATCCATTGAAGACTGGCAATGTGAAACTACTGCTAACCCAGAAAAACATTAAGGCTCATCTGAATTTTTCCAAAACACACTTTGATGATCCTCAAACCGTTTGGGAGAATGCTCTGTGGACTGATGAGTTGAATGTGGAACTGTTTGTTAGACAGGGGTCCTGTTAAATCTGGCATAAACCAAAACCGAATTCCACAAAAAGAACACCATACTTATGGTCAAACATGTTGGTGGCAGTGTGATACTTTGCTGTTTTAGGGCCTGGGCAACTTGCAAAAATTGAGGGAAACATGAACTCTGACCTCGACCAGAAAATCGTAAAGGAGAATGTCCGGTCTTCAGTGCGTAAATTAAAACTCAAGCAGTTTATGGATTATGCAGTAAGACAATGATACAAAGCATAGGAGTAAGTCCTAGTCCTAGAAGTAAGTGAAAGACTGATCTCCAGTTATCGGAAGCGTTTGGTTACAGTTATTGCTGCTAAAGGTGGCACAACCAGATTTTAAGTCTAAAGGGGGATTTAGTTTTTCACAGTGGTGATATGTGTTGGGTAACTTTTTTTCCCACTGTATTTATTTATTTATTTATTTAATCATTTACAATATTTCTTAGTGGGTAGCAAGGTCTTTGATTCGGTCCTAAGCTCGGGTCTTGGGTTTAGTCTTGAGCTTAGGATTGGCTGACTCCAAGAGGGATATGGGCGGCTGTGGCTCAGGTGGTAGAGTGGGTTGTCAAATAATTGTAGGGTCAGCGGTTCGATTCCCCACCCAAACGACTACACATGCCAAAGTGTCCTTGGGCAAGACACTGAACCCCAGTTTGCTCCCGATGGCAAGCTAGTACCTTGCATGACAGCTCTGATACCATTGGTGTGTGTGTGTGTGTGAATGGGTGAATGAGAGACAGTGTAAAGTGCTTTGGAACCACTATGGTTAAAAAAGCGCTATATAAATACAGACCATTTACCAAGAATATGGCAATTACTTAATGAATATCTATCTATCCACACACATGTTCTCTGGTACACAAACACAGGGATGCAGATCTCTCTGCATTACTCACTGTTTTGTTATTCAATAAACACTCACTCTCTCACTCTCACTCTCTCTCTCTCTCACACACACACACACACACACAAACACAGTCCCTGTGCCCCCTTCTCCTGTTCATTCCATGTCTCTCTTTTTCCCCATCCACAACTCCCAAGACTCATCTGAACACATGTACAAAACTGTCAGGTGCACTTTCCACATTCTTAAACTCTGCAGCAGACCAGTCATCTCTCATCACTTATCACATATACTCTCTCTTTCATACAGTGGCAATATTAACTAAATCTGCCATGGCCAGTATAGCACAGCTATGCACACACACACACACACACACACACACACACACACACACACACACACACACACACACACACACACACACACACACACACACAGATTCTCAAGGCCATTCTGTTCCAGTGTTATAGTATTTAGTTGACTACAAGCATACACCTTTTATACCTATATTATGTAGCTTTTTACCTAAAAACTTTACTCTAAAATGTACATACAGTCCAATTATATACCTAAATCATTTTAAAGGTACACTATATCATCATTTCCAAGTAAAAGAAATAGGATACAAAAGATAGTGGAATCACCTCAGTAATAAGAAAAAGTACCACAGGGGTCCTTGATTTTTTAATGCTGCTACAGTGGTGGAAATCACAGCCTACCATTTTCAATCTCATTATATTTATGATTGAATTTGTATAAGCCAGTTTCACTGGTTAATTGAATTCAGTTTAATCCCAACCTCCATAATTCAAAAATAAATAGGCCATAAATATGAGAATTTCCATCCATCCATCCATCTTCTATACCGCTTATCCTTTCTTCAGGGTCACGGGGAAACCTCGAGCCTATCCCAGGTTCATCGGGCACAAGGCGGGGTACACCCTGGACAGGGCTCCAATCCATCGCAGGGCAATACGACAATTTGTATCTGTTAATAAAGTGCTTGCAACCGCATCCACCTGTCTTCATCTGCATGACATTTTTGAGAACCTCTGCTTTAGATAATCCTAATCACAATCTCCTTACAGCAAAGAACATTACAAAAGCTCAGCAACCAAGACTGGTCTCTCCAGAGCCTGCCAGCCAAGGCCAGGCAAAGTAAGCACTCCATGTCTCCCGTTAATTTAAAATCAGGACCAATTCATGACATTTTAAGAACACTTGCTAGATATTTCTCAGTGCAGGTTACTGTTATTAGTCCCTCCAAATCTGCCTTGCCATTGATTTTAGATATTAATTTATAAAAATGTACATTTAGAAACTTCATAAACCTGTTTAAACACCGTAGAATCTAACTGCAGATACAATTTTGGACTTAATAACAATTAATAGAATTAATTAATTCATTCATTAATTCATTCATATTCAGCAACTGCTTTATCCTGGTCAGGTTTGTGGTAGATCCAGAGCCTATACTGGGCACAAGGAGGGAATAAACCTCATTGGGACCTCAGTCCATCACGGGGCACCACGTATACACACATTTTAGGGTCAATTTAGGTGATTTTCACACTGAGCATGTTTGCTGCAGCCAAAATTCGAGTGTGATTGTTCCCGGCACAACCCCCCCACCCCAGACCATTGGTCTGGTTTCAGACTTGCTTTATTTTATTGAACCCCAGTGCATTTGTGGTCATCTTACATCATCACAAACTGGCATGGAGAACACAACACGACTCACCATATTTTTGTTTTTGTCTTTAATTTGGTGCTATTATGCACAGCAGTGGGCCTCTTCTGTGTCCCACAGCATTCCCCTGCCATTCATGGTACATGTGTGTTGTTGAAACTAATGTCGTCATCATCAGCTAAAACACAGGCTCCGGTTACTTTAATTCTTGAACAAGTGCAGACTCAAGTACAACTGAATAAGACCACCTCCTATAGGTAGTCTCAGGTTCGGGTAATGTGGTGCACCTCCTGGTCCACATGATAGCTTTCACATTACCAATTTTTCATGCAAACTGTGCTCTGTTTTGAACTAATCTGCCAGTGTGAAACCACCCTTAGAATAGTCAATACAGTGGCATATTTTTGGGAGGTGGAATGAAACCTAGAGGAAACCCACACAGAACCAGGGAATAAAATGGAAATTTAGCAAACAGAACGAAACTCACTCATATAATCAGGAATTATTTCTGTCTTGATGTAAGCAGTGACCAGTCAATTCAAAAGCAATAATGAGGCTTTTGTTTGTTAATTGGCTGACATTCATATCAGTATCTGAGAGAGAGACTGATGTGGATGATACTTAAGTGATTAGCCTATTTAACATGATAAGCTTATAATCAAACTCACACTAATGTGGTATCCTAATAGGTTACAAATGTAGGAGGACAGGATGTTTATTTTCCATAGCCTTTCAGCTCAAGATAAATCAGGTCAAAATCATCCCAACTGAGATAATATGGAGTTCACAACAGAATAATTAAGGACAACTAATAATAATAATAACTAATGCAAATAATCAATTCTAATATAATATATAAATTCTCAAAATATATGAAAAATGCTAGAACTTTACTTCTGGCTGAGATACAAAATAGATAGGTGATTCAGTTCAGAACAATATGTAGCTGTGACACTCTCCTGTGCTTGCATGAGAATGAATACATTGGAGGCAGGCTTGGGACAACTCAAAAGGACTTTTATTGACGTTTTTCCTTCCTGCCACTTTTCAGTGCTTTCTGGCTTATGGTCTCAACCAAAGAGACACCAACATAAACACACAGATGTAGAACCTCAGAGACAACAAGGCAGTCAAGGTATTACAGAGAGAGATAAGACAATGAACCACATTCCACGTAGACAACCCTCGACCACTCAAACCATAGTTTAAAGATGCTGTCAAGACTGGTACCAACAAGTCTGGGACAAACACACCATTGAGTAAACACTAACGGTCTCTGTCAGACTGGCCATCTTGCAGGATGTTGCAGTAAAACTGTAAATCAACCTCCAGAATGCCACAAGCAGGTTGAGAAACAACCCTATCCTGGACTCTGCGTTCAGCTCACAAAATAAAAGACACAGTCTCTGAAAACACCTTTTTCTAACCTGATTTCTTTATCTCACCTACTACAACCTAGTTATCTATGAGCCTTCTTAATGCTAAGCATTAAGCACAAAAAGAACAAAAACCAGATGGCTTACTCAACAGATCAAATCCAAATGACCGCAACAGCTCAATTTAAACAGCTAATTTTCCATACACAGTGCAGTTCAGCTTGACATCTTCTCACCGCTGCTCACTGAAAACACAGAGCACGCGTTAGTCAATCCTCCACAGGTGCATGTTCATCCTTACTATTCACACTCCCAACTCCACCCTCCACTGACGAACCGGTGCGTAACCACGCTCCTGCCACTATATACAGTAAGTATTCAGACTTTCATATAGTAGTAGTGAAGGGTCACCACACAAATGCTGATTGAATATTCAAAATGAGATTTCCAACATGTAAAAAAAATAGAAGTAGAGAACATGAGGTTGATCTGTCCCCCCCGCACCCCGTCTGTGAACTGCAGGAGACAAGATGGCCCTTTGATTAGCTTTCTCTTTAATGACACTCCCACAAATGAGTCCTTTCTTCTTACTACAAAACATAGGAGAGAGAGAGAGAAAGCAGAGTGTGTCTGAGTGTAACCTGTCTGCTACTTTAGATAATCCCTTGAAGCATACACCATTTTCTTTATTTTATTTTATTTTATTTTAATTTTACAGCAACTTTTTACCACAAGTGTGTGGATTATATAACTAAAGGCTCCACTACATCAGCAGGTACACAGACATATGCTGAGTTAAGAAGATTAGGATCATGTGCATGTTTGATCCGTGTAGTCTATATGCACTAAGCAGAGACATGTCTAAAAGATGTCCTTTAAATGACTTTGTCAGAAGTTCAAAAGCAGTCCTCTCAGGAGCCCCAATGAAAGTTATGATGACATCTTTTGATGTCCACAGGAGCATCTTTAGGTTCCAAACGAATTTTAATGGAATCATTATAGACACCTTTTCAGCTAGACTACATTTTATCAACTATGATTGGCATTTCAAATGAAATAAGCACAAATCCACACACCCACCTCCCTTAAAATCAGCTTTATTGAACATAATCCAACCATCTGGTTCATTCTTCAGCTGCATTAAATTTTATTATAGCTTCCATAACAATTCATATAATTCGTTTCACATTTTAACAAGCTAGCTACAGACTACGGATAAATAAACTTTGTCTAATCGAAGAGTGATATGACTGACAACAAATAATTTTAATGGCATCATCCAATCCATCCTAAATAAAAAGAAAGAAAGAAAAAAAATCTAAAGGAATCTCCTACTTGGGTAGGTTTACGCTGTCATTCTGTTTGCATGCACCACCAAAACATTTTAAACTAGTTAGTATCAATTTATTTGTGATTATCCATTTGGCATGAACCACTGAATCAACTGATTCTCAAAATATTAGCATATGTTTATCTGTCTTTCAACATGTCATAAAATGTTTTAGCAGAGTCCACATGAATTCAATTGTAAGTTGTAATAGGACTAGGGTTTGAGTTGATAGTCAGTACATAGGTAAGCAATTGAAGCTGTCTTGAATGATCCAGTATATCCTAAATCCCCATGCTGATGTGGACAGTGTCTCTTTTAGAAGTATGGTTACTCCTGCTCTATGTACTCTGGTTTTGTTTTGGCATGCTATCCATCCTAATATCCATGTCATTTTGTTTATGGTTATTTTTCATTTATTTTGACCCTTTATTTGTCCCTATGCAATCAGATTTATTCATTCTGATTCATGTCTGCTTTATTTCTTCTCCTTTGTTTTGTCAGTCTTGTTCATTTTGTTCTACTTATATTGGCCTTATTTTGTTTTGATCTCCATCACAGATTTTTTTTATGTGTTTGAGCTTGAGTTTAAAAAAGGAACTAAATAAATAAAACATACTACTACTACTACTACTACTACTACTACTACTATGACTAATTATAATAATAATAATAATAATAATAATAATAACAAAATAAATCTAACAAATGACTCAAAGTGTACAACTATATAGTCTATTTTACAGTCATCATGGCTTATTTATGTTTCTGCTGTCAAGACACATAGATTATAGTCAGTTACCTTAGTTAATATTGACAATTTTAGTTTTTTTTATTTATTGAATTGTCTTGAAAAGGATGAGCTAATGTTATTTCATTAAAAGTTATTATGAATACCCAGCTCAAGGTGTTAACTTCAAGCAAAGGCTAATCAACTTAATTAAAGGATGATTTCAAAGCATGATCTTCTTTTTAATTCTGACATTTTTCAACTTTGGGGAAATACTAAGCACAAATAGCTTACCACACATTTAAAATTACTTATACTGTAAAGACAATAGTGAGAGAACTTTTCCACTTGCTCGTGCCAACAAAAAAGAATTTAGCACTTTATTTAGAAATAGAGTACAATTAGTAATTTCGGGAGATAAAGAATACAGTATAAATGAAAGCAAGAGTAATGTGAGTAAAGTAATTACTAGGGCTGCAACTACTAGGGCCGATTATTATTTTTATTTTTATTTTATTAATCGATTAATTGGATGGGGGGGGGGGGGGGGGGGCTTCAAGTACCATTTTTTCCATTTATTTAAAATAAAATCCACAAACCGAGTGTTGCAAATATAAATTTAAGACTAAAACGTTACACAGCTGTTTGTCCAATTATATAAACCAGACAAGAACTCAATAAACACAGAATCTATATTATTAATTTAGGACAGTAGTTTAATTCCGTGCTATTTTTTCATCTATAAAAAGTAATACATAAATACATTATATATATATATATATATATATATATATATATATATATATATATATATATATATATATAAAATACAGTGCATCCGGAAAGTATTCACAGCTCTTCACTTTTTCCAGATTTTGTTATGTTACAGCTTTATTCCAAGATGGATTAAATTCATTATTTTCCTCAAAATCCTACAAACAATACCCCATAATTCATTAAGTCTCAAACTAATACATATCAGAACACACTAAATCATTTAAAAAACAATACTTTTAAATGATGTTTAAGTTTATACATTAAACAGGCAAGTCTCAAGCACCAGTCTCTTGTTAGTGCCAGTGTCTGGTGTAGCAGAAATCCAACTGTGGAGGAAATAAACACTCTTAGAGTCATACCTCTCAAGTACTCACAAACTATCTGTGATAATAACATAAAACCTGCGAAACCAGGCCATCTTATGCTTATGAAGCTAATAGAGGTTTAATACTAACTTCATTCTAAACAACAATCAACCAATCTGAATTCAAAATAACAGGTGGCAGAAACAGACTAACCTACTCAATATGCACAGCACTGCCACAATTAAAATATTTACAAGATAATGTAGCTACATATATTTGCAATTAACACTCATCGGTGCTAGCTCTACCGTTATTAATATACATATCAACCATACTGTGAAAGTTTTTACATAGGCATGTCTGCTTTATTACTAATATTACTAGTTACATCAGTAGGCTAATGAGCAATAGCGTACTACATAGATATGACTAAATTAGTTATATTTTATAAATATAGTAGCTCACTGTTCCAATGACACCTTAGAAATATATTTTAGAAGTATATACAATTGTGCTTGATTCTATGCTTGATCTGCAAAGCAAAGTACTAGCGGAAGTTGTTAATATCCCTACACTAGTTGCTAGGGTAACCCATTAGTGACTAAAGGATGGCAATTAGCATCCACTGGCAAGTCTGTGTTAGCTTAGCCACAATCAATTAATTAGCATTTGCAAATAAATTATAACTTCTTTGTCACAGAGGCAAAATGTCTCTTACATTAAATAATCATACTCAAGTCAAGTCATGAAAGTTAATGTCTAATGTACTTCCCAAAAAAACAACTGAAAAACTAAACCAGAGAGAACCGATTTCCTGCAGGCTTTCCTAAGCATAGGCTGTGATTAATGCACATGTCTGAATGATTGCAATTTAATTACTTTTTTTTAGGCTTTCGCATGTGGTAGATTTTAGTTGAAATTTTGTTCTAAATAATAATGCACAGTGTTAAGTAACATTTAGTGACTATTCTGAAGTGTGTTTTTAATGAATAAAATAAGGTAACTGATGTGGTACAGTATAAGTACAGTAAGATTGCCTAGATAAACCATAGGACATGCACACATCCTATTCGGATGGCACAAGATGTTGAAAATTGTTGAGTGAGAAAATGAGACTCCAGTAACCTTTTAGATGATTGATGCATGTCATGGCACACTCTTCCTCACCAGGACAGGCCCTCTTCCTAAAGGTTACAGCTCACCATCCTACTCATTTCTGACAATAGCAAGGAAGACACTTGCCTGGGTTCAAACAAGCTGCCACTGAACTCTGGATCCAAACAACCTGTAACTTTGGATCGTGTCATTGTCAAGTTGATGCAATGAGTCAGCTTGAGTGACAGCCATCTGTGTGTGAGTATCCATCCCCATGTTTAAAAACAGCAAGATTCTGGCACTGTAGTACATCAGGATTGCTCTAAAGTAGGTCAGCATTAATAAGGGTCTGCATTCTACTGAAGAGTGAAGGTTTAGATATTCCCAGAAAGAAAATGTTTGATCAATTTCAAATGAATGAAGTCCTAAGAAATAGTATAAACATAACATTAATCACAGTAACTTTTACAAGAAATCTGGTCTCGTAAGAAATTCAGTCAAGGGTATGATAGTTTGATTTTGTTTGGTTTCACATAAATGAAGGTAGAAAGGAATCTGTAAGAAAATCTGTTAACTTGTATACTGCTCTGACACTAGCATTAAACTTTATATAAATTGAGCCATGCAAGTTATGAATTTCATGTTTTGTTTGTTTGTTTGTTTTTTTTACATGTGATTCTGTGACTACTATGTGATCATATGAAAAATGTGATGTAATTTTTATCATGTTATGTCATGAAATTGTACATGTGACTTACATTGACATTTATTGCATTTGGCAGAAATATTTAAAAAAAAAAAAAATTTTTAATAAAGAGTGTTGATTTAAGTACTCCATGAAGAAGTTAGTCTTTAGTTGTGTGAAAACAATCAGTCACTCGGCTGTTTGGACATCTATGGGAAGTTCATTCGACCACCTAGGTGCTGTCACAGAATGGTAGAGGAGGCAGATGCAAGAGTAGATTTAGTTTATTACAGTTGAAAACACACAAAAGATAAAGACCATGAAACAAAACAATGAGTAACAAACATGAACATGACATGAATTAGGCTACAATGAAAGACAACAGTAACAAAAGACAAAGCTAGACACCAAGTCCTTTCCAAGACATAACTTAAATACAAATCTATAATTAAACAAACATGAATCAGGTGCAGTCATGTGATGTAGGTGTTGTGGTCATGTGATTTGCAGTGGATGATGGGAGTCAAATACCATGACTGGTGCCAGAACAGAGAAGAGCTTGATGCATGCCTTCGTTCTACCCTGAAAGATGGTGGGAGTGCTAGAGACTTCAAGTAAGTGCATGTGAAACACACGTGAAAATAACTCCATATGCTTCCACAACTCAACATATGAAAAAATAACTTGAAAATCAATTAAAAATGCAAGAAAATCACATTTGTAAAAATAAAAACACATGCATTACATGTGAACAGCCCATATGTGACAAATGTGTGAAACATGTAGGCTGTGTACAAAATCACGTACTGTGACAGTACCTACTGCATTCAATTCAGTACCTACTGCTCAGCCATTGATACAGTACATACTGATCAGTAAATGCATGTATTATGAATGCAATCCAAACATACTACATCTGCAATGTTGGCACTGACATGTGACTTACAACTTCAAAAGAGCCGACAAGCTGCCTTCCGCCTTTTTTGATTCTGCTCTACCAGTCCCGTTGCCTTATGGGATAGTGCAGTGTCCATTGCCTCCATACTACAAAATCTCGGTAGGTCATCCGGGCATGTTTTTTATTTTATTTTAGGATTATTGCATACACTCATACACATACCCCCCCTTTTTTTTTTGCATTCTAATAATATACCCTTTCTACACAAATACACGCACACATACAGTACACATTATTTACAATTCAAATTTATTCTCCTTTTGGGCCATGTGCATGTGCCTCAGCGTGAATGAGTCGCAGTCCCCATGTGCCAGAGTGTCAGAGACGATTAGAATATCCCATGTGACCACAGTGCACACCAATGCCTCTCCACAGGGGACAAGGAACAAGTGATGAGGGGAGGAGTAGAGGGAGGGAACAAAGGATGATGTGTGTAGAGGGGTGGCTGTTCTGTCTCTTTAATTTGGTTGATGAAGATCCTTCACTCTGGGGACCTGACACAGGTTACGCTCATACTAATCACTCACACCATAGACGCAAGTGCAGCTCAGCAAAGTGCTCCTCCTCTCCCACCCTGTCTCTAAGACTAGCTGGACACAAGTGCTCCCTCTCTTTTGCTTTACCACCATCTTTTTCACAGCGTTCCAAAAGTGCAGGGACATCCAATCTCTCTCTCTCTCTCTCTCTCTCTCTCGCTCTCTCTCTCTCCGCTTTTTCCTTCTTCATCTGCCTTTTTCTTTTTTTTTCTTCCCCTCCTTCCAGCAGCGGCACGCGCCTCACTTCCCGATTATGTGCAGTGTGCGATGAGCGTACAAGCCAGGCAGCGAACAGGGTAAACACAGAGTAGATGAGAGCTAAAAGGACTCAAAGAGGAGGGAGAAGAGGAAGGTGAAGAGCAAACCCGAAGGGTTTGACAAGGACAGATGAAAGGGGAGAGTTTGTGAAGGGTTTGGATTTTACCCATGTGAAGTATCTCCATCTGATATTTTGATTCTGCTGGCAAAGGACACAATTAAGGTACGTCAATCTTTTTCCTCTCTATTGCTCTTTGCGCTGTGTGTGTGTGTTCATTCTTGTGAGTGTGTATTTGCTGACGTTAGGTTTTTCAGTGGAGCAGTAATGAATTCACTGAACAGATATTGAGGTCAGAGGAGTGCTAAGAGTGAAGAGAGAATTGTTTTAATGTATTATTATTATTATTATTATTATTATTATTATTATTATTATTTATAAATAAAGCTTCTAACTCTTGGAAAACCTTATTGTGGCACCTGATTACCCATGCTCAGCTTAAGTTTAGCCCACTAGCAGGGAGATGCACTTACTTTTTTATCCTTCTCTATCTGATAAGCCCAGGGCACTTTACACAGTTCAGCAGTCAGTCCTTGTGCTCTTGGAAGTAACACATTTATTTCCCCTATTTTGGAAGAGAAAGAGAGTGTGCAGGTGTGTGTGTGTCTGTAATACAGTGGGCATAGAGGTACATTACAAGAGGTAATTCTGCTGATATATGGTTGTTTTTCTGGCTTGACATTAAAGGATGAGATAAAAGTGAACTCCACACAGCACAGATGGAATGACTGAAGTCACAGGGCTCTGATTACTACTCAACACCATGTGCAGTTTCAGTAACCATGTGTAGATGTGAATGTGGACTTGGTGTGCAAGCTTTATCATTCCCTTTTCAATGTACACATTATACATTTACATATGAAAGCATGTGTGCTTTTGTGTTGGTCTGTGCTGCTAATTGTTCAAAACAGAGGTTCAGATGGTATTATAAGAATTTGGGCCTTTTTTAAGTGATTCTGGAAAAGACGAAAAATTTATGACAGTCCTGGGGACCACAAGTGGATGATTCATATGAGAGTGTGTACAGATGATAATAGATTCTCAGCGGAGATGAGTCAATCATGTCAAACATAACAATGAACATTAATGCCGATATTGCATTCAGCAAGAGAATGTTCTGTATTGGCACATGCATACACTTTTAGAATGTAAATAAAGTCAGATCCAGAACCCTTTAGTATTCTTTGCTTATTGCTAACTTATATATATATATATATATATATAAATAAAGAAAGCATTTACGACATATGTCCCAAAATTCTTCACACATAAAAGAAATGCATTTTTTTTTATAGCAAAATGTCTTTCAAAATGTTTAATATTTAGTTTATATTTTAGATTTTTCAGATAGCCTCTCTTTAAGAATGCCTTTGACAAAATAAGTACATCTTGAAATCATTCTGATGGTTGGATCAGGAATCTATCGCAAGGTTGCAATGGACTTTAACAGGAAACATGCCAAGCACATCACACATGACACTGCTACCAGACTTGTTAACAAATAAAAAAAAAAACACTGGAAGTGTTGTGGATCAACCATGAAGTGGACCTCCATGAACATCCACTGACCGATGTGGTGCTGGCAAGCATCTCCTATGTATGGAGACTTTTCGGACAAGCTGTGTATGTATGTATGAATGTATGTATGTATGTATAATATATATATATGTCTACACACCCTTCTCAACAATCACATTCAGTCTCATGTTCAAAAGTAATTATCATACAGCTGTCATCGATGAAATTAAATTTGGGCTTAAGCAGAAAAGACCAGCTGTTTTTATAGTATTTTCTCAACATCTTGGTTTCATCTGACTGCTGAAGCCATGATCTGCAAAGAGCTTACAAACATGTACAGGGTCTTACTGTGGAAAGGAATTGATTAGGAGAGGAGTATAAAAAAAATTCCAAAACATTTGATGCACCATAGAATAAAACTTACCAGGGAGGCTGCAAAGAGACCTACAGCAACATTGATGGAGCTGCATGCATATCTAACAAGTACTTATTACTCTCTACATGTGACAACAGTCTCTCATATTCTTCACATGTCTGGGCTATGGGTAGAGTGGCTAGACAGAAGCCATTTCTCACAAAAAGTATCCAAGCCCAACTCAATCACCCCAAAACATGTGGCAAAATTGGTCTGACGACACCAATTCCAAAAGGTATAATAATGACATAATTTCAAAAGGTATGTTTGCCACAAAAAGCACATCAAAAGAATGCCATTTCACCATAACACAATGAATCATGGTGGTGGCAGCATCATGCTTTGAACTGGGGCTTTTATCAAGGTGGGGGGAATAATGGATAGCTACAAATACCAGCCAATTCTAGTGCAAAACATTCAGATGTCTGTTATTAAGCTAGTAAGAATTTCACATTTCAGCACGACAGTGACCCAAAACATGCATCCAAATCAACAAAGGAATGGCTTAACCAAAAGAAGATCAATGTTTTTGAATGACCTCGACAGAGCCCAGACCTGAATCCAACTAAAAATCAGTGGGGTGATCTTAAGAGGGCTGTGCACAGGAGATGCCCTCACGATTTGACGGATCTAAAATGTTTTGGAAGAAAGACTGGGAAAATATTCAGTCAAAATGTGCCATGCTGATAGATCCCTACCCAAAAAGACTGAGTGGTGTAATAAAATCAAATAGTGCTTCAACAAAGTATTACTTTAGCATTAGTTTTCCTACTTTCCCCTAAAATGTTTCTTATTGTTTTCACTTATTTTATATATGCTGTTATTTCACATTGAGTATGGAAAAAGTTCTGCCATTATTTATCGTTGATATCTTTAATTTTTAATAATCACAAAACCCTGCCATTTTAGCAGGGGTGTGTGTGTATATATATATATATATATATATATATATATATATATATATATATATATATCTCCATTGTGTATATACAGTATTGTGTAGGATAGCATTACAAAGATTATGATCTTTGACATTATAGATTAAACCACCTACTGTGAGGTGAGATTACCCATTAGTGACATACATACAGTGTAGACAGAGTATGGGATCATATATGCTTTGTTCTGTTCCCCTGTGTAATAGGGAGGCAGATGCTATTGCTTCTGAGCCTGATAAACCATTTAAAATATATAGAGAGACACTGACTGTGAATTCACAACACGGTGCCTTTTAAAACTGCCAGAAGGTGTAACAAACAACTTCCCATGATTCCAGGGCGGGGATAATATCACATTACTGCTGGGCAGGTGGCTGTTGACAGCACATTTTGAATTTGAAACACACGCCTA
The DNA here is from genome assembly GCF_001660625.3 of Ictalurus punctatus. NCBI lineage: Eukaryota > Metazoa > Chordata > Actinopteri > Siluriformes > Ictaluridae > Ictalurus > Ictalurus punctatus. Next base: position 18,893,759 of record NC_030428.2, on the reverse strand, counting down.
CAGATTGATGCTGAACACATTTTAACAGGTAGACAAATACCTTCATTACAGTATATTGTGATATATTGTGAAAAACAGATTCTTAAGAAGGCACTGACTATACTAAACAATCCCACTCACATCCTTTACTCTGAATTTGAAATCCTTCCTTCACATCAGTAATACAGCACTCCAAAGTTTACAGACTGTGAGAGCGTCAAGATCTTTTATTACAAATGCTGTGTCAGCTGTTAATGTTTATCTAAAGTATGGATGTGGCGGTATAGGTGAATGTGTGTATGTATGCGTGTGTGTGTGTGTGTGTGTGTGTGTTGTTATTGTTTATTATTATTGTTATTATTATTATTATTATTATTAGTAGTAGTAGTAGTAGTAGTAGTAGTATTTTATGTATGTATTTTTTGGTTTTAAGGTTGTGGTTTTTGTCTTTGTACTAATTTGGTCACTAGATGCTGCAATGGAAATTGCCCTTTCAAAGGACAATAAAGATTTACTTACTTACTATATTGACATATGGGAAATCCACACAGGATGCCTGTTCTATAAATGTCACTTTCCTAAGAACAGAAACCCATCACAGCTGTTTCTGTATATTTTATACAAAAGGAGAATGTGGCTGGATTTGATTTGATAAGATAATGTATGAATGGTGCACATGCCACCCTTTTTAACTTTAATACAAATGTTATTGTCAAATTGTTACCAGTTTGCAAGTGTGAGACCACATTAGAGCTGATGTGTCTATTAGTTATAAATATTTTAGTCTTGTAGAGAAGTCCAAATGTAAGTACTATGCATTTAAGCTATTACTAATGTTGCACAGCGAATTGAATGTGTGGTAGTATTAAGTGTCATTAAATTTAATTATGTAATGCTGGCAACCTAGAATTTTCTCCCCTGCAATATACATCTGTTGTTATTTTACCCCTAGCATAGTGCATTAGTCTGAGTGTCAGTGGCTCTTTGGTGGACTTTATATATGCATCACTCCTAGACTTAATAATGGTCAGAACACAGAGTAACGTATTTTATAAGGTCAAATCAGACATTAGCAATAATTAAAAAATAAAGAAGCAATAATGTCTAGTTTAGAAAATTAATAAATGTAATTATTTCTGCTCACATTAGCCCTTTGTTTTTACAAACACAGTTAAGTCCTGAGCCATTTGCCTCAGTAGGATCAGTAACCTGATGTTCTTCATCTCCCTGCTGAAACTAATGCAGGACTAGTACAGAAAATAAGAGCACATATTCCCTGGACTGACTGTAGAAGCACACACCTTAATGAGCAGGTCTCCTTTGACCATTGGTGTACACAAATGGATCAGATAAAGAAAAAATCAAAAGAAAAAAGGAGACAAAAAGATTCTCCGATTTTCCCGCTGGGTGCTCTGATGACTAATCAGCTGAAAGCACATGGGAACGACGAGACTCAGGAGTAGGAGAAGTAGCATTCCCTCCATCCTTTGACACTCGCTCTCTCTGTGAGTTAGTGACTGTATCCCTTCTCTCTCTTGCTCATCAGAACTCATTTGGGCATCCAAAGCAGAGAGAGTGCAGTGTTGAAGAGGGTCTGTGCCAGGGAGAGAAGCAGCATCAGATTTATAATCAGATATGGGTTAAATACAAAAAATGTCTGTTTTGCTGTCTGAAGGCTGTTCATTACACAGAAAATGATTAACTTGCACAAGTATTAAATGATAAATTCCACTCTTAATTTTATCATAATGTGTAAACCAGAGCACACAATACATAGTAATGGAGGACTAAAATTCTGAAGTACAAAAATGACATTTAGAATAATCGCACACAAATGTGTAAAAAAGGTCACAATGATTGTACAAATAAAATAAATTTTTCTGTTTTGAAGCTCTTTTGTCTTGATTCATACATACATACATACATACACACACATATATAGACATATCAAGACACATATACATATACATATACACATATATATATATATATATATATATATATATATATATATATATATATATATATATATATATATATATATATACACATGGGAGTATAGGGAGTTTAAATGACAGGGCTGGATGATTTGATTTATTTTTATTCATTTTTTAGGATGGGTAAATACGGTTATATCCTGAGCTCAGGTTACTATGTGTGCTGATGTTCACACTGTCACGAACCTCGAATCGGCACGGAAGCAGGAGCGGGCAGCAGGTGTAGAGCATCGTATCGGAAAGTACAAGAAACGTAGTCGTAGGACAGGCAAAGGTCAAGCGATCGGGCGAACAACACAAACGGGGTCAGGAAGAGAGTGTAGTCGAATTGGAAACAAGGGTCGAGGATCACGAGAAGACAAACAAACTAGAACGGCTTGGTAATGCAGAGAAACGAGTTGACTAGTTGAGCGTATACTTCGCATAGATTCTGGCTGAATGACTTCCCTAAGTACTAGCGGCGAGAACGTGTGTGTGTGTGATTGGTGCCAGGTGTGACTGATCAGAACTCCGGGGATGGTGAGCGCATGCGTGCATGAGAAGTGAGTGTTGCATCTTGGGAATTTGAGTTCTGATCTGACTGAGCTGTGACACACACTGTCCAAAACATACTAGTAGGTGGACTGTCTGCTCTAAATATTGCCTCTAGGTGTGAATGTGTATGTGTGCATGGTGAGTTATGATGGACTGGTGTACCATTCAGAGTAAATTCCCACCTCACACTAAGTCTTCCCAGGATAGAATGCACAGACACCATAACCAGGATGGTTACTGAAGATAAATAAATGATTTTATTTACTTATTTATTTATCATTTTCCCTTTTGGAAATGTTTGAAAATCAATTTTCACAATCACAAGCCTGACACATACCAAAAAATTTACACATGAAAAATTCATCTGAACCATTTATGTAGATTGGGTAGTTGGCCGAATATGGCGAACTTCATTCGTGTGATAAAGCAAAATCAGATATGACAGTCAACCAATATTCTAACTCGTGTTTGCTGTTTCTTTCATTTAATTTTAAAACTTTATATATATATATATATATATATATATATATATATATATATATATATATGATAAAGTTTTCGATATATGACAAATTTCCGTTACAGAAAAACAATCCACAGATCTTTTCATTACATAACTGATTTTTTTCTATGTCATTTCTGAAAGTTAAAGCTATGACATGCTATATTACTAAACACGCCACACATTACTTATGAAAAGAATGTATTTCTGCACACCTTCTCAGAAAAAATAAATCACCACTCTCTGCTTTCTTATTAAGAACAAAAGTTCAGCTGTTTATCTACAGCGCACGAAAAAATTCTTTCAGAGTGTGGACAGCGGCTCAATACATACTACGTCAAGGGAGATGTCCCCAAAAGGCAATGTAGCAATGATGAAGTTCCATTATGGATTTGAATGAACAGATGAATGAGGCATGAGCTGCTTTAGGAGAATTGCACTGTAGTCTAACTCACAGAGATGGCAGTAGAAGAGATCTAGGGTAATCCTGTGGGTTTTTGGTGTAACTGACTATCACCTGTCACTATTGTAGAGGATATGGTTGTAAAGAGATGATGAGGAGGCTACTGATATGGGTGAAGATATAAACCCCACTTGTTTGAGCCCTGAGTTTTCAACCTCTCCCTGCCTATCATTTTCAAGTTCATGTCTTACTCTTCACTCCATATCTCAGTGGTCTGTCTTTTTCTTATTTTATTCGCTTGCCTTGCCTGCTTTCAATCAACTTATGTTCTTTTATTTCCTTACGCCCACCTCTACCTGCCCATTTTAATGTCAGGATAGAGTGTCTCACTTTCTAGCTCACAAAGTGATGATGGCAGTTAGACTCTAACAGCTTTTAACTGTCTTAATGTGTGTCTTCGAGCAGTATGTGTTTGCAATGAACTGTTGAACTGTGTGTGGTTTGGGGGACGGGCATTAAAAAAAACAATTTTGATATGGACCAAATGTCATGTTCCCACAAGTAATGGAATATCTGACCCCCCACCATAGATAGATAGATAGATAAAGGAGTGAAAAGGTTTCCTTTTGGTAGCTAAAGTTACAGGAGTTGGTTTGCACCCAATGCCACATTAGTCCTCTCAAATCATCCGAATCCGATCGATAGTTAAGATTATTTGGCGTGCTGCAACTCACTTTACCTTAGGCTATTTAAAATTTAAACAACCCAATAAAGTGAATCCTCTTAACTCTCATAAGCTCTAAAAGTCCAGAGTGTGTGTGAGCATGTGTATAACGATTAGATCACTGTCCTGTTATGATTTCTGTCACTGATTATTATTGTTACATCCTTTTTAATAAAGGAGATAATGACAGAACTGATGACTTTCACACCTGTTTGCTCCTAAGTTTGAAAAGAATATCATGACAGAATGTATGACTTTCATACCTCTTTACTCCTAAGTCATCTCTTCGATTCCTCCCTTTATTTACTCATTCAGCACAGCACTCTTAAACTGCTGCAATGCTGACACGTCTTCTCAATTAACTTGTATTGCTCTATTTCTTTTCACCTCTCTCTCTGACACACATGTAAACACACGCACCTGGCGCGCACGCACACACACACACACACACACACACACACACACACACACACACACACACACACACAGACAGAGAGACAATCAGCAGAAGGGAGGCTAAACATCTCAAATTAAGGTCTGGCTGTGATGGATGTTCCCTTATCTGGGAGAGATATTGCACCTGTTTCCCCCCTGAATGATAGCCACTTCTCCCCATCATTTATATTGATTTGTCTCCATTTTCACTCACTGCTCGTACACACACACACATGCACACACACACGCATACACACACACACACACACACACACACACACTGAACTTTAGCGAGTTCATTTTCTTTAGTCAGACAGTTTTATTTATTTATTTATTTATTTATTCATTTATTTAGACAAATTTTGCTCTCTGGAATATCTTCCTGAGTTTGGTAAGGAAGTAAATATGTCTTTATCTCATTTTAAACAATACATTTAAACATTTGCATTTTAATAAGGCTACTTACAGTTTCTTACAATGATTTTAGCAGAAATTTCAGAACCTTGATGTAATTTTTCAAAACTCTAGACACAAATGGACACAAACTCCAGACGCATGTAACCGTGTTCCCTGAGAAGGGAATGAGACGTTGCGTGAGCTTCACGCTGTGGGAAGTGCCCTCACGCGTGGCTGGTATATGAAGCTTGTCTGAAATCACGCCTATTTATAGGCCTGCCGTGGTCAGGTTATGTGGCAATTAAGCGTGTTGCATGATTATAAAAACAGCACTGTGAACCACGCCATCAGCCTCTGTTATCTGAAGCGAAGAGGGAATTCACAGGCATGCCCCAGTATGACAAAGCTACGCAATGTCTCATTTCCTTCTTAGGGAACAGGGTTGCATGCGTAACCCAGACGTTTCCTTTCAAAGGGAACTCAACGTTGTGTGAGCTTCATGCAGAGGGAACGACAATACTCACTCCGTCATACTGAGGGTATGGCCTGTTCAAAAGATCCAAGCCTGAGCGTCACTGCAAGATGGGGTGGAATGCATGTCCAGTCTGCAATATCGAATTCATGTGTGCAGCGTAGACCACCCTGCCACAGCACACACCCTATAAGGGTACCCTTTGGTATAAAGCCTTCGAAGAGACAACCCCCTAGTGGAATGAGCTCTTATGCCCAGACCACGCGCTCCATATGCGATAGAGATGCTTCCACTATCCAATTAGAGATGCGCTGCTTCGACACTGTATCACCTCTACTGTTGCCGCCAAAGCAGACCAGCAACTGATCCAACTTACGTCACTGGGTGGTGCGGTGGATGTAAGTACAGAGAGAACCTTACTGGGCAAAGTAGGTACAATTTCTCTTGTTCCGGTCTAACGAACAGAGAAGGGCAGAAAGCCTGAGCACTTCCGGCTGGGCAGCAGACGTAGGCACTTTAGGAATATATTCCGGCCTAGGATATAGGAAGGCCTTGGCTAATCCAGGGGAACCAGAGAGAGCTTGTAGATCTCCTACTTGCTTGAGAAATGTCAGGGCCAGCATAAGAGCTACCTTAAAACTCAGAAGCTTCTCTGAGGCTGACTCTAAGGGATCAAATGGAGCACCTGACAGACCTTCCAGGACCACAGAAAGTTCCCAGGAAGGTATGCTTGGTCTGTAGATCGGTCTAAGCCACCTGACACCACACATAAGCCTCGATGTTAGAAGATGTTGTCCCACAGAGGCTCCATCAATAGGTGCGTGGCTGGCCAAAATGGCAGCCACGTAGATCCTGATTAAAGAAGGAGCCAACCCTGCTGAGAAACGTCCTTGTAAGAACTCCAGGAGTGTAGCTATTGTGCAGTTTACTAGACAAAATGTCACCACTTGAGCGCTGTTGAATTCATGCACTAGAGTCTAAGTTTTCGCTCAAAACCGCAACGCCTTCTCAACGGTGTCTGGATGCGGTTACGAGTGAAAACTCTGAAGTTGCATGTAGAAAACAGAAAAGCATGCCCTTTTTTGGGTCTTTAACAGAGACACCGAGGTTGGGGATTTTGTGGATTTTGAGCACTCGCCTTAAAGCTGTGTGTCTTTGAGCGCTGGCTGTAAAAAAAAAAAAACAGGATGTATGTTTTTACTGGACTTTCTTCAGATTTAAGCGTTCTATCAATTTTTCCATTTCATCTATTTGTCTAGCAAGATTAGAGAGTCTCACTATTTTCCCATGTCTTTGACTTAATTTCCTAATGTATTCAGTCCTCCTGTATTTAGCACATTCTTTTATCATTTCAGCTTCAGCTGTCATTTGATTTAAGACACTCAGTATGCTATCACATTCTTTCACTACACAATAATTTTTCCATATCAGCTTTTCAGTTCTTTTTACATCCAGCGTGTCGAGCTGTAGATCTCTCAGTTCTTGCTGGGTGTGTATAATGTCCGGAACAGCTTTCTCAATGGCCCCCGAACCAGAAGACTTTCCAATCCATCTTCCTCCATGTTGTTGTCTTGCTCTCCTCCTCCTTCTTCTTTTTCTCCTCACATGGTTCTGTTTCCCCGGACTGTCAAGGTTGAGGTTCTTTACATAGTTAATTATAATACAGTCTTAATCATTTTCACATAACATAATATAATACATCAGCTTGTATTTTACATTAAGCTGGAAATAATGGTAGGACTGAGGCTACATATATCTGAGATCCAAATCTCCTATAATACCCTCTCCTGGAGACTTAGTCCTAAAGTTCCAAGTATTATTATCTATTAACCCCACAGAGCCTGGGTAGGGTAGTACAAACAGAAGATAATCATCCCACCACATTTGGACACCTAGCTTGAATTCGGCTAGAATTTGAAAATGCCATTGGCCAAATAAAATTTAGGAATCAGGGTACACTCCCACCCTTCTGGGTCCCTGTTCAAAACATGTGAATTTAAGGGGCCTAATCCATGTAAAAACCATGGTTGGAAGCATTCAGAATCCTTGGGCAATGAGCGTAAGTAATTAATGTGAAGCCAGCAGCGGGTAATACCCTTGGGCGGTCCCCCGTTCCTCAAGATTCCCTCAGGACACCAGCCTCTGGGAATAAGTTCCATTTTCACTTCCCCATTGGCCCTTGGGACTTTCAGTATTACTGCAGGCTGTAAAACAGATATTTTTTATATATATTAAGCACATGCCCATCGTCCTGTTGGCTGCCATACCACTTTATACCCCTCTACTATGATGCTAGCCATTTCTTTGAATTCCAACAGATTGTAAAATATTCTACCTCCGTGTGTCTCTACCACCCAGTACTTCCTTGGGTTTACAACTTGACACCAATCTGGAGTGACAGTAGCACCTCTCTCGTCTAACGAGAGTTCACATTTTACTAAGTAAAACTTCTGAATATATTTTCTAGTGTACTATTTTTCTTGTGTACAGATATTCCAGTGGATATCATCTGTATAGGGGTTAATTCCCCATTTTGTCCCCACACTTTTGTGTGTCTACATGCACAGTCCGAACATACATGCTTATAGTCTGTAGTTAACATATAATATCGCTTAATTGGATTGTCCAAACATAAATCACATCTTTCTAATCTTCTAGGAGCTTTTCTTTTGGGGATTGGTACAATCATGTCTTTTAGGTTCATGTCTTCTTCCTATTTGGATAAGACATCTTGTGAGTCCTCACAGGTACAACACTTGCAATTAACTATTCTACAAACTTTGCCTAATCTCTTTAGGTCAGTAAAGAAGAATACCATTCCTATCAGTATGGATCCTTGACTGTTGTACAGTTCTCCCATCATTATACATATCGTAGAAAATACAGTTATACATAACATTGTTCTGATTAAGGTTTTTCCATTTCTTACTAAGTTCAGGGCAGTTATATACAATACCCATAAACAGTGTATCATCAATGCAATGAATTTACAGTATGCAAACTGGAATTTGTCTCCTAGGTACAGTACTATCTGTATCAAAATTATTTCCATAATGAGTGAGTAATGCCCTCTGGGTGCCAACAATTTATTCCAAACTTTCGAGCCTGTGAACAGTTGGGCTACTATTGGGCTTACAGATATTCTATATCTAAAGTATATACAAATAAATCCTATTACAGCAGTTATACTCTGGCATTCAGGATTTCTTTGTATGATTTGCCATACTGACCAGGTAATCCAGATAAAATAATAAAAAGCAGGGACCTCAAAGGCCCCTGTAGTCCCAGCCTGGGCTTGGTCCTCACTCAGAGATTCGTTCGTAATTTGTGATGAGTTAATTTCCTCTGTCATTTCTCTAAGGATTGGTTTTAATCAAGATCCCGGATGCAAGTTCAAATCGAAATTTGGTCTGGTCTGGAGGTTCTTGAAGCTGTGTTAATACAGCTGCATTTAGATCTCTATTTAATAGGTTCAAGAAGCCCCTCCTGAGTCTTACCTAGTTCTTCACAGCATGTAACTGCTGTTTTCCCTGAGCTTCTTCTTTTTAGTTTTGACGTAATCACTCTTGTTTAACAGTTTCTCTGTGGCTTCTTGCTTGTATCTTTTTCTATCTTTGAGTAATTTCTGCTTACAACAGCATATACATCCTTTCGCTGTCCATATACAGCATTTCCAAACCCCTAAGAAATGTCCTATTAGCGCTACAAAAAATATACTTATACCCATGACCAGGTACCACCAATGAATTTTTATCCATTCTACAACATCCCACATGGTGTTCCATACAGTCATAGTAGTGTCTGCTATATTCACTGCGACAGCTTTTACGACACCTCCCATCAGTCTAACTCTTTCTCTAAACCATTTCCAGGAAGTTGCTGCCAACTGTCCTTGGTCTACTTGGTGATAATACCAATTTCTATTCCAAATCCAGTACCAGTTATTAGTAGCTACCCCTGGTCCACTATGGTTAATAGTGTCAACATTAGGCATCCAGGGGGCCTCATTTTTATGTCCATTGATTAGTGAAGATACGCATACTCATTCTATTACTTGTCTTCAGACCCTTATTACTACTGGCAAGACTCATTGCTGAAACCTATGTAAGGTTCCCAAACGTAATTTTTCATTGACCATCCTCCGCAGTATGTAAGTGTGCTAGAGGTTCCTGTTGTTATGCCTAGTTCCTTTATTATCTGTGTACCTCTTTCACTAGTCACAGTGGCTTTAATAGGTTTAATATGAACTTTCCTATCATAAGTTTGCGTTGCCCATGGTTCCATTGACCGAGTGGTCCATTTGTTTGTTTCTATGTAGTCCATTTTCTTTCTTACTGGAAGTACATGTGTGTTTATATACTTGACCCTGCTTTGGCTTTGGTCATATGAAAAAATAGGATGTTGCTCATGATGCAACACATCAAGCACTAGATTTGTATGCATTGTTTGGCAAGGCTGGTTTACTCTGTAGTCCCATACTTTTGTGTCTCTGGCTTCCTGTTCTGTGAGGCCTGGGGGAAATCTCCAGTGTGTTATAGGGTGCCACATTAGGTGACCGTCTTTTCCTCTCACATTGAAACTTGTGTGACTAACGGTTTTACTGATTTTCTCATTACACGCACATATTCCTAGATATACTTGAAACTTATAGCCTTCCCTGCTGGTTGCTATAGTGCCGGATTTTCGAAAATCTACTTTGTAACTTGTTCCAGTCATATTGGCCTGTGCTTCCCAATCCTTTTTATAATTTTTACAACTGTGCTCTTTGGCACAGTAGGCTTACACTAGATAGTGGATATCTGCCAATTTATCCCAGTATAGCGTTTCATTCCAATTTTTGCTAGCGTTTACTACCCCTAATACTGATTTTCCTCCATTTGTTCCCATGGTTTCGAGGTGTCTACAGTGTCTTTCAGTGTTTAGGGCGACTGCGAGGGTTAGGGAACTCTTCATTCTTCTGAATGATATATATCCTGCACTACTCTGGTTCCCGTATGCCGCATATGGGATCATTGATACTCCTTCCCAGGTTCCCTCCTGTGCATGTCTATGATTTTTTCTACTACGATGGTTGGTGTATTTTGATACCCATCCTAGATCCCTATAGTTAACTACTGTTCTGGCCTGAAGATGGTTTTGAGCTATGACTAGGCTGTTCCTGTAATGTACATACAATGAGGATTTTTTGCTGCAAGAGACCTGTAGCCCCTGAGCCTTTATGGCCCTGTTATATACATAGGGATACGTAATAGCTCCTATTTGAACCTTAGCGTTATATTTTGTTCCATCCGTAAAACACTCTGAGATCTTTTCTGAGTAAGTAGCTCCCTTTACTCTTACTTTTATTTTGTATTGCAACTTTAACCTTGGGTTCTATGATCTGGTATTAGTCAGTATTTTCAGGCTCTGGTTCCCATTCCTGTATGGTATATACCCCACAGTCGTATATTTCTTCTTTATAGGTTTCTTTAATTATTTGATTCCAAATTTTGATTGTAACTTTCCAAGCATTAGTAATCACCATGCTTGAATGGTTACTCTCCTTTCTAATTATCCTCCAATGGGTATTATTTAGCCTAATTATTCCTCTCAAGCATGAAAATTCTTGGGTATTGTTTTCAGAAACTTCTAAACCCTTAGGTGTAATGTATTTACGCCAATTCCCTATATAATGTTCATCAGAAATTCCTTTGTTCGTGCAGTTTTCCAATTCTTCCCAATCTACAGCTGGCCATTGTTCTTTAATTACTTCTTTCTGGTTTTCCACAGTGAAAGTTAAATTTCTGATAGTTATATTCCTAATGTTTATACAGGGTATTGTTATGTGGATTTGTTTGAATTCTATATACGTGGTATTGCTATGTCTGATCTCTTCATAAGTCATAAAGAGTGGGCTTGTTATCAGTGTGGTTACCACTAATATCTGTACTCCCCATCTACAGGTCTGTGTGCCCCTCCTGGCTGCTTCCTTCTCCAGGCGTATTAAACTTTCTGTGGATGAGTTTCTTCTTAATCTTCTGTGGGTCATCTGAAAGATAAAATTTTGGGGAGGGGAAGGGTTACTTGGTTCCCCTAACCCCTTGTTACATAGCAGAGATTATTATTATGGGCTAGGTAGCCCATGCCATTTTCTTTTTCCAAGCAATCCTTTCTTAATCTTTAACCATCCTGTGTGTTCTCCTCTCACTTCGTTCCTCTTTATCTTGCAGGATTCTGTCTGTATTACGCGATTACATAAAGGCTTTTTCACATTTTGAGTTCCCATACACTATTCACATGTGCTAGGCTATCCTTACCTGTTCTGCCTTCCTCTGGATTCAATCCAGAGTGATTAACATGACCCATGTTGTGTTCTGAAACAAGTCTAGTTTTTCTAGCTAGTTTTTCTGGTGTATACACATTTGATGGGTGTTTGAAGAAAGAGGTCAATATTTTCCATCTTCTGGTCCCTAGCCTAGTTTGTACCTTTTCTACTAGGCCTATGGGCATGTGACAGGTTCTAGTGTTTGCTCCTTGCTTTAGTGTTATCGTTTTTAGAATACCCTTCTAATATTTCACCCCTTGGACAATTCTTTACTTGCCATCCATCCCAATTACAGAGGCAGGTCCTACCTCGCTCTCCGTAGGTGGACACACAGTATGAACATTTCAGACAGTCACATTTTATGTTAACATCTTGTTCAAATATCATTGTTTTCAGGTATTTCACTCTACATGGTCCACAGACCACAATACTATCTATCTGACATTCAGGTAGGTTCCAGTCATCTAAGTTCCATTGAAATATTTAAAGGTCCCCTGAGGTCAACCTTTTATATGGGCCTGAGTCTCTTCTAGGCCCTAGCCACTTCAATCGGCTACTGGGTTCATTACAACAATGAGCCCGGTGTGTAAGGTGTGTAGGTTGACAGGTGATCAGTCTCCAGCCTACCCAGCCTACCCTGGCAACGATCCTTTTCTCGGTCCATTGCCCTTGCTATTACAATTTGCTTAGGGTCCACTATTACCCTTATTATGCCTGCTTGTTTAGTTATCAGGAAACCCTCTATTCCCTGCGCATTCCTCTATCCTGAGGATTTCCTAGGTCTTGTCTACTTTCCTTGTTAAATCTCTTATGGATTGTAGTCTGTTATTCTCCAGTAGCACAGTATTTGATCCAGTTATTTCTTTAACCTGATCATCTGTTCCTAACGCCCTTTTTAACCTACTTCCTTTCCGTTTATGACGTCCAGTTAGGAATACTGCATCACCTACCCTTAACGGATTCTTGCTGATATCACCCTTTTCTAGTGCCCTATGTCTCAGGTATATCTGTGGATTGAAAAAGTACAGGCATTCAGGGATCAATTTGTCCCAGTCCCCTAGTTTCTCATTCCTCACAAACCAGTCTTTTACCTCCCTGATCACTCTATCAGCTATTCGGTTGGTTTCAGGTTGGTATGGCACTGAGTGTACTATTTCAATTCCTTTCCCCGGCACCACTTTTGAATTTTATTACCAATGATATTTGGGGCATTGTCCGTTCGTATGCTCATGGGTCTAGGATGGTGTAAAATCCATTCCTCTAGTCCTGATATTACTACGTCCTCCGTTGCTTGCCTACAGGGTTTTTACGACTGTCCATTTTGTATGGTTATCTATTATTACCAGAAAGTATACATTCTTTGCTTTGGTTTGTTTGCTTCTCGGTCCTGCAAAATCAATACTGATCTGTTGACCTTCAAATTCATATGGTAATTCAGACTGTTGTGTCTTTCTACAGTATTAGTTACTGCTTTTTGGCATTCAGTGCATTCTAACTCTATACCATTATAGATCTTCACTATGTTAGGTATATTTAAGCCTAGCTTATTACACTCGTGCTTGATTACCTTCGTACTTGGGTGTTTTAATTGATCGTGCAAAGTTTGAAGCATTCTTTTTGCATCAGCTTTTGTGACTGCATTTATGTGGTATAACAATCTATCGACCATGTGATTGCCTTCTGCTGTGTCCGTTATCTGTTATGTGTTGCTCACCTGATGATAACAGAATGCTTTGATGTTTTGTCTAAGTGAATTTATTCACTTTATTCAGGCCTCTGACTGTGATAGTGGTTTCTTTCTTGCATTAAGGAACCCATTTTGTTCCCAAGTGTCTAAGTCTTCTGTCATCCCTTTGTAGCCATAATAGGAGTCGGTTATGATGACACATTTTGTGATTCCTAATTCCTTAGCCTTCTCTAGTGCTTTCAAAATTGCTCTTATCTGCCGAACCCTCCATGGTTCCCTTATCTTTAGTTATTTCTCTTTTGTTTTGTGTTAAAATGTAACCCCAACTAGTTAGTCCTTCTCTGTGACTACCGTCTGTATAAAATCTAGGTAGCTTACTCTGAGACTTACTTGCTTCAGTAAGCTTCTCTTTTACTCACTCACACACCCATTCATACACTATGGACACTTTTGACATGCCAATCAGCCTTCCATGCAGGTCTTTGGACTGGGGGAAGAAACCGGAGTACCCGGAGGAAACCCCCGCAGCATGGGGAGAACATGCAAACTCCGCACAAACATGGCCCCAGCGGGAATCGAACTCCGGACCCTGGAGGTGTGAGGCAAACGTGCTAACCACTAATCTCTAGGGAGTAGTTTCCCTGAAGTTAAGCCTTTGTGAATTAATTCATGCCTTGCTTCTTCAGCTCTGTCTGTCCAGGCAAAATCCTTCACATCTCCACAAGTAGTGTCGAACATTGGTGTGGCCATTTTTGCAAAATTTTCAATTAGGCATCTACAGAATCCTAATGATCCCAATAAGCTCTGTACATCTTTTTTACCACTCATCTGTTTTGTTTTTAGATTTTGCAGGGTTATTTTTAGATTATGAAGTTTCCTTCATAGTTTTTGAAATGCCCTTGGTTTCCCCTGTCAACTCAATACCTAAAATATTTACACTATCACTTAAGGCTTCTATCTTCTTAAGGCTAGGTTTTAGCCCTCCTTTAGTTAGCCTATCTAGCACTTGATATAATTGGTCTAAGTGCTCCTCCTCAGTTTGAGTAATTAATAGGATGTCCTCTATGTACACGGTTACTGGCAGTCCCGCCAATATTTCTAACATACATCCTTGGAACACAATTGGTGAGTTACAAAGTCCTTGAGGAGGAACTGTGTACTCATATTGACTTTGCTTGTGAGTGAAATCTGTCTTTCCTTGACTTTCTTTATCTATAGGTATTGACCAAGACCCATTAGCTAAGTCTATCTTCGTCAGGTACTACAATTTTTGAGTACTGTCAATTGCATCCGAAGCATTTATCAGATATCTAGTATCTGGTTTCGTAACCTTATTTAGTGCTTTGTAATTCGTAACTAATCTCCACGTCCCATCTGGTTTTGCTACTGCTGGTATTGGAGAGTTAGTAGGTGCTAACACATTTCTGTCTAGTTTTCTTAGGACACCTAATTCAGTTAGTTCATCTGTGGTTTGATCAATCTCTTCTGCAGCCCTGGGGTTTAAAGGATATTGTCTCTGTGGGTGATGTATACCTCCTTCCATTTTATGAGTATACTTGGGATCCACTTTTCCGCAATCATTTTTGAATTTTGCATAGAAGTTTTTGTATTTCTTCAAAATTTCTTCTAATTTGTTTTTATTCTTTCCTGTAGATTCCTTTATTATTCTCTGTATTTCAGCTAACTGATTTACCTCTTTGTTGCAACATACTTTTCTTACATCTTTTCCTGTAGTCGTTTAGTAGTTTCTGTTCCGTCATAGCTTTGTATGATCACTCTTTTTTTCTAATGGATTTCCAGCCTCGCTTGGTTTAACTACTATAATGTCTGCCCCTGTATCTACTTTGAAATTTGTACCTTCATATTCAACATATAAGTTACCCTCATTAAAAAAAAAAAATTCTGAGGTCAGCAGCTCTTTTAGCAAGGCCGCTGGTTCCTATTGTTGGTATACATAGCTTGGTTTTCTTTTATTTTCAGGGGAGCTTGAATCTATTAAGAGCTCTGGTGTTTCTTGTCTAACCATCCCTACTCTCTTGTTTGGACTATTTTGAGGTTTACCACTGCCTTTCTTCCATTGTATTCTCTGCTCGGGTGTAAGCTTATCCCATTCTTCTTTGGGAATCCAGTTAGAGGGTTTACTTTGGGGTTGCTTTCTGCCCTGTGTTCCCCCTCCCCCTGTCTGCTTATTTTGTAGCGGTGTCTGTTCAGATTATTCTTGTTGTGGAGGCCTATTATAGGTCTTTTTGAATCCTTTAAAGCGTCTATCTTCTGGTTTCTCTCTACACCTTTGGTTAAAGGGCCTATGGCCCCTCTCTTCCCAACCCTGAGCATGAGGTTGGAAACCCACCTCTGGTTTTATATATTTGTGGTGCACAGCTGCCCTTCGCTGGGGTCTTCCCTTTCCCAGTTGGGGAGGGTGCTGTGACTGAGAGTTCTGTTTTGTCCTTCTCTTAATAAATCAGTATTTCTGTCATATCTCAGGCAATGATCTGATAAAACTTTATCATGACATTCTTTACCTAGTAGGAGAAATTCCCTTCCTCCGGGTATGTATCCCTGTCTTATAGCTTTTTGCAGGGCTTTTAGAATACCCCAGGTATTCTCTCCCTTCTCTGCTAAACCTTTGGCTGTTACGAACATTCCTAGGATTTTGACAGAGTGGACTAACCCCTTCTGTCTCTTTTTTCCTCATCCTCAGGTATTATAGCCCTATGGGTTTCTAACATGTCCCTGGTGAACCTGCAGTGTATTCTTAATTGGATAAACTGTTCTAATACTTTTTCTGGGATTTTTGCATGTTTCCATCCTCGAATATATTCCTAGCCTGTTCTAGGAGAGAGTGCTTTGGATCATACTTAAGTTGTTCACATTTCTTCATCCATTGGTCTTCTGTCATTAATTTCCACAGACCTCTGGCTCCATCATCTTCTTCTCTTTCACTTCCTGATTCTTCCTGCTCCCCTTCCTGTCTTACTACTGTTCTAGTAGCCCTGACTGGAGCTGGTTTTGATTTTTTAGTACTAATTCTCAATCTATTGGCCTGTTCTATCGCCTGATCTATAACCTCATCTTTCTCGTCTGTATCAGGTGGCGAATAATAGCCCCTGTCTATGTACTCTTCTTCCTCATAAAAATCTGGTTGTGGCATAGGAGATGAGGCTAGAGGCATTCTTGGGGCTCTTTTGAGAAGGATTTGGATTTTTCCAAGTCCCCATCCTTGGGCTTTGTCTTAGACCATTATCCTACTCTGTTCTAGCATTTGGTTCATTATAGTAATGCTGATAGTGGTCTAGTAGCATCACCTTCTGGGCTAATGTGTATACAGCATTTTGCCCAAAGTCAGCTTTAATTCTGCATGTAATTCCTCTGGTTCTACTCTAGATGTCGCTGATGACATGTTTGGGGGTCTCAGAGGTGCAACTCTCTCTTTCTTTTGTGGAGTTGTTTTTGATTGCCCATTCATATCATACACTTTTATTTTTAATTGTGATACCAGTGGTATATTAGTGGGTGCCGGGGTCCATTCCCTAAGGAACATAGCCACTTCTTTTCCATTAAGTGCTCTTATTAACTCTGGCCATGGCCATTTGTCTTCCTTCTACACTTATTTGCCACTGATTTTTGCCTAGGTGTTGCAATCTGCCGTTATCTGCCTCTAACCTATCAGGGTAAGGCCACATAGCTCCTACATGAACTACTTAATGAGTATATTCTGGATATTTTTCAGCCATATTCTTGCAGGTCTTATTTCTGGGATTATCAGGACTTATTTAGATCTTCTCTAAGTCTAAGCACGCATGCCTGTCCCTGGCTAGTGGCGTAATAGCTTCTCTTACTAGTTTTGTGTCCGAGGTGTGTTTCTTCTATATTCTAGTTATACTTTAATCCTTTTTTATAAGTTCTTTACTTTACTCCAGCCCCATGTTGGGCGCCATGTTGAATTTCATCGGAATTAATATCCAAATATTTATCCTCTACTCACTACTCTGTGATACAACTTGATAGAGCATGTAAAAACACTTCCTCTTACCTTCTCAGAAGACGGGGTCTTTGTGCCGCTGGGCTAGAGAACCAATGAAATCCTTTCCCTTTCGCTGAAGGGGTGTGTACCAAAGGAATTTTACTCACAGTGTAAGATATATGAATCGTCCTTTATATGGACTTCGGTTTATTAAAGAACAAAAGGATTACAATTATCTTAACTAAGAATCTTAAGAAAAATTAAATAAAGAAAAAACAGTGACTATGCAGAGTCTGAAAATGGTTTTCTTTTAAGAAGAGACATGAAATTTAGATCATGCAGGATCGGATAGTTTTTCTTCCTTTACTAAAAACTAAAACGAGTAATATTCACCCGAGGTGCGGCCCTGAACACTCGTCTGTTCGAAGCTTATATACATCTTTCACTTGTGGTTTCAAGCGCTAGAGTCTAAGTTTTCGCTCAAAACTGCAACGCCTTCTCAACGGTGTCTGGATGCAGTTACGAGCGAAAACTCTGAAGCTGAATGTAGAAAACAGAAAAGCATGCCCTTATTTGGGTCTTTAACAGAGAGACCAAGGTTGGGGATTTTGTGGTTTTTGAGCACTTACCTTAAAGCTGTGTGTTTTTGAGCGCTGGCTGTAAAAAACAGGAAGTAAAAAAAGGATGTATGTTTTTACTGGACTTTCTTCAGATTTAAGCGTTCAATCAATTTTACCATTTCATCTATTTTGTCTAGGAAGATTAGAGAGTCTTGCTATTTTCCCATGTCTCTGACTTAATTTCCTAATGTATTCAGTCCTCCTGTATTTAGCATGTTCTTTTAACATTTCAGCTTCAGCTGTCATTTGATTTAAGACACTCAGTATGCTATCACATTCTTTCACTACAAAATCATTTTTCCATATCAGCTTTTCAGTTCTTTTTACATCCAGCGTGTCGAGCTGTATATCTCTCAGGTCTTGCTGGATGTGTATAATGTCCAGAGCAGCTTTCTCAGCGACCCCTGAACCAGAAGACTTTCCAGTCCGTCTTTCTCCATGTTGCTGTCTTGCTCCCCTCCTCCTCCTTGTTCTTTTTCTCCTCACGTGATTCTGTTTTCCTGGACTGTCAAGGTTGAGGTTCTTTACATAGTTTAATTATAATACAGTTTTAATCATTTTCACATAACATCACATAATATAATACATAAGCTTGTATTTTACATTAAGCTGGAAATAATGGTAGGAATGAGGCTACATATATCTGAGATCCAAATCTCCTATAACAGCGCATACCATTTTAACATGGTCTCTACAACCTCAGTTGAGATAGTGCACCTCAGGGGCCAGACCTACAGTTTCCATGATTCCAGCTGAGGGTAATAAATCAATTCTCTGGGTTGAGACAGTAGACCCCTGTGTACAGGAATCTCCCACGGAGTGCCGTCTAGCAGGGATGTTATCTCTGAGAACCATATTCGAACTGGCCAATAAGGTGATACTAGCAGCAGACGTAGACGGTGTTGGCGAACACTTGTGGGAGCAGAGCGATAGGGGGAAAAGCATACAGATGTGATCTTGGCCACGTGCACACCATGGCATCCAGCCCCAGTGATGCAGGAGGAGTGAGGGCGGAACACAGCAGGCAGTGTGTTGTCTCCTCAAAGCTAATACATCCACTTGCACATGGCCAAACCTAGCCACATGGACTCCTCCACTTATGGAGCCTCTAATCCCCGGGCCCAAGCCCCTGCCTCGACAAGATGTCTGCCCCCACATTCTGTTTGCCCGGAATGTACAATGCACTCACTGCCTGAACACGGGGTGTGAACGTAACCATCACTGGTGGTCGATATATGAGACCACTGCTGTGTTGTCTGTCACAACTAACACATGCTAACCTCTCAATTGAGGGAAAAAAAATTTCTAGGTGATTTATATACGCCACTCCAAATGAGGGTCGCTCCAGAGACCGTGAGTTGGACAGCTGTCTAAGACAGCTGTCTAAGACCGCACCCCAGGTGGTAATGACAGGTGTCATGTGATGGTAATGACAGAGGCATCTGTCATTACCTTCTTGTGTTAAGGAGATGCCCAGAGATTGTGACCCAAGGCTAGAAACTGGAGACACCTCCAAATTTTCAGCTCATGTAGGCATCGTTGTGTGACACTGATTACATTTAAATTACTCACTGACTTTTCATCCACCACTGAAACAGGCTCATGTGCAATATGCCCAGTGGTGACGTTGGCTGCTGCTGCCATAAGCCCCAAGAGTCTCTCATAGAGACTGGAGGGGACACTCAGACCCGGATTTATCTTGCTCAAATGTTCGGACTGACCATACGCATGTTGGGGATAGAAACATCCTCATCATAGTAGAATCCCATATAACCCCTAGCAAAGTTGTCCTCTGCACCAGAGAAAGCATACTTTTCTTGAGGTTCAACCTGAGCATCTTTTAGATCTATCATCACAAACCAAACCTTGCCACAACATTGGCTATGGGAGGCCCTAGAGTAATACTGGGGGGTAACTGCATTAAAAACCTCTCATTCCCTGATACTTCCCTCTACGGCCCATCAGGACCACGCCTTCTTTGTCTGATGATCATTCTGAGATCAGGCCTACTGCAGGCTGCAACTGTGACATCACGCCTCCACCCAGTGGAGAGCCAGAGGGACAGGGCACTTGCCTTCTGTGCATCCCTGGCACTAGTGTTCTCCAAGGTTCCACTCGTGGATGCCTGGGTGAACTCGACATGATTGGGAAGGAACTGGCTGAATGCCGCTCTGTTTTGCCTCACAAAACCTGCATTACCTGCACTGCCAAACAGGCCAGAAGGTTCAACAGGGCATCCAGCAGGGAGACCTTATCTTTATCCCCCATCCCTGAGTGATTGAGCCATATGTGTCTCTCCACCACAAACAAGCTACCCATTGAATGGCCAGTATTTCAGCCATTTGCTTGGTCGTCTGGAGAGACAAATCCTAGGCGCAGTGAAGCTCTGCTACTCAAATCCAAATCCCTCCCCATTGTCAAGCTCACTCATCAGGTCTGCTTGGTAGGCCTGCAACACCACCATTGTATGAAGTGACCCACAAGCGAGACCTGCTGCCACATAGGCTTTGCCAACCAATGCCAAGGTAGCCTTACGTGGCTTGGATGGAAAAGCCGGCCCCCCAAATTTTCTGCCATTGATGGAGAGAGGTAGCTCGCAAGCGCCTACTCCACATTTGGCATAGCTAAATACCTGTGCTTCTGATTCACGATGGCTGAATAATCCGATGCCACGGGGTTATACATATGCTCATCTAGCCTGCTATGAGCCGCTTCCTCTTCCACAGGTCAGTCTAGATTAAGTATTTCTACTGCCCTTGTAATCACTTCAAGCAGCTCTTTATATGCTTGAGAGCTGCTCTCTGTTTTTTGATGAAATGGCTCCCCCCTCTGGCTTCTTGGAGTCAGACAGGGTGTTTTGGCTTTCAATAACGGAAGGAGGAATCGCAATGTGAACTACGAAATCCGTCAGAGAGACAGACCTGGAAGACAGAGCAAGATATAGAGCAACGCTCATCTCCAGCTCCTCTTCCAGATCCAAACGAGATCCCCAAGCTGCCCAGATCCGCGAGGCTCTGAAACCCAACTAACATTGGCTGAGATCCCAGCCCCCTCAAGGGCCGCTGTGGCATGCTTCACCCCCACCCCCCCCCCCGCCCCCAGACACTTCACACAGAAGGTGTCTGTCCCCCTGTAATAAAATGAGGGCAAGGCATGACACACGTCCTGAATTCTCTCTTACACACACTTTTCTTATTTTTTTAATGTGACAGTAAATAAAGAGTATGCAGTCTCACTGAAGATAATAAGGCTAACTGACTGGTTCACAGGTGCCGTTTTTATAATCATGTGACGCCCTTAATTTCCACATCACCTGAACATAGCAGGCTAATAAATAGCCATGATTTCATACATGCTTCAGATCCCGGTCTTGCACGAGGGTGCTTCCCACAGCATGAAGCTCACGCAATGTTAAGTTCCCTTTGAAAGGGAACTCACAACTGATGATCAAAATGCACATTGTTCAAAACTCTAACACCTTTTCCGGTTGCTTGGATACAATACACATAACCCTTAGATCATTTGTTCATTGAACTAAAATCGCCTGTTCAAAATGACAGAACATAACATCAAAGCATAACCATTTTAAAATGCAATTCACACATTGCATCTGAGATGTCTATTCATTTCATTACAGTGATCTAACTATCAATTGATACAACTGCTCAAAATGATAAGTAACTGTTGCATATTGCATAGTTTTATGGAAACTGACAAATAATATTCCATGATTAGATCATGAAAGTTTCTGGATAACAATATCCATTGACACCAATTACCGTGGAACATGAACCAATTGGACTACATTATCTATAAATGCTAAATTTCATCATCATTCTTTATCAGACACTGTTTCTATGGTACCATGTTCCACTTTTCCAGACCGTGTTTTCAGATTTGACATTACAAAGAGGCAAAATTCTGACTGATGAACAAGAACAGGCTGGGGTCAATTTGGTATGGGCCAGAATTGATATTCGCCTTACAAACATTCAGCAGCAAATCTTGGGCAACGAAGACATGTTCAACAATGTGGAAGCCATAAGTTTGCCGACTATTGCACGCATACTGAAAAGGCAGCAGGTGTCTCTAAAACAGCTATACCATGTGCAGTTTGAAAGAAATGCAGACACAGTGAAGCAACTGAGGACTGAGTTTGTTCAGGTATGTTCAATTTCAAGATGCCTGCTGTGAAAAATTCCCCCCAAATTCTACATCATTGTAATCAGTAATTGTCTTTCCAAATTGTCGTTCTAGATGGTGTTGGAGCTGGATGCTGACAAAAACCATCAGAATTTCATATTTTTGGATGAGGAAGGCTTCAACCTGGCCAAGACGAGGAGGAGATGTCGGAATTTCAATTGCCAGCGGGCAACCATCCAAGTACCTGGACAACGTGGGGCCAACATCACCATGCGTCTTGGATCTTATAATGCAGCTCTCCTTGTAACCTTCCTTTATGAGTTAAATCAGGTCTGTAGAGCTGATGGCATGACCTGGCATAATGTCATTGTGTAGGTTAATGTCAGGTGCCATGCAGGGTTTCAGGCCCATTCACAATTTACCACACCTGTACAACCCCACACTCTCCTCTTCTTAACATGATTGAGGAATTTATATTATAGTTATATTATGGGCACCCTATAATATACTATATTATATTCCTATATTATATTATAGGTATATTACAGGCACCCTCAAGAACAAGTTGCCCATCTCCAGGCCATGGATGATGCATGCAATGACATCATGGCAGACCAGTGTCAGGCCTATTGAAAACATCCATTGTGATGTGGATGAGAACCTGTGGCCAAATCCACAAGACAGGATCGATGGAAATATAGAAGTACGTTAATGAATCCTTTGTTTTGCTTTTTACAGTAAGCCAGGTGAGGAACACTGCAACTGACATGTTACTGTACTGTTGATTGATTTTTTTTTTTTTTTGTACCTAATAATTTTTGCTTTGATTCAAAGAAACCTATATTGTTATTTGATTGCATTTCATCAATACATTTCAGATTTTGTTAAATGATAACACAGTGTCTGTAATATTCTCTATTATCATCCTTTCACAGTGATGTATTTGCGTGTAGTACCATAATGAAACATGTATATATTTTATACTGCAGTATTTAATGATTGTACGAACAACTCCACAGTGAAACTATTGGTGTCTTGTGTCTTGGTTAAATTAATCTAAATTAATGTTCCTATCATATTTCATGATAAATGAGTTATTTGAACTAATGATTCTGCAAGTGCTAGATATCTTTATAGATATGAATGCACAATTCAGTGTTTTGAACATTGGACAGCCTGTGTAATAAGTGATGACCGTTTTGAGTTTTGTGTATAGAGTTTTGAAAAAATTACATCAAGGTTCTAGCGTTGGACTTGGGCTTGGACTCAAGTCCGGACTCGAGTCCAATTATGAACGACCTCTGACTTGTGATGCATTCGGGTAAATTTGTACTCGAACTTGATAAGGACTTGGACATTTTGGATTCTGAGTACAGTTGAGTCTGTGTCATGTACAACATGAAAAGAAAGATAAAAAATAAATAACAGCATAAAATTAAGATAACAAGAAATTAATGATGCATACACTTCAAACGCCTCATCAGAAAGCCGCATGATCACTTCACATTTGGTCTCAGCCAGCTCAGTTACATCTGGTGCCGCGTTGGAATCCGTTTTCGCTATTGTCGATAACTATGTGAAGATAGCGCAGGAGCGTATGACATATTACACTCACTGTTTACAAGAGCTTCCCCAGATTACTGTGAATGATGTTAATTGTATTCTGAGGCAGTCAGCTGTCACACCCAACAGTAAGAAGAAGGGCTTCAAATGATATATTTTGAGTTACATTGACAACTTTGAGAGTATTCCCGTGCTATATCCGACTAGCGAATCTAGCTAAGTCTCAGTTTCTGACAGTTCATACTTGTCTTTGCATTATTTGTATTTATTTATCTAATTAAAATTTACTTTATATTATAAATTTTCTGCACTTGCATCCACCTACAGTCCATGACAATTTGGGTACATGGTTCACTGTAATGGTACTTTTTTGAGTACAGTTAAATCATATCATTGAGGGTTTTTTTTTTTTTTTTTTTTAAATAAAACATTAACCTTCATCCCATTTAATTTTAATTACTGTTGCAGTGTAAAAAAATAACCGTGGAAGACTCTAAAAGTTAAAATTTGGGGAGGTCTCACGTAACAGGACACAACAATGTTTGGGCAATCCACTATCTTCCCGCCATTGCTACTTGTGTATGTGTGTGTATAATATATATATATATATATATATATATATATATATATATATATATATATATATATATATATATATATATATATAAAAATCACACACACACTAATAATACTATAATAATAGTTTAAATGTTGTAAAATTAATCATATGAAAGAGTTGTGCTGCTAGTACACTTCGCTATTGGGACACTCTATACAGAAGTAAAGTCGCTAGCTGAGATTCTACCAGAAACAAGTAAGAATCATTCATGAATAGAGTGCATTGAGTACTATTAAACAGCTTTTAATGCTTGGACAGTCAAATAAATACACACACCATGTTAAAATGCAGGTCTGGCTGAGTGTTCATGCAAACACAGTTGTAAGTGAATGTAAACAGTTGGGGGAAAATCGTAGTGTGTCAATACAGTATATTGAATCTGTGCATTAGATCTTAAAGTAACAGCAGTCTAATAAACCTGCTGCTGTTTGTGTCATTAATGTTAATCAAACAACAAAAGACAAACAGAAAATCACTCACCTGACTGAATAAGTTCAGTAAATTTAATAAAAAAACATTGAATATGTCATAGAGTGAAGTCTATTTTATTTTACATTTAATTGCTTTATTTAATTTCCATAGGATTTCTTACTTGAAAACAACTGATAGACCTACCTGAGAAAAGTATCAACATGAAATAAGATTGTAGTCGTACCACCACTACATATTAGCATTTGTTGAATCCAATCTTGAATTTCACGTAAAATGTGAAACGTACTGCTTAATGTAGTAAATATCATGAACCCTGCTGATAAGAATTTTTTATTTATTTATTTATTTTTTTTTTAATGGGGGGGGGGGGGGGGGGGTTTAAAATGAAAAAAATAAAAGGTTACAAGAAGCTGTGCTCAGAAATTAAATTGTTGTCATTCATAGACAGATTAAAAGCAGTAATAAAGCATGAAGTTTGTTGTTATGACATGCTGATAAATGTTACTCTACTCTCTCTCTCTCTCTCAGCCTATATAACTGTGGGGGAGAGGCATCAAATAATTGAAACCCTGGAGGACACAATATAACAGGTTAATTTGTATTTTGGTAAATGGTCTGAAATTATATAGCACTTTTTTAACCTTAGCAGTTCCAAAGAGCTTCACACTGTGTCTCATTCACCCATACACCAATGGTAGCAGAGCTGCCATGCAAGGTGCTAACTTGCCATAGGGACAACTTCGGGTTCAGTGTCTTGCCCAACGACACTTTGGCATGTGGAGTGGGCCAGGAATCGAACCTCCAACCCTATGATTAGTGGACATCCCAATCACACGTACCACCTGAGCCACAGCCGCCCCACTACACTTACACAACTTGATACAGTAGTTATATAATAAAAGTTATACCGATACCTCTATATCCCTTTGTTCTTTGAAACGATTTTTGATAGGAAACTAGTTGGGGTGCTGATGACATGAAATAAAAATATTAAATGGCAATGGCAAGAATAGTGGTATTTTTTGTTTCCATTGGTGTGTGATAAAATATTAAAATAGGTTAAAATATTAATTTATCAGCTCAGTGTTGAGTTTACAATTACAATTTCAAATATTTTTTTAATTTAATTACTTTCTGCACTTGGCTGGACTCGACTCTGACTTGGCCGTTAAGGAATTGGACTTGAGTCAAACTCGACAGAGGTGGACTTGGACCCAACACCACAAGGTTATTGTTAAAAACTGTAAGAACCACATAATTGTTGCATTTTAGTTACTGTAATATGTAATGGGCATTATTAGTCCCTTTATTTGTGGAGAGGGCATACATTAAACCAAGCTAATGATATACTATGTGGGTGAAATTACACCAAGTAGTTTTTTGGAGGCCTGTTTATGGGCAAGTTTAAGTTAACCTTCAAACTAACTGTTCTTCAGTGGTGGAATGAACTTCCAACCTCAATCCGGACCGCAGAATCTCTCACCATCTTCAAAAAGCAGCTAAAGACCCACCTCTTCCATGAACACCTAACCAACTCATATATATATATATATATATATATATATATATATATATATATATATATATATATATATATATATATATATATATATATATATACACATACATATATTGCACTTGCACCTCTACTCTGCGCACTTTGCGTCTTCTGGAACTCAATTAATGGATCTTGAATGGTAGCACTACTTGTATTGTTCTTTGCTTGATCTATCGCTTTGCTTGTATTTTCTCATTTGTAAGTCGCTTTGGATAAAAGCTTCTGCTAAATGAATAAATGTAAATGTAAGTTAGAGATTAAAGTCAACAGTATTGTATAAAATAGGCAATAGGTACATGTTATACTTTCATGAGATGTACCATGGCAATATGTTCTCCCACTCGCAAATTCATAACAATCCACTGTTTTCGTACGAAAGCTTTTTAAGCCTAAATTTAAGGCTAGGTCCGTGGTTAACATTTATACTTTTTTTTGCTTGTTTGTTTGTTTTGGTTCTAGTCTCTGTTTTCTTCTTTGATTTGATGTATGCGTACAGTATTCCCTTATTCATTGGTGTATTTAAGCACTGTATTTATATTTGTTTGTTGTGACAAAAATGATCCTTGCAACTTGTTTCCAGTGTTTCATATTTATTTCTGCATAAGTTGCTTTTTAGATGCAGTACAGATACGGACAGCATAGTGGATTTTCAATGATATTCAATTTGCCAAGCACTGTTACATTATCACATTTATAATTGTTTGATAGTTTGTGTGTGTGTGTGTGTGTGTGTGTGTGTGTGTGTGTGTGTGTGTGTGTCTGTGTCCATAATTATATGAGTACAATATGTGACAGTTTTTATCTTGTGAGGATGTTTATTTGGTCCATGTGAAGAAACTGACAAAAAAAAAATAGTTCTAAGTTAAGGTTGGAGTTGAAGTTAAGGTTAACATTATTTAACAGTGACTCAAAAATGAATGGGGATATCATTCAAAAATTGAATTACAAAAGGAGTTTCAGTGTTTTTGAGCTGGGAAAGAGAAGGAGAATGCACATAACTGGACAAAAAGACAAGGCCTTGAAGTGAAAAGCAGAGGCATCATAGTACATATAAAGGATAAGAGGAGTAAAAACAGTAGAAACAGAAAGCAGAAACAAGAAAACATAATGCGACTTCGCATTGAAAATTGAACCAACAGCCTGCTGTACCATACCTTTGATTGTGGCATGGATGTTTGTACCAGGGTCTCCAGGGATTTTCAGACAAACAGACTTTAGAGTTTATACAAAATGGTTTTTACACAGAATTGTCTGCTCACCACAGTAAAGAGTGATTATTTGAGTTACTGTAGTAAATCCTTCCTGGCAGCTCAAACCAATGTGGTCATTTTCCTCTGACTTCTCTTATCAACCAGGTGCTTCCACCCACATAACTTTCGCTCACTCAATGTTTTTTGTTTTTCACACTATTCTGTATAAACTCTATAAAGTGTTGTGTGTGAAAATCCCTGGAGATCGGCAGTTTCTGGCATACTCAAACCAGCCATTCTGATACTAACATCCATGCCACCATCAAAGTCACCGAGAACATTTTCTTCATTCTGATGTTCATACATATGTATGGTGGTGGAATTTAAATACAGATAGGAATTATGATAGAAGGCAGAGTAAGAGCTATGTTAATCCAATCCAGTGGCCACATTCACAAGTTCATATGGAACCATGCATAAGCAATGCATGTGCAAAACAAACGTAAGCTATTGCACATGTAAGAATGTCCATAAAGTATTTGCATTCTCCAGGTTATATTGAGATATGTGAAGATTTAATAGTATGGAAACCATTCTGTGTATGTATCCATGAATCACTTGTACAATCTCCAGCCACTAGATAAATCCCCTCAGAAAATCTCTTGTGACTACCGAATGTCCTTTCAACCAGACAGCTATCATTGCAGTGATCCTGGCTCAACACGCCAGTGGCATTTATCAGAAGAGCCGCAAAGCTAAAGGACTCCCCTGAGGAATAATTGAGGAGAGAAACAGAAGTGATGGCTTTCTAACCTTAAACATAACCCAGATAGCTCCCACTGGAACAGAACAGATTCCCTGTCAGACAGGTGAATGACTTGGTTTACGGACAGTATGGGAGATAAAAGACAAGAAGCGACAATGTATAATAGTGTTAAGGTGGGCTTCAAGTCTGAGGTTTTCATTTCCTCTCTACTGTACCTCTCTGTTTTTCCTATACACAGAATTTTTTTTTATTTCTCCTGTGCTGTCTGACTCAGACTTAGTCTTACAGAGTTCACAACTTTCTTTCTATCTCTGAATGCTGGATAATGACAAATGGATTAAGGACACACTTGGAAGGAGTGAGTCGACTGGACAAAAAGAGACTGGACAAATATAATGTAAGAAAGATGATGTTGATTCATAATGGTCAGAATGTAGACAGAGGGGCGGTGACATGAAGTACAGAAAAATTTGATGAGGGGAGAGTATGAAGACTCAGCTTCTAGCTATTTGTAACAAAAATACAAGACCTTGAAGAAGTCCTTCAAATGTCAATAGTCGGTGAAAGATTCTGAAGAAAGAATTATTTCCGACCCTTAGTATGTGACACACGTGATGTTTTCAGATGAATGCGTGTGAACAAACGATTTTGTCTATTGATTTGGAAGAAAGGCTATCAAACACATGAACAGAAAATCAATATCAATGTTTTATCTGGCATTTTTAAATATAGAAGTATGTATGGCAGTATAGAAGACCCATACTGTTTTATAAATGCTACAAAAAATATTTGAAAAGCCTTCCCAAACATGTATTTCCTAGAATTTAATCTTAGGTATCTGCTTTTGTAAAGTATAACTCTAAAATTATACGATTTTCCTTACCCACCTCCATCATATTCCTGCAAATTATTAGTCTTAATATTTATAATGTACTGCTGAATATCACCAAGAATTTTAAGTCATATTCATCTGAGCAGTATGTGGATTTCATTTTATTATGTAGCTGAAGAAAAGAGGTTTCTGAAATTAAGTCATTACCCAGTCCAGTGAGTCATGATTTTCAATTGTAGGGTCATACTTGCACCATCAAACATTTTACAGCAAAACAGTATTAACTGAGCAAATACTAGAGCTCACAGTACTGGGCACAGAGCCCACAGTAATTTGGCTTTCATTCAGCTATGTTTATTTATTATGGCAAGATTTAAACACTATTTGTGTAAGATATAGTAATGTGCATACAACTATCTTCTTGTCTCTTGGCAGACAATATATAAGGGCTTTCACTCTTGTACTCCCACAGTATCAAGTCTGAATTACAAACATCAAGATGGACAGAGAGAAAAGGAGAAAAAAGACAGACAGATAATAAATTGCACATACTATTCAGTAGTAAATTATATGTACACTTCTCCAAGTCCAATGGTTAATAAAGTGTCTAACAATGCCTAACAGTAACCTTTTAAAATATTACAAGAGAAAGATGCATCAGGGGAACTAGACATAAACTTCCAACACATTTTTTCTTCTCTCTTATCTCACTGTTTGCCCTCTTCCTCCTCCAATTGGCTTATAGCTCTTGGTCCTTGGATAAGTATTATTCAATCTTACCAGGCTATATTACATGATTGCAGCTTTTTCTAGGTAGGGTGAGTAGTGAGGTGGATCTGGATGTGATCCATGATGTGCAGCAGTGCTGTCACCTTTCCGGGCTTCTATACTCAGTTTGTCCTGTAGAATTTTCTCCAACATTCTCCTCCAGTCTTTATTCTCATTCTTTGTCCTATTCACCTGGAAAGGTTGCAATACTGTTCCATTTCACAAATTCATTCCTGAGTTTAAAAACTGCCCATTTCTACCCTGGAGGACCTGGGCTCTGATTCGCTTTATTATTTCACACAGATTATTCTTTGAATTCTTTAAATTCTTTAAGAATTTATTGGTTTAGAAAGATGTATCTTCAATATATTGTGACCTTAGTATTATAAGGTTATATCTACTATTCATTATTAATTAATATAGAACCTTATAATTCTTAGGCAACCGTATTGCATGAATGGTTTAGATTATTTTTATGAATTGATTAGGTTAAATCACCAGTAATTTTTTTTTCCAGATCTTAAAAAATCCAACACTCCGATAAAAACGGTGAATAATGTTTAGAAATACTGTAACACTTTAACACCTTTAACATCTTGGCACATAGTCAAGCATACTAGGTTTGAAAAGCTCTAGAGTGCACTAAAAAGTCTCTTTTGTGTATGAATCTTTTCAGGCTAATTTAAGTGTCTACTGTGGCACTATAGAAATATGAGCAGTGTGATGAGTGGCATGTGCAGCAGGTAACTAGGTCTCAACATCCTGTCCACACCTTGTCAGCTCTGACCCAAAATCCATTCCAACATCACTGTTGTCTTGTCACAAACCTTCTAGCTCAAGAGCGAAAAACTCTCATTCCCATAAGTCCTCTTAAACAAGGACACAAGGACACAGGTACCCTTCTCGCTTATCTAAGCTTATGGCTCTCATAAAAAAGAAAAGCAGAAAAAGAGGTACTGAGTAGATAGCACGATCATCATCTGTTTCTTGCTCAATTATTCAGAAAGCTGACAATTTACCATAAAATGACCCATCTTCACACAGCACTCCTCTAAATCACAACAACTGCAAAGGACATCTTCTGTCTTGCATTGTGCTTTGAGTAAACAACTTCAAGTAAGAATCATCCCCCACATACTGCCACTGCTTCCTTTATAAACCATGAACCTAACGAAGAGATAAAGTGCTGTACTCCTACCATAAAAGAGGAATAAGAAATCATCCTGACACAGCCATGCACCTTGAGCCTGAAGAGACAGGGAATAGTGAGAAGAGAGTTTCTGAAGGTCATTGCGTGCCAGCCAGTTCCTTAGCCATAATCACCAAGGGCCATGATAAATTTGAAAGGGTTGCTATAGGTGGAGGTTAATCCATTTGGTTCGGGTGGGAAATAGGTGGCAGGGAAGTGGGAATGGTGTGTGATATTTCAGAGTGAGAATTGTAAAAGTGAAATTCATGAAAGCCAACAGAGGCTGTAACTGAAGTAAGAATTCTATGTTAATTCTCCATGTAAAAAAGAGGCCAATAAAGAACATACCTGCCTCTTTTGGCATCTATCTTAAGATCATCTTGATGCCAGAGAATTTTTCGCCCTTTTTTCTGCCTTTGCTAGTCAGGGGATTTTAATGTGTGCTCTGTTGCTGATGATACACTGCAGGTGAAGGAAAAAAGTCATTATTCTCCTGGTACACATTCAGACTTTTCTTCTCCATCAAACATGGGTCAGAGAGAAAGCAAGGAAGCACAAGCAAGCAAACAAACAACCAAAACAAACAAACAAGTAAGTAAATAAATAAGTCCATGCCCTGTGATTGATTGGCACCCCATCCAGGGTGCACCCCACCTTGTGTCCCATGCTCCCTGGGATAGGCTCCAGGGTCTCCGCAACCCAATATAGTAAGCGGTACAGAAAATGGATGGATGGATGGATAAATAAGTCCACATTCCTATCTGATGGTGAAGAGTTTATTTATTTGTCTGGATCAATGCATACACCAACATAAAAAAAATTCTCTTAGGCTCATTTATGTCCACGCTTCATCCTAGCTTGATGGAATTCTCTGAAATAGGTAAACAGAGTTTATGCACGTGACGTCACGGTAGGCGGAACTCTCCGTGGTCACGCCAACTGAATGACAAAAAGACTGAGTGGCAGCATTGCTGCACAGCATGAATTCTGCGAAAACACAGATAAACCACATTTAAAATGGGAAAAAGCTGTTGTGCAATCGACTGTGCTAAGAGATTCAACAAGAATTCAGATCTATCTTTTTACAGCGTGCCAAAAAACCATTCACTTATTTTTTTATTAAGTTGAGCAGCATAAGTGTAAGTTGTTTTGGTATTCATTTTGTACAATGATGAATAATTTGCTACATATTTCTTTTTAAATGCTGCCTATTTCCATTGATGAATAATGGGGGCTCATTATTCATCAGAATTTTTTTTCTCCAAAAAATCTCACCTTGAAGTATTTCCAAGCATCAAGGCTCTTGTACATCTTCAAGCTTCAGGTACGTATAAATGTCGGGGAAAACTGATTTCTGGCCACATGCCAACATCAATGGACCACAGGTTCTTGGGCAAGTTGTAAGGGTCACTGTCAAGTCCAACTGCCTTTAATTTAAGCTGATAATTGTTAGTTATACTTTTTTTTTTTTTTTTTTTTCGCAGATTCCCCTATTAAAAACAGCCATTTTGCTGGATGTTTTGCCACTCGGTCTGGCCGATGGAGGGTGTTCCGGCAGGAAAGTGACGTCAATGCATACTCTCTATACAATGCTGAAAGAGCATGAAAGAATGACAAACTGACTGAGTCCTGTTTCAGAACAACAAATCAATGAAGCAAAAGATTTTCTATATTCTATACAGCCATCAATCATTATACAGAGAGAATGCAGCAAACAAAATACTGCTGCTCATATTTAGACTGTGAGTTGGGTGGCTTGTGTTTGTGGAGGTAATCAATGCATGAGCCAATCAATTAGTCAACAATTGTACAAAGAAATTCACATGGAAAGACTGCAAAAGGCTTGGGTCTTCACATTGCTTGTTACTATACAGCCAATGGGGTTCATGCTCAAATTCAATTTAAAACTAACCAGCCAATTAATGATGATAAGAAATAAAGCAAAACATTATTAAGCAATATTTCATTGAGGCAGTAAGAACCATCAATAAGAAATTGCTCTAATTTTACCAAATTCACAATATGCATACTATAAGGTTGCTTTTTGCTGACTTTAACCATAATAGCAAATAATATCAAGCTGAAAATCCTATATTTTTCAACTAGAAAATGAATCCTTAAAGTAAAGGGAAATATATGACTGAGGAAAGGTGTAAATGAATGTTAAACTAGCCAGCCTGAATTGGTACAGCAGGGAAAAAATGAGGGATAAGATATTTAAGATATTATATCCAATATAGACATCAACAATCATACATAGACAATAAAACAGATGAAATACAGCTGTACATATTTAGTCTGAGCTGGGTGGCTGGTGGTAATGGAAGAGATCAGTGCATTAGTCAATCTAGTTCAGTACCCTGAATTTGTCTTTCATTCCATTATTGTATCAGGATAAAGATATACTGTATATAGTGGGGGGAATTAATATTGAAGGCATCAACATTTTTTTTTTTCAGTAAATATTTTTCCAATGAGGCTATTCACATGAAAGTTTCAATAGACTTTGGTATTAACTCAAGAAATCCACATGTTTAAAGAAATCTAAACATTAAAGTCCTTAAATGAAACTATGTGTAATAATGACAAAGAAAAAAAAATATTGAACACGCTAATTGAAGTTTATTTAACACTTAGTGGAGAAGCTTTTGTTTGTAATGACAGCTTCAAGGTGCTTCCTGTGTGAAGAAATTTATCGGCTGCAGTATTCAGGTGTGATTTTGGCTCATTCTTCTAAACATTGTCTTTAAATCTTGTTCAATTGGATTCAAGTCAAGTGATTGACTGGGCCTTTCTAACACCTTGATTTTTTTTCTCTGAAACCAATTGAGAGTGTCCCTTGCAGTATGCTTTCGATCGCTGTCCTGCTGGAAGGTCCACCCATGTCTCATCTTCATTATCCTGGTGGATGGCAGCAGATTCTTCTTAAGAATCTCCCGGTAAAGGGCTCCATTCATCGTTCCTTCATTTATATGAAGTCTGCGAGTACCATGTGATGGAAAACATCCCCACACCGTGATGCTTCCACCTCCAAACTTCAATGTCGGTATAGTGTTTTAAGTGTAATGTGCAGTGCTATTTCTTCTCCATGTGTGTAGTATAACAGCTAAAAAGATCAATGTTGCTGTCATCTGACCAGGCTACACTATCCCAGTATTTCATAGGCTTGTCCAAATGAGTTGTAGCAAACTTTAAACGAGCTTCGACATGCCTTCTCTTTAGTAATGGAGTTTTGCGAGGTGAGCGTGCATAGGGGCCATGGCGGTGGAGAGCAGTGCCTATTGTTTTCTCTGTGACTGTGGTACCTGCTGCCTCCAATTGATTCTGGAGCTCTTTCTGAGTGGTCCTTGTCTCTTGTGCTACTCTTCTGACTATTCTTCTGACTTCCTGGTCAGAAATCTTGCAAGGAGCTCCTGTGCGTGGCTGGTTGATGATGGAGTGATTTTGCTTCAACTTGTGGATAATGGCCCCAATGGTGCTTACTGGAAGATTCTGATTTTTTAAAAATATGCCTGTATCCGATTCCATCAATATGTTTTGCAACAATAAGGTTGTGAAGGTCTTGGGAGAGCTCTTTGCTTTTACCCATCATGAGCTGTTTCTTGTGTGACACCTTGGTAATGAAAAGCCTTTTTATAGACCACCAATTTACTAACCCAGCTCATATTAATTTGCACAGATAGGAGGTCTAATTACTTATGGATTTCAGCTAGTTCCTTGCCTTACCTTGCCTCAGAGAACTGCTTTTTCTTAGCATGTTCAATACTTTTTTTCTGTGTCTTTCCACTTCATTACACATAACTTTCTTTATGGACTTTAATGGTGTGAATTATGTATATTTCTGTATATTTCTGATTGAGTAAATACTGATGTCTTGTGAAAATTTAATGTGAATAGTCGGATAATGTCGGGTTCTGTTCTGTGCTGACTACCGTGGTGAGCACACCTCTGAACCTGGGGGAGATCGAGCTCTGAACTGGACCCGGTAACCCTTTTCTATGGTAGACAGAACCCATGGAGACAGACACATTTGGCAGTAGTTTCCTCGCTGCCAAATGGTCTTTTAGCGACATTATCTTTTTCATATTCTGTTGGAGGTAAAGCATCAGATTTTCATTTCCCTGTGAGAAGACTGAAAACTAGGGGAGGTCTTGGGGGATATCTGCCCTAACAATCTCATGTCCCCTGATATGTCCCTCCATGGCCCATCAGGATCGCTCCTTCTTTGTCTGCTTGACCTTTATGATCATTCTCAGATCAGGCCTATTAGCAGGCTGCAACTGTGGCTGCCCAGGACCCCTGGCTCTCTGCGGGGGGAGGCAGGCTTCCACACTTGCCTTCTGTGCCTCCCTCACACTAGCGCCGGCCTGTGCTCCACTCATGGATGCCCGGGCGAACTTCACACGATGGGGAATGTACTGGTTGACCACCGCCATTTGCTGTTTTGCTTCATGAAACCTCTCGTGATGGCATTAACCATGCCGCCGAAGGTTCAACAGGGGCGTCCAGCAAGGAGACCTTATTTTTGTCCCCCATAGATGAGCCATAGGTGCCTGTCCACCGCAACCAAGCTACCCACTGAAAGGCCAATATGATGGGTCGTTTGCTTGGTCGCCGGGAGAGACAAATCCATGGCACGGTGCAGCTCTGCCACTGCTTCAGGCCCAGTTTCCTCCCCAGTGTTGAGCACACTCAGCAGGTCTGCTTAGTAGGCCTATAACACTGCCATTGTATGCAGTGACCCACAAGTGAGACTCGCTGCTGCATAGGCCTTGCCTGCCAACTTCAAGGTGGCCTTACATGGCTTGGAAGGCAAAACCGACCCCCCTAAATTACCTGCTGTCAATGGAGAGAGGTAGCTCGCAAGCGCCTCCTCCACCTTCAGCATAGCTAAATGGCTGTGCCGTTCATTCCCCACAATGGCCGAATAATCCGAAAGCGAGGGGTTTTAAATATCGTTAGTATATTGTTTTTCCGAGAAGCGTGATATTTCATCATGCTCTCCTGGAAAAAATGGGAGTTTTCTGTAGTGTGAAGGAGATTTATTTTCACTGGGGAAGAAGCACTCCTCTAGAATGCTACGAGGCTCTTCCTCTTCCCCGGGCCAGTCTAAATTTAGTTTTTCAACTGCACTAGTAATCACTTCAAGCAGCTCTTTATCTGCTTGAGAGCTGCTCTCTGTTTTTAGTGCAGAGGCACCCCCCTACTGGCTCATCTGTGTCATAGCGGGTGTTTTGGCTTTCCATAGCAGAAGGAGATGTCATAACTCAAGCTCCAAAATCCGGCGGAGAGCCGGGGAGACAGAGCAAGAGCAAGAGCGCTCGTCTCTGGCTCCTCTTCCTGATCCATATGAGATCCGCAGGACCTGAGATCCACGAGGCTCTGAAACCCAACACCCTTCGGCCGAGAAGAGAGTGAGCCACAAGCGGAGCTGCCTGATTGTAAGGCATTCACAATGTGCAGTCAGACCTCTTGAGGGCTGCTGTGGCATGCTCTATCCATAGACACTTCACACAGAAAGTGTGTCCGTCCCCCCTATGATGAAATGGGAGCAAGGCGTGACACACTTCATGAATTCTCTCTCGCTCATTTTTTTCCTCTTTTTTTAAAGGGACAGAAAGTAAGAGATTTTTCGTTCTTTTTTTAAAAGATAGAGAGGAAATGAAGCGTCTTTTTGCAAGGGTTACATAAATGACGAAAGTGCAGCCTCGCTGAGGATAATAAGGCTGACGGTGCGGTTCACAGGTGGCGTTTATATATTACTCAATGCACTTAAATGCCACGTAACCTGATCACGGCAAGCCTATAAATAGATGATACATGATGTTACACAACCATCAGATGCCGGTCACGTGCGAGGGTGCTTCCCACAGCATGGAGCTCACGCAATGTGGAGTTCCCTCTGAAAGGGAACAATACACAAGAATATAGCTCAGTTCAATAAGGTCACAGTAACATTGCTGGAGGAAAGAAATTGTGAACTTGGTTTGATTATATATATAGGTTATCTCTTTGTTTGAGCACAGTTTTGATTAATCAGTCCTCAGGAGAGCTTAAAAGCTATATGTCCCAATCTTACTGCTGATGAGGTATGACCTCTATATTTCTGTTCTCAAAGTCTTCTTCAAACGGTGGATTGTAATACCTTCACCCCTGCCCCGTGGAGATTGTTGATGTCGCTGACTGTTATTTTGGGGGTTTCCTTGACTGATCTGTTCCATATCTGGTTGTTAGTACACCAGTGTTTTGTTTTGGGTTTTTTTCGGGACATTCCAAATTGTTGAACTGGCTATGCCCAATGTTTGTGCAATGTCTCTGATCGATTTTGCCTCTTTTCTCAGTTTCGACATGGCTTGCTTTTTTCCTATAGAAAGCTCTCTGGTTTTCATGATGTTTTATCCTTTTTAACAACAAATACTGTCACAAAGGCAAAACCCAGGGCTCAATCCAAGCTATTAATTGTTTAAACAATAAGTCTAACAGGGCACACCTGGGCAATAAGAAACACTTGTCAGTCACATGTTCCAATATTTTTGATCATTTGTAAAATGTTGAGTTCAAAACAGAGTTCAAACAAAAGGTACTGTCTTTTAAGGTGTTTAACACATCTACATATAAATTCCAGGGAATAAAAGCTCATATTGACTCATATTCATCTTTGATCTTTAATTTGCCTTGCCTTTTTAATCCTTTTGAAGTGGATTGAAAAATGATAACCATAAATAAAAAGGATGGGGTGCGGGTGTTTAATGGGCTTGCTGATGTCAAACTTTAAATGTGTAAATGAAATTTTCAACAGCTAAATTATAGTTATATTCAAGGATCGATTTTGGTGCAACATAATTCACTTTGGCCCAAACAGGGAAAGCAAAAGCCAGTGTTGATTTTGCTTCAACTTGCGGATAATCGCCTCAATGGTGCTTACTGGAAGATTCAGAAGTTTTGAAATATGTCTGTTTCCAATTCCATCAACGTTTCGCAACAATAAGGTTGCGAAGGTCTTGGGAGAGCTCTTTGCTTTTACTCATCATGAGCTGTTTCTTGTGTGACACCTTGCTAACGAAAATACTTTTTATAGACATCAATGTACTAACCCAGTTGATATTAATTTGCAAAGATAGGAGGTATAATTACTTATGGACTTCAGCTAGTTCCTTGCCTTACCTTGCCTCAGAGAACTGCTTTTTCTTGGCGTGTTCAATACTTTTTTTCTGTGTCTTTCCACTTCATTACACATAACTTTCTTTATGGACTTTAATGGTGTGAATTCTGTATATTTCTGTATATTTCTGATAGAGTTAATACTGATGTCTGGTGAAAATTTAATGTGAATAGCCTCATTGGAAATATATTTACTGAAAAAAATGTTGAGGTGTTCAATACTTATTTCCCCTGCTGTGAATATATATATATATATATATATATATATATATATATATATATATATATATATATATATATATATACATATATATATTCTCAGAATGAGCTTTAGAGAGTTCAGAAAGTGGGTTACTCCCTGCTCTCATGTTACTACAGAGGGGGAGAGACATTTGCTTGCTTTCTCTCCAACAAAATGTGGAAAGTTAACGTTAAAGACCATCTGGAAGCATGGAAACTACTTCCTTGGAAACTACATCTCCATTGGTTCTGTCCTAGAAAGGTCTTCCAGGTCCAGTTCAGAGTTTGCCAAGATCGTGCTACACCTGCTGCTAGTAGCACCGAATTGCGCTGCTCAAATTTGCTTCTCTGAGATAATATATCCGAGAAACAAATAATGCTGTCTCCAAATGATATAGTCTCAAGCCAGAAGGCTGATTTATTAACCTCATCCAGAACTATGGAAACTGTGAGTCTGCTACCTTAGGGGCACCAGCTCATAGATTCTGGTCCCTCAACCGAGGTTTTACGTACCATGTTTAATGCTAAGAACATCAGTGAGACCCAGTAAATTGCACAGTGGCTGCAGTCCTGGAGTTATTACAGGAACGTTTCTTTGCAAGGTTGGCTCCTTCTACAATTAGGGTCTATGTGGCCACCATTTCGGCCAGTCATGTCCCTATTGATGGAGCCTCTGTGACAGGCCATACCTTCAGTATGACAGAGTGGGTATACTCATTCCCACAGCATGAAGCTCACGCAATGTTGAGTTCCCTTTGAAAGAGAACATCTGGGTTACACTTGTAACCCTGTTCCCTGAGAAGGGAATGAGGCATTGTGTAGCTTTGTCAAAGAGACAAAGCGGACAAAGAGACGCTGAGGATGGGGTTTACAGGTACTGTTTTATCGTCATGAGACGTGTGTTATGCTACATCACCTGATCACAACAGGCCTATAAATAGGCATGATTTTACCAGACTTCAGATGCCAAACGTGAGGGCGCTTCCCACAGTGTCTCGTTCCACAGGCTTGTTCCCTTCTCAGGAAACAGGGTTACATGTGTAACCCAGACGTTCTTTGTGTGTTTATGTGGGTTTCCTCTGGGTTCTCAGGTTTCCTCTCATTATCCAAAGCCTGCAGATTATGTGGATTGGCTATGCTAATTTGCCCATAGGTGTGAATGTGTGTGTGCATGCTCCTCTGCAATGAACAGTTGAATTCTCCTGCCTTGTGCCCAGTGTTACCAAGTGGATCTGGATCCAACACAACCCTGACCAGGATAAAGCAGTTAGTGGTTGCTGTAGTAATTTGATTAAAAGTAACAGCAACTAAATATATTATATATTTTGGTCAAAACACTAAGACTAAAACTAAATAAACAAATTATCTGTTAAAATGAACAATGGCAAAGCCAGTCCAATTTTCCTGTAAAATTGAGTATCAACCTTTGGGTGTAATATAATACATAAATACCATACTGTATATTGCAAGCAAAATTATATTGCAACTAGCTTTCACCATAAATGACCCCAAAGTAGTTATGTAATACATGTGATTAATGTCTCTGTAAGTCTTGTGTCTCTTACACATTTTCAGGCAGTGCTGCTTATATTTTAATCTTGCACACATCTACACAAAGAAAGCCCATTTCCATTTCTCCTTGGGCTGAATCAGTGCTGCTGGTTTTTTAAGAAGTAGAGCTCTGCTCCTTGCCACAATTCGGTATAACATTACAGTACAGGAAAGAAGGAAACAGGGGAGAGTAGAGAGTATAGGTCTCTGTATGTCATCCCAGGGGTGTTTGGATGAATGTATTCATGAATGTTGCAGAAGTTGCTCGTATGCATGTCATTATCCCTTGATCGTAGTGGTGGTGGTGGTGGTGGTGGTGGTGTGTGTGTGTGTGTGTGTGTGTGTGTGTGTGTGTGTGTGTGTGTGTGTGTGTGTGTGTGTGTGTGTGTGTGTGTGTGTGTATGTCTGTGTAGTTTCTGGTATACCTACACTATGGCTTCTGCCACCAATGTTGCCCTATTTTTCACACACAGTCACACACTGAGAACTACTATTATAATAATGCAAAGCAATGACTACTATGAAGCATCATGAACACTAAAGTAACCAAAATGATTCAGTAGTCAAACTGAGAAAGAACAAATACAGTTTAGCTAAATAGGTAAAAAAAAAAAAAAAAAATGTGGCAAAAATCACATGGGAAATCACTGTTGAATGTGTGTGTGTGCGCGCGTGCGTGTCTGTGTGTGTGTGTTTGAGAGAGAGAGACAGAGAGATTCTTTTCCATTCCATTTTTCCTCCCATTTAATCAATGCCTTTTCATCAGTCCACAATAATTATCACATATGCACACATCATACACACGTAAGAGAGTGTGCTAACAATTAGAATTTTACAAGACAGATTCCAATTTTTCATCTAATTGGTCCATTGAAGAGTGAACTGGGTTTACTGATTAGCATCTATGGCAGCTATTAAAATGACCTGTACACCATGGTATCATTGCCAAATGTAGCTGTGAGAAATCTTAATCATTTCGGAATATTATTTGGAATAAACCTTAGATAGATTTAGTATGAACTGTAAATGCATTAGGTATGCTTATATACTATGTAATAAACATTAAATATGTATAGTATAGATTTTCTCATTTGTGGTAATTGTGTGTGAAAGTGAACCTACCTTCTAATTTGAAGATTATTTTTAGCAAGATAGATTTCACTTACTTTTTTATACAACAGTGTGAGAGCATCTTTGTGTAGTTCAGTGCCATTATTTGAGCGTTTCCTTTCTTACTAAGTCATACCTGAGTGAAGATGTCTTAATAGAGCTGAGATATCAGAATAGAACTTTGCCAAAAAGCTTTTTAATGCTATTGTAAGAATTCCAACTGAGCTACTCGATATTTCAATAGGACTCTCTGAAGAGAAGAATGTAGCAAAAAGGATGAGAGAGATATTGACCTTCTCTGAATAACAGAATGTAGGACTCACCAAAATGCAGATTAACACAAGCTAAAATCAATGGTGGGAAGAAGAAGCCGGCTCTTGTCTGAATTGTGACATAGACAAAACATAGAAGTGGGAAAAGTGTGGCCTCTTTTCCCAAGCATCCACCTTCAGTACAAAGGCTTTAGGACTCCCCACATTGCAAAATAGGCAAATTTGTAGCAATATACAAATCCCACATGATGTGAAAACTGTCAATCAAATAAATGAGTTTCCTCCAAAGAGTTCACATATGACGGGCTGTGTCCAGATCTGTCATGAATGTTCATGTTAAACAATTTAAAGGCAAAACCCCAGGTCTCTCTGCACCTGTCCTCAGCCCCAGACTGG
Source organism: Ictalurus punctatus (assembly GCF_001660625.3). Lineage (NCBI taxonomy): Eukaryota > Metazoa > Chordata > Actinopteri > Siluriformes > Ictaluridae > Ictalurus > Ictalurus punctatus. Next base: position 18,851,952 of record NC_030428.2, on the reverse strand, counting down.
GTTTTATGATTTTCTCCTTCTGTAATATGCATGACTAAATTCACTAAGGACCTGATAATTAACTGACCTTCATGCTGGCATATCAAAGTATGCAAACTGTAAAAGTATGTATTTTTCTAAATGCACCTGACCTACTTCCCATTCAAAAGGACACCATAATTTTTAATCAGGAAAATGTCATTGCAAGTATTACAAATAATCTGATATTTGACAGGGATCTTGAAAGGCCAATTAATTGACAAATGCATTTTCATGGTTATTAAGGGATTTGCATGGGTCTTGGAGTTCTCTCTGTGTGATTAAGATAGTTATGTCATATTATCGCCTGAATTATCTTGGCTTTAATAAGTAGCAGTATGATTACAATTGAATGGCCTCAGGCTAATGTGCTACTTGATTATTGTACTTAGAGGACTGAGGGGGGGAGGGAATGACCCAAAGTGTCTTCGGTTTGCATATATTTCCATATCACAGGAAATCAATTACCTTGCAATAATTTTAAGAGATGCAAAGCATTAAGCAATATATTGGATGTGCCCAGAAAAAAAGAAATAGATATGGCATATATGAATTCCTGTAGTGCTAGCAGTGTTAGAAACCTAGCAGTAAAGGAAGTGAAAATGCTCAAAAAATGAGCTATGGTTAATGGAGCAGAGACATCAGAATTGATACCATTTCATTACTTTGCAAGTGAGCAAATTGAGAGCTGTGATGCACACTAATCAGTTCTTAGTTATTAAACAAATAATAAGATAAACAGCAGTCCAGGAAGCACACCTTAAGGAGCCTAGATTTGCCAGATATCGAGTATCATTAAAGAGCATGACTGTTATCTTGGGGCAGGTTTTAATGGATGAAATGTAAGGAGAACTTCCTGTTAATTGAAAACACAATCCCCACAAAACCATAATGCTTGCTGTCACCTCTGCGGCAAGGTTGTATTTCAGTAGTCAGTAGTGTACAGTATGTATCACACATCTGCTCAGTCAAATTAAAGCAGCCAAGCCAAAAGGTCTTAAACAATGTCTCATTCCGATGCATAGACAGATACTTAATGGATAATGAGCTATCATCTAAGCAAATATGTCCAATGACCAGAAAACAAATTGAATTGGTTTAAATTGTCTATATTTATAAACAGCTCTCTGGGCAACATAATTTCATAGCAGATTTACACTAATTTTAATTATAGACTAGTGTTTGATGACGATTATCAATAGTTTTTAACTTGGTAAATTATCTGGAACCGATCAAACATGAGCAGGGAAAACAAACTTCTGCTTACAGGAATTTAATTAGTACATAAAGGATGGGGTAGGATGCCATTACTGTGTTTGTGATGCTCACATTTCAATACAGTAACATGAAACTAATTCAGAAACATCCTCTCTGCCTTCCTTTCAGTCACTGTCAGTATGCTTAACAGCCTATGAAGCACAAGAGAAAATATTTGTTGTTCCAATGTATGTTCAAGTTACATAAAGGAAATTTCATTACAAGGAGGGATAGAGGGATATTTCAAGAACATAAAATTAGATGTTAGAGAAAATTATAAATACAGATGGCAGATATACAGGTGGTTGACTCCCTATCTCAAAATAGCAACACTTTACTTAGCTTGAAGAAAGAAAAAAAGTCTAAGTCTGTGCTTATGGATCTGCTGTGTATATAACCCTAAATATAACATGGTTCTATGAGATTCAGAAATACAGTATATGTTCACAACTGTCCACTTAATGTTTGTCTTCCTTTTTTCTTGCCATTTTATCTAGGTTCACCTCTATCTACACATATACACATACCACATCCAGCCACATTAAGTCTTCTATGATTCACTGCTTGGCACAGACCTACTTACTAAAGTGGCTACTTAGATATAACTTGTGAATTATGTATTTTAATTGATCAATAAAATGGATTTGTGTTAAGTGTACAGACATGCATGATTTGAAGTATAATGTAACCTGGATGAATTTATAGTATGCTGTATCTGTCTATGTCAACAATGACAGGTGAAGAGCTAAAAGCATGATCAGTTGACAGGGTCTGTGGTACAGTATAAGGACAGTTCATAGATGAATTAATATGGATTGATTTTAGTACTTGGACCTGCTGGTAAGTCCAGTAGAGTATAGCTAAAAGATATGCTTGGGTAGATTTTAGAGCCATAATACACTGGGCCCCAATTTTTTTATGTCCCTTGGGCCCTAGGAAAATATATCTTTACTGGATCTGTGAGGTGGTAATGCTACCCATGCCTCATGCACCATGTTTGTGACAGAAGATCATACAGCATCATCATTTTTTTATCATAAAAATCAGGAAACCAATTTCTTGCACAGCTCAATCCATGTTTCTAGTGCTTGTCCTTTTTTCTTTGAAAAAAGATGACTATTTAAAATATTTGAGAGAGAGAGACAGAGAGAGAGAAAGAGAAAGAGAGAGAGAGGGAGAGAGAGAGAGAGAAGCTTGCCAAGGTCTATTTTCAAATCAAACCTATGTTTAACAACCAGTGGAAAATGGCTGATTCATGCTCATCCCAAATTCCCTGCAAATCCAAGGTCAACTGGTCCTTTTTAGGCTCACTGGGTGTGTGAGACCAACTATTTAATGCAATCAGGAGTGAATGCAACTGTCCTTGCATATAGAGTACTCAAGGACAGAGCTGGTGCAACAAGGATCTATTTGGTTCAAAGCATCAAAACTTTCTTTCATTGTCAATATTTAAGTTAGTGCTTGGATAAGTTATAGCGTTTAAGTACATTATGAAAAAAAATCAGCTTTGTGTTTAATTTTTGAAATGAATATTTAAAAAAATATATAAACATGAGGGAAAATTATATATAACAAACACAAACACACTCAAATGATCAACAAACTGTTTTGGTGTTATAGGTATCCACTGAGCTTAGTTCTCTATTACAGTACAAACAAGCTTCATATAAATATACAATCAACATTTTAATTAAAACAGAAAGTCCTCATTTGCCTAACCAACTAACCATATTTTCCAAGAAAGCAGAGTATTTTTGTGATTTTTTTTTTAAGAAAAGATCAAATGTTAAAAAAAAGACAATTTTCCAGCCTTCATTGCTCATATTTTCCAAGGGTGCCAATATTAGTTGAGGGAACTGTATACTACCCAGACTGTGAAGAACCTGCACGCATGATAGCTCAATACGGACAAAACTCATTCAAATATGCTTACAACACAACAGAAAATTAGTAGAATAAGTAGTAAATTTTGTCATAAAATACAGACAATTACAGAAGTTGTCATAGAGGACAGACTATTATAGACGTTAACTGAGTTATATAAATGATAACGTTTCATTTATAAAAAATATATATATATATTCTGCAAAAAATGCAAGTCATCCATTGCTCACTTCATAGAATGCCAAATTTTCATTTCAGCCTTCAAAGCTGGTCTGAACTGGAAAAGAATGACTGAAGAAAGTAAAATTGGTTGATGAAATATGGTATAAATTTTTATATGGTGACTATCACACGGCGCAGGTGACAAATCTTCAGTGACATATTACTGGGCAGAAAAAGTACTCTTATCATAAGCTGACATCTCTGGCCACCACTGTGTTGGTAGTCTAGTTAAATCATTGAAGAAAATTATTTATTAATGGCATATTGTGCTATAGACATTTCCACAGTCCTGCTCGTGTTCCGAATGAGTGGAAACATTTACAAGAACAGACTGTGGGTTTAAGGATCCTTAGAGCTTGTTTGTTTTCTTTACTTTAGCATATATGGTATTTTAAACACTATAAGAGTTGAATTATTAAAGGAAATTAAAAACATAAATAAGAACTATGAGGTTTGTCTCTGGAAAAAAAAATACAATATAGTATTGGTGTGTTTTATTTAAAAAAAATCTATGGTTGAATTAAAATGTGTTCAGTTCCCTTTCAAAGGAAACTCAATGTTGCGAGAGCTTCATGCTGTGGGAATGCCTCTGTGCGTGATTGTTATCTGATGTCTGTATAAAATCACACCAAATTATGGCGCCTGTAAACCACGTCATCAACTTCGAGCTACCTCTCTCTATTGTCAGCAGCAAAAAAAAAGGGGGTCCAGCTTTGCCATTCAAGCTATGTAAAACCTCGGCGTTGGTTGGCAAAGCCTGTGCGGCAGTGGGTCTTGCTTGTGGGTCTCTGCATACAATGGCAGTGTTGCAGGCCTACCAGGCAGACCTGCTGAATTGTGAGGGAAGCTAGTAGCACCTTATTGGCCAGCTCAAATATGGTTCTCTGAGATAATATCTCTGCTGGACAGTACTCCCTGGGAGGTTCCCCTTCGCCGGGATCTATTGTCTCAAGCCAGAGGGCTGATTTATCACCCTCAGCCAGAACTATGGAAACTGTGAGTCTGGCCCGTGAGGGGCAACAGTTCATAGATTCCGGTCTCTCAACTGAGATTGTAGAGACCATGCTAAATGCTAGAGCAACTTCTTGTATCGTGGTGTGAGGAATGTCAGTTAGACCCAGTGAACTGTGCAATAGCTACAGTCCTGGAGTTCTTACAGGAACATTTCTCAACAGGGTTGGCTCCTTCTACAATTAGGGTATACATGGCCACCATTTTGGCCAGCCACACCCTTATAGATGGAGCCTCTGTGAGGCAACATCCTCTAACGTCAAGGTTTAGAAAGGTCAGAAAGGTCCCAGGAAGGTCCTCAGAGGGCTGAGGAGAATCTACAGACCACACATACCTTCCTGGGACCTTTCTGTTGTTCTGGAAGGTCTGCCACGTGCCCCATTTGAGCCTTTAGAGTCAACTTCAGAGAAGTTTCTGACCCTAAAGGTAGCTGTTTTTGCTGGCATCTCTGTTGCCCCTTCCTGCCTTGACTTTGTCTCTGGATTAGCCAAGGCCTCCCTATATCCTTGGCCATATTATTTCCTAAATCTCTATTTGTATATTGGAAGCAATCTCTATTGCTTATGAGGTGTTTGGTCTTGCTACGTCTCTGGGCATTTGTTACCCAGATGAGGATGGGTTCCCGTCTGAGTCTGGTTCCTTTCAAGCTCATCCTCATATCATCTTAGTGAGTTTTTCCTTGCCACCGTCGCCACCAGCTTGCTCAATAGGGATAAATTCACACACTTAAAATCTGTATTCTGTGATTATATGTTTCTGTAAAGCTGCTTTGAGACAATGTCCATTGTTAAAAGCGCTATACAAAAAAAAAAAAAAAAAAAATTTGAAAAAGGGCTCATTTCGCTAGGGGTGTTACCTCCTCAAAGGCTTTATCTAAGGCGTACACTTACAGGATGTGTGTGCTGCGGCAGGGTGGTCTACGTCGCACACATTCATTCGGCATTACAGTTTGATTTAGGATCTTGAAGTGACCCACAGACACAGACCTTTTTGGACAGACCAAATCCTCAGCATGACGGAGTGGGTATATTCGTTCCCACAGCATGAAGCTCATGCAATGTTGAGTTCCCTTTGAAAGGGACCATTTGGGTTACGCATGTAACCCTGTTCCCTGAGAAGGGAACAAGGTGTTGCGTAGCTTTGTCATACTGGGGTATGCATGTAATTTTGTCTTTGCTTCACACAAACAGAAGCTGATGACGTGGTTTACAGGTACCATTTTATAGTCACTTGATGTGCAAAATGCCATGTCACCTGACCACAGCAAGCCATAAATTGGCATGATTTTACACAGACTTCAGATACCAGTCACGCACAGGGGCATTCCCACAGTGTAAAGCTCATGCAACCTCCCGTTCCCTTCTCAGGGAACAGGGTTACATGCAGTAACCCAGACGTTACTCTGAGACCAATACTGCATGATTATTACTGTTTGTAGGTTATAGAACACATTATGGTCTATAAATAATGAAAGTTCAGTTTGGCTCTTGGAGATTCATTATCCCTTAGTGGAGACTTATTTTCTTTGTGGTGAAATTAAATCTTGCTTCTACCAAATGTAGTAAATATGTACATAATTTTTCCACCACTGCTTATCTTGCTTGACACAATATGCTTATACTATTATCCGTTTTCAGTACTGTTAAGCTATCATTCATTTGTGGTAAAATGGTAAATCCATTTTGGAGTTTAAATAATTAATCAGGCCTTTCTCTAAGTTAAAATTCCACTCATTATTTATTCATAATGCTTATTGGACCATATCACATATAGAACACTACATAATTGCTCCTGGAGTTGCTTAAAGTGTTTACTTTGAATGGATTATATAAATTACAAAGTAAACAATGTTCAAATGACTGGAAATAAGTATTTTTCTTCCCTTGTATTAAGTCTAGTCATACAGCAATTGTGTTAAACAGTGTACTTAATCAAAATTTGCTCATTTAATGAAAAAAAATCACATTTTTGTGCTTGTCTGCATCAACTCTTCCACTATTAATACAGTTAAAGAGCAAGTACAAAATCTCTCTGTGTGTGTGTGTGTGTGTGTGTGTGTGTGTGTGTGTGTGTGTGTGTTTGTGTGTGTGTAAGTGGTTCAGCTGGAATTGAATGTTTTAAACAGGTTCATATCAGTTCATATCAGTTGCTTAGGCTTGCACCATATATCTTAACTTAGAATTCATTCACATATATAGTGCCTTGATGTTGTTGTTTCCAGGATTGTTCATGTTTCTGTTATGCTGTATTGATTCCATCCTACTTTGATCTAACAGATATTAAAGTTTATCTGGTGCAGAAGAACCACCTTAGGCAGTGTAGTATTCATTAAACTTTAATATTACATAGTGCACAATCAACCACCACAGTTGTGTTTTCAGCGTTGCTCGCTTCCCATTTTAAGTCACATTTGCTCCTGAAACTAACACACCATCTGGGCTTTAAATACCCTTATAGATAGCATGCTTGCAAAAAAATATGTTATAGAAGCAATGCAGAACCATAGAATGGGCAGCAGTCTTAAGAGTGAACACTGTCATATAATGGAGGCACTATTATAGCAAACAGCACAAGCAAAGCGCTTAGCTTGTGGCATCACAAGTGAGTTCAAAATGTGCTAATTGGGCTCTCTCCCTGATACCCTGATACCCCTCTAATATGAATGTCCTAATGCAAATGAGACATGAATAATTGATCTAAATATAAATATTGGTGAATATCTTGCAAGTGTACTGTATGTGTGCATGTGCTTCCAGGTTGCCTGTAAAATACTATAAAAGACTCCGAATCAGTTAAACCTCCAAAGTTCAGACTGATACTACCTTATTTTTTATTCTACATAATAAATATTATGGTAGAAAGAAAACTGTGAATGTGAAATGACCAATACATTATCAAATACTGGAGATACAGTGAGGGAAGAAAGTATTTGATCCCCTGCTGATTTTGTCCGTTTGCCCACTGACAAAGAAATGATCGTTCTATAATTTTAATGGTAGATTTATTTGAACAGTGAGAGACAGAATAACAACAAAAAAATCCAGAAAAACGTGTTTCCATTTACGAATAATCTCACCAACTGTTGTCACCTTCCCACCAAGCTGCTTGGCAATGGTCTTGTAGCCCATTCCAGACTTGTGTAGGTCTACAATCTTGTCCCTGACATCCTTGGATAGTTCTTTGGTCTTGGCCATGGTGGAGAGTTTGGAATCTGATTGATTGATTGCTTCTGTGGACAGGTGCCTTTTATACAGGTAACAAGCTGAGATTAGGAGCACTCCCTTTAAGAGTGTGCTCCTAATCTCAGCTCGTTACCTGTATAAAAGACACCTGGGAGCCATAAATCTTTCTGATTGAGAGGGGGTCAAATACTTATTTCCCTCATTAAAATGCAAATCAATTTATAACATTTTTGACGTGTTTTTCTGGATTTTCTTGTTGTTATTCTGTCTCTCACTGTTCAAATAAATCTACCATTAAAATTATAGAATGATCATTTCTTTGTCAGTTTGCAAACGTACAAAATCAGCAGGGGATCAAATACTTTTTTCCCCTCACTGTATGCCTCACTATGTGCTGTTGAATTCTTGACTCTGAGTGTTCAGAAGGTTTTGATTAATTTTCTATTAATTACCAGCTCAAACAGTAGTGCTCACTGCAAGGTAAATCACAGATTTATGTTACTGGGCTCATTTAATGCATTTTTATAGCAATGACTTACACAGGGACATTTAAGGCAGGCACTCCACATAAACACGAGTGCTTAAAGATAAATATGTGCATGTAATTGTTTATATGGTGTATTGATATTGTAAGGAGACAATCATTTGAAATGAGTCTCCAGTGTCAGCACTTTAAAACTGTCAGAAGTAAAGCAAATTGCTATGGTAAGAGGAATAAACCACTTTAGTGCTATTACAAGGAAAGAATCACAATAGTAACAGTAAGTCCACTTCATGTTGGAAACACATCACACTGCCCAAATCATTAATTATTTGCTCATAACTGCATAGCCTAAAGTATTTAGTCTACAAAATACTTTGTAGAGTCTACATTTGAACCAACTGGAAAGAACAGGCTGTATTTTATTATTTATAAAAAACAAACAGCGAAAATGGATTGGGACGATAATTATAATTCAGAAATACATTATTTAAAGCTTAGGTTTTATGTGTTTGACAAATACTTGTATGAAACTGAAACTGAGCTGAAAAACCCACATATTTTATTTAAATGTAAAGAAATGTGCTTCCAACCACACAGTGCATTCTTTTCTTAAAACTACTGCCTGATAACAGACCAGTTACTATGGTTCTGTGTGTGTTATGTTTGGGTATTTCTGCTTTTTTGTCGACTGAGAATTTAGCCTTTTATTATACAGTGCCCTCGACTAATATTGGCACCATTGGTAAATATGAGCAAAGAAGGCTGTGAAATATTGTCTTTATTGTTTAACCTTTTGATCTTTTGCTTAAAAAAATCACAAAAATACTCTGCTCTAATGGATATCAAACAACACAGGTTTTTCAAAAATAACTTTGTTAAATATAGCACAATAGCACAAGCATTGAAAATACCCATTCTACTATCAGGGCAATAATTTAGAAGTTCCAGTCTTCTGGAAATGTTATGAATCAACCTGGAATCGGACACTTGTCTATATTGTCTCTGTGCACTGTGAAGAGGATGTTTCAAGTGGCCAAAAAATCTCCAATGATCACAGCTGGAGAATTGCAGAAGTGAGTTGCATCTTGGGGTCAGAAAGTCTCCAAACCCTACAATCCGAAGTCAGCTACATCACCACAGGTTGTTTGGAAGGAGTTTCTAGAAAAAAGCCTCTACTCTCATCCAAAAACAAACTCAAGCATCTTCACTTTGCCAGACACTACTGCACCTTCAAATGGGATCGGGGTCTATGGTTAGATGAAACCAAAATAGAGCTTTTTGGCAATAAACACCAGCGGTGGTTTTGGTGCACACAGAGCGGTAGCCATATGAAAAAGTACCTCATGCCCACGGTTAAATATGGTGGTGCCTCTTTAAGGCCAAAGGACCTGGACATTTTGTTAGGATACATTGTATCATGGACTCTATCAAATATAAACAGATATTAAATGAAAACCTGACTGCCCCTGCCAGAAAGCTTAAAACGGGCCATGGTTGGAACTTACAGCATTACAATTATCCAAAACATGCATCAATATTAACATAAAAAATGGTTTACTGACCACAAACTCAAGGTCCTGCTATGGCCATCCCGGTCCCGTGACTTGAAACCCATGGAAAACCTGTGGGGTGAACTGAATAGGAGAGTCCACCAGCATGGACCTCTAAATGTTAAGGATCTGGAGAGATTCTCTATGGAAGAATGATCTCAGATCCCTTGCCATGTACAGTGAGGGAAAAAAGTATTTGATCCCCTGCTGATTTTGTACGTTTGCCCACTGACAAAGAAATGATCAGTCTATAATTTTAATGGTAGATTTATTTGAACAGTGAGAGACAGAATAACAACAAGAAAATCCAGAAAAGTGCATGTCAAAAATGTTATAAATTGATTTGCATTTTAATGAGGGAAATATGTATTTGACCCCTCTGCAAAACATGACTTAGTACTTGGTGGCAAAACCCTTGTTGGCAATCACAGAGGTCAGACGTTTCTTGTAGTTGGCCACCAGGTTTGCACACATCTCAGGAGGGATTTTGTCCCACTCCTCTTTGCAGATCTTCTCCAAGTCATTAAGGTTTCGAGGCTGACGTTTGGCAACTCGAACCTTCAGCTCTCTCCACAGATTTCCTATGGGATTAAGGTCTGGACATTGGCTAGGCCAATCCATTGGCAAACTTCAGACGGGCATGTATATGTGCTTTCTTGAACAGGGGGACCTTGCTGGCGCTGCAGGATTTCAGTCCTTCACAGTAGTGTGTTACCATTTGTTTTCTTGGTGACTATGGTCCCAGCTGCCTTGAGATCATTGACAAGACCCTCCCGTGTAGTTCTGGGCTGATTCCTCACTGTTCTCATGATCATTGCAACTCCACGAGGTGAGATCTTGCATGGAGCCCCAGGACGAGGGAGATTGATTCTTTTGTGTTTCTTCCATTTGCAAATAATCGCACCAACTGTTGTCACGTTCTCACCAAGCTGCTTGGCAATGGTCTTGTAGCCCATTCCAGACTTGTGTAGGTCTACAATCTTGTCCCTGACATCCTTGGAGAGCTCTTTGGTCTTGGCCATGGTGGAGAGTTTGGAATCTGATTGATTGATTGCTTCTGTGGACAGGTGTCTTTTATACAGGTAACAAGCTGAGATTAGGAGCACTCCCTTTAAGAGTGTGCTCCTAATCTCAGCTCGTTACCTGTATAAAAGACACCTGGGAGCTAGAAATCTTTCTGATTGAGAGGGGGTCAAATACGTATTTCCCTCATTAAAATGCAAATCAAGATAACATTTTTGACATGCGTTTTTCTGGATTTTCTTGTTGTTATTCTGTCTCTCACTGTTCAAATAAACCTACCATTAAAATTATAGACTGATCATTATTTTTTCAGTGGGCAAACGTACAAAATCAGCAGGGGATCAAATACTTCTTTCCCTCACTGTATTCTCCAACCTCATCACGCATTATAGGAGAAGACTCCTATAGAGCTGTTATCCTGGCCAAGAGGTAGCACAAAGTAGTGACTGAAAGGGTACCAATAATTGTTGCACACTTATATTTAACAAATATATATATTTTTTTGATATGCCTGTGTTTTGTTTGCAATTGTTTGATATCCATGAGAGTAGAGTATTTTTGTGATTTTTTTTTTTTAACAAAAGATCAAAAGGTTAAACAATTTTAAATAAGACAATTTTTCACAGACTTTTTTTTCTCATATTTACCAAGGGTGCCAATATTAGTGGAGGGCACTGTATATTCATAGCAAAGGTTAGATAAGCACACCACTACCATTCTCTGCATTATGGATCTATCACCAAAGACCAACTGAGTGTGTATGTGTTGGGAGGGATGTGTGGGTGGCACTCATGCTATCAGGTGAGCAATGGAAAGATTGATGGGTAGGCCAGCTGGAAGGAGAAAGGATGGACCCTTTTAGTGTGAAATGCCCATATCAGCACTATGCGAGAGCCTTCGCTGGCCAATATGAAATGCCAACATAGACAGGAACATGAGCATCAAGCAGACATCACATTTTTCAGCCTGACAAATGATACAAAGCAGCGAAGAACAAGAAACATGGCCAGAATTCCTGCAGTTAGATACGTTCGGGAGCCCTGCAGACATCTTTTATTACAAGAAAGGAAGCAAGGTGCTGTTCTAGAAGATCAATATTCTGCCAGTGTTATGTGTCCACAAACTGCGTACAATCACTGTGACTCCCTGCTCTTAAGTCATAATATCAATACTAACCATGTTTTAAACCTATTATGTGGTATTAACACTCACACACCTGTACTCAAACACATACGCACGATAAGAATCATCCATATCCCAGAGGATGATTTCATAGATTGTCTCTCCTGCAAACCTTGTTTATGTAAGGGTGCATCTCATCATAAATGTCGCACTCATTTAACACTGGCCCTGGTCTCTAAATGGAAGTACTTCAACCGAATTCCACTGGCCCCATTTTAACACAACAGGCCACCTTCAGCCTTTATTGAATTTCTACAAAACAATAAAAGAAAGGAGGAGAGCAAAAAAAAAAAGCATCACTGGTATCTAATATCCACGAGCTGCTTCAAGACATCTTGGTTTAAATGGATAGTCAGTATTTGCATTTAGATTAGAGTTGAAATAAATGAGCCAGCGAATCTTGTGGCACTAAAACACACTACTATGCTTATTCACCTAATCAAAAAAATGCAACTTAAACACTTGAACCGAATATATGTACAATATATAACAATTTGCTTTGCAAAAGTACATGGAAGCAATACGAGTATGCATTTCTTCAGCATATTGATGGAATAGTGGCAGTGAAAATGAGTGTAATTATATTAGGTGAAGATGAAGAAAATGTTCCAGAAAATGAGATATTTATTACCTGTAGAAATTAGATGGAATCATTTTAATGACCCTTAATATTCTCTTATAACTTCTCATTTTGGTGTCCTTCAAAGTGCATAATACAGCAGTTCACTGTGATTGAAACTAAGGGATTTGCAGTATTCTCACCAGTACTTTAATGTAAGAAAAAGCAATAGACACCGACAATGACAATAAAAATGTACAATTAGCTTTACAATGTGACAAAAAGTTAGTTACTAACTAAACAGGATTTATTTAGAACTAAAACTGATAATGATGTTTGGTTGTGTGTTAGTAGACATTTACACATACCTGATGCATAATTGCTGATAAATTACTCTTTCTCGCAATACACTGGCAATCAGATTAAGATGGTGGAATGGAAATTGACTTATTGAACATTTTCAATCGGTATAAACAAATGAATTTTGTTTATACCGATTGAAAATGTTCGATAAGTCGATTTCCATTCTGTCATCTTAATGGTGGAATTACAGGGTTGCTATTCCTTTGCTGGGCAAACAATTCACACCTATCGACAATTACATTGGTACAGAGATAAAATGGACAGCACAACTAAAGCATTTTGATAGTAAAACACTGTATACAACTGTCCTAACAAAATTATAAAATTTTAAACTTGTAGGCTCGGTAAACAAAACAAAAAAAAAAAGAAATACTTATGAAAACCACAAAGTCGTAAAGTGCTGAGTGTCTTCTTTCATATGATCCATTAATCACTACTGTGAAGTGTGTCATCAGAAATAAATTCAATGCTGAACACAGGCACCCCCAAAACAAGCAGAAATTCCATATTTTGGCCTTTGGTTAAAAAAAAAAAAGAGTTAAACAGTGAATTTTAAGATCAACAGCTGTTAACAAACCACATGTTAACAAAAATTATTCTTAAACAACCTTTTAATTGTTTATTTCTATCACATAATAACTTAAAAGTATAAAACAACAGATTATCTATTATTAAATTTCACTTACCAACATGCACAAACTTTTAACAACAAAGCTAAATATGACTACACACCTTATCTCAAAGTCCTAAGTGCCAATCACCCACATGTCAGATAGCATCAGGGCACAGGCATCAAATGATTAAGATGCTCCTCTCTTTCTTCTTCGCCACCTCCTCCTCTAAAACTGCTCCACGAATAACACTACTGTTGCGTTGAGCACCATTCAAGACGTATCATTAAGAGCTCTCAAATCAGCGTTCTGATGCCTTCATTTACTGCTGTGCCTTGAAAGTACAATTCAATCAACTTCTGTTTCAGTTCCCTCTGTATGAGCTTGCCCCCCCCCCCCACCCCCCCCCCCATACCCCCCTGCTCCAATTATCATGCAAATGGAACCGGATCCGACTGAGACTTCAGTAGAAATGCAGGGTTTCTGACTAACACATCCATGTGTGTGTATTTTATGTTTGACAGTGTAAGTTGAATAATAAGACAGATATATAGTAACATCACCAGGGTTTATCTTAATCACAGAAACAGAACGCCCTGTAAGAAGTGAAATACTTATGATTAACTGTGTCAGCTGACACACCATCATCATTAGTCAAGTGCTCAAAAAGCTACAATGTGGTCTCCTTGAACATTTTTCCCAATAAACTAATTCATCTAATTCCTCTAAAGTACTTTGAACGATATGGGAACTGACAATCGGTCAACACCTGAGGGCTATAAATTTAAAGCATTATAAAAACAGAAACGTCTGTGATCGGGCATGATTAATTGGAATGTTGTTTTTCCCTATCTGACAGGTTATGTGTGAATTTTAACCCAGCCTGACAAGTTTACCCAAGCTTCACATTTTGCCAATTACTAGTGTCCAATTATTCGCCAAACCAGTTACTGTTACTGTTACTCCTGCATTATAATATCATTGTAATTGTTTATGAACTGTGTTCTTCACAGCAAGCAAATGGACTTGTTAAAATCACAGCTAATTAACAAAGTGGTCACATTGATAACTGGACCTAAAACAAGACCAAACATTTATTTATTTATTTATTTATTTATTTATTTATTTACGTATCCATCCATCCATGCATATTCTGTACCGCTTATCCTACACAGGGTCGCAGGGAGCCTGGAGCCTATCTCAGGGGACTCGGGGCACAAGGCAGGGGACCCCATGGACCATCGCCGGGCACAATCACACACACACTCACACACCCATTCACACACCCATTCGCACACTATAGACGATTTAGAAATGCCAATTTAAGGTTGGAAGGAAGGAAACCGGAGTACCTGGAGGAAACCCTTGAATACCCAAGGTATTAAGTCACCATGCCCCCTATTTATTTATTCCTTTAATTATGTTTCCTTTATTTTTGGTGGCAGCAGCATTATTTCAAAATTGTGAATTATTGTCTAAACTTACCAAAACATTTTAACTCATTTTAAAAATAAAACTAAAATAAATCTCAGTATTTTGTTTGATAAAATTTTTATTTATGTTGAATATTTACTCTTTCCAAACTCCCAAATAATAGATTTAAAGAAACATTCATGATTGGTTAAGAGTAGTTAGTCACTGATGCTTGATCCCATATTCAGACACTCATCATTTTACTCTACCTTCCATTTACACAAGGAATGGGAGTGATGTAGCTAACTGAGAGTGTTTGCTTGTTGGATAGTATGTCTAACATGTGTATGTTTAACAAGAATAGCAGTTGTTGTGTACTATAAGTATTAATTTATGAAATGATACATGATTTGAACAGCTATCTATGTTAGCTTTCAAACTAACAAAGCTAGTTACCTGCTGACAAAGCAAGATAATTTAGTTTCCTGCTAAACAGGTTTGCACTAGATAAGATTAATAAGGACACATTCTTTGCATAGCCCTAACTTAAGCTGTCAAAAGAATAAGAATTTTGAGGTAATAAGTCAGAATTTTGAGGTAACTTGTTAGTATTTTGAAATAATGTCAGAGGTTTGAGATAATAATTCAGAACTTTGAGACTGTCACGAATCGTGACGTCAGGAAGATAGGACGGTTACAAGTGCAGTAGGAACAGTTTCATTTAAGAGAGACACAGGCAGGTAAATCCAAAACATGATCCAAAAACATAATCCAAAACATGCAAGAGGTCAGGCGATCTGCAAACAGGCATAAACTGGGCAAGGCAGGAAACTATGTCGTGATCACGGAAAACAGGGTCGCGATACAAAACATGAAACATAAGCTATGACTATGGTTATCTATCGTAAGGAATCTAAACTAATCTACTATACTGTACTATATCTATATTTAATCTAATCTAATATTCCGCGCCATGTGCTGGGAGGCGCGGTATATATACAAACATAATCAGCCTCGTAATGGCTGACGGCTGAAGGCAATTCGGACACACATGACACAATAGCCAATGACGGAACAGGGAGGAGACATAACAAAACATAACAGATGCATGTGTCCAAATGTCACAAATGTCAACAACGAAAAAGCAGGTGCTCACGCACCTTGCACGGCAGCATGCATTCACATGCTCTTCAGCACTCTACTTAAAGGGGAAGTCGTGACAGAACCCCCCCCAAGGGCACTCCTCCCAGAGTGCCATGAACCATCCATCTCCATTGGCGGCCCCGGCCCCCTGGGCAGAATGTCCCAAGCAGAGCCAGGAGACTGCATGGCATTCTTGGCGAAACAAAAAAACAGTGCGACGTACACGGCAGAGCAGGAAAGCAGAGTGACGTCCTTGGCAGAGCAGGGAAGCAGAGCGACATCCTTGGTGGAGCAGGAAAGCAGAGCGACATCCTCAGCAGAACAGGAAAGCAGAGCGACGTCCTTGGCTGAAGAGGAAAGCAGAGCAATGTCCTCGGCTGAACAGGAAAGCATAGTGACGTCCTCAGCAGAACAGGAAAGCAGAGCGACATCTTTGGCAGAGCAGGAAAGCAGAGCGACATGCTCCGCTGAACAGGAAAGCAGAGCGACGTCCTCAGCTGAACAGGAAGGCAGAGTGACGTCCACAGCTGAGCAGGAAAGCAGAGCAACGTCCTCCGCGGAGCAGGAAAACAGAGCGCTGTACTCAGAGGAGCAGGAAGGCAGAGCAACAAAATCAGCTGAACAGGAAGGCAGAGTGACGTCCTCCGCTGAACAGGAAAGCAGAGCAACGTTCTCAGCAGAGCAGGAAAGTGGAGCGACGTCCTCGGCAGAATAGTAAAGCAGAGCGATGTCCTCGGTGGAGCAGGAAGGCAGAGCGACGTCCTCGGTGGAGCAGGGAAACAGAGCGACTTACTCAGCAGTGCAGGAAAGCGGAGAGACGTCCTCGGCTGAACAGGAAAGCAGAGCGACGTACTCAGCAGAGCCTGCAGGCTGAATTTGGTTGTCTGTTTCAGCAAACTCAGGTTTGAGCAGAACTTGGTCGAACAAATTTTCTGACTCTGGCGTGAGCATAACTTGGTTGGTCACATCAGCAGACATAGCCATGAGTAGAGCTTGGTTGTCTCTTTCAGCAAACTTGGGCGTGAGCATAACGTGGTCGGCCGTGTCAGTAGACTCGGGCTTGAGCAGAACTTGGTCAGCCGTGTCAGTAGACTCGGGCTTGAGCAGAACTTGGTCAGCCGTGTCAGTAGACTCGGGCTTGAACAGAACTTGGTCGGCCATGTCAGTAGACTTGGGCTTGAGCAGAACTTGGTCGGTCGTGTTAACAGACACTTGGGACTGTAACTGGGCTTTACAGTGGATCTGTGGAGCTGAGACCCCCTCCTGAACCTCAGGATGGAGCTCTGGTGCTGGGGCCTCCCTTTTGACCTCTAGCTGGAGCTCGGCAGGTGAGCCCACCTCGTGGGTCTCAGGTTCGAGCTCTGAGGTAACCAGGTAACCTCCGGCTGGGGCTCTGATGCTGGGGCCTCCCTGTTGACCTCTAGCTGGAGCTCGGCAGGTGAGCCCACCTCGTGGGTCTCAGGTTCGAGCTCTGAGGTCGCCAGGTTAACCTCCAGCTGGGGCTTTGCATGAGTTTGCCTGTAGTAGTAAGTAAACGGCAGGGCAGGTTTGCCTGCCAGACTTAACCCCCCAGCCCCCCCCCCCCAAAAAAAAAGTTGTTCTATCTCGACCCTCGCCTCCGGACTCCCGAACCGCATCATGAACTCCCCCACAAACTGTTCTACACTGTCCAGGTTCGTACAGTGCTTATCTAGTAGGAGCTGCACCCACTGACGGTCCGGTCCAAAGAACCTTGACCACATGAATCGGAGCCATCGCTTCTCCTCTGGCTTCGGGTCAAACAGGCAGGAGAAATAGAACTGAAAGTCTACTAGAAAATATTCCGGGGATCCGAAAAATCCGTCAAATGGATCAGGAAGCTCCATAAATGTCCCTTATGGGAATTGGATTGAGTCCATAGTGGGGACGGTTGGCGTTGACTTCCGGGTTCTGCGTTTTCTCCGTTCTCCTGCTGCACCCATGTTTTGGCAGAATATTCTGTCACGTTTCGTGACGTAACGGAGATAGGACAGATGCAAACACAGTTCGAACAGTTTTATTTAAGAGAGACACAGGCAGGTAAATCCAAAACGTGATCCAAAAACGTAATCCAAAACATGCAAGAGGTCAGGCGATCGGCAAACAGGCATAAACTGGGCAAGGCAGGAAACTATGTCGTGGTCACGGAAAACAGGGTCGCGATACAAAACATGAAACATGAGCTATGACTATGAACTGGGCGCGGAGAAACCAGCGTGAACTAAACAAACGAATCTAAACATAAAACATGACATTAACTATGACTATGGTTATCTATCGTAAGGAATCTAAACTAATCTACTATACTGTACTATAACTATATTTAATCTAATCTAATATTCCACGCCGTGTGCTAGGAGGCGCACGGTATATATACAAACATAATCAGCCTTGTAATGGCTGATAGCTGAGGGCAATTCGGACACACGTGACACAATAGCCAATGACGGAACAGGGAGGAGACATAACAAAACATAACAAATGCACGTGTCCAAATGTCACAAATGTCAACAACGAAAAAGCAGGTGCTTGCGCACCTTGCACGGCAGCATGCATTCACATGCTCTTCAGCACGCTGCTTAGAGGTGAAGTCATAACACAGACAAGTCAGGATATTGAATTAAGTCAGAATTTTTGGAGTAATGTCAGGATTTTGTAATAATGAGTCAGAATTTTTAGATAATAAGTCATCATTTAAAAATAATGATTATGATCACATTATTTGCATAGCCCTAACGTCATCTGTCAGAAGAATAGGAATTTTGAGATAATTCAGAACTTTGAGACAAGTCAAGATATTTAATTAAGGCAAACTATTGAGATAAGTCAGATAAGTCATGTAAGATATGTGTCAGAATCTTGAGATAAATCTTGAGTCAAAATTATGACATAATTCTGATGAAAAAAAAAGAAAAGAAAAAGTGTTATGCATTTTTTTCTGTTCTACCTACCAGAAATGTTCTTTCATAATATGGGGTATTATATGACTGACATTAAAATTGCCATAGTAGAATAGACAGTAGAGCCATTTGCTTTTAAAAGTGTTTCCATTAGGCAACATGTCATAAAATAGCACAATGGTCATTTATTTAGAGAACAATCCCATGAGGGACTGGTTGCTTTTAACACAGCCTAATGATGCATTTCATTTAACAAGAAGGAAATGTAGCAAATGAGAGAATTAGATAGGCAAGTGATTTATTGAGCCAGAAGTCTTAATTTCCTTCTTGCTAATGATTTCAGCAAGGGCCATGTCACTCAAAGCTCGGTGGAAAATGTTAAAACTCGAATCATGATTTGGTGTGAAATATTAATATCTGTTGATAAAAGCTGTTGTAAAAGATCAGAACTTCAGTTGCCTTTATTCAAAGTTTGTAAATCTAGTGCATACCTTCAAAGCACAAGTTCCACATAGAAGTGTCATATCATCAGTAGATTGTAATTGAAAGAGACATTTTGAAAGTTGCATTTTTTTTTCTCTTGCTGCTGCATTAAGATGCTTCCAGTGCTGCCTATAAACTAATAACTTCATTTCCATATTCCAAGCTTGACTGGATACCTTATACACCACAAAAATCACACTAGAATGCATGATTAGTTGCTGCATTCAAATTTTGTCTTCTCCTGTGCTTACTATTCTTCAATAAATAAAAAAGTAAATTAAACAGACATATTCTGTACCGCTTACCTACACAGGGTCGCAGGGAGCCTGGAGCCTATCTCAGGGGACTCGGGGCACAAGGCAGTGGACCCCCTGGACCATCGTCGGGCACAATCACTCACACACTCAGAGAGAGAGATACATACATATATATATACATACATACATACATACATATATACATACAAAAAGTCCACCATATATCAATGCGTTTACTATTTTCCACAATGTAAGTTCAAGAATAAAGTCTCTTGTAAGAAGCTAGATAGTCCAAGATGCAGAGCTCAGCACTCACTTAAAGGTTGTTCTTTTGTTTCACTTCCTCTGCTTTCCTTCTTTTTGTAAAAACATCCACAGCAGGAACTCTGAATCCACACATACTCCTCAAATGCTTTCAGAGTGACTTAACACACTCCCACACACACTTTTTTCCCCATATGGTGAATCCTGAAAAAGGTCTAGTCTTAAAAAATACTGACATATGACAAAGAAGAAAATACATAATTCAGATGACAAGAGTACTTTTTGAGCAGTCAAATAATTCTACTTGCACATAATCACCACGTTTGATTCATGCTTTGTCTGTTGCATCATAAGAGCTTGGTTTTCTGGCAGCAGAGCCAGATGAGTTCCCATCGGGGCTTGTATGCTTAGAACTCATATACCCTCTTCTCTGCCTTAGGCGTTTTTTTGTCTGTGAGCTACTACTGGCTAACACAGGGGTAAAGGAGAGTTCACGTTCATTCACTTACAGACTTTTACTGTCGTTCAGTAGGCCAAGTGACTGAGAATTGAGAGTGAAAAAAGAAAGAAAAAGGAACAGATAAATATAGGGATATTTGTTGAATTCATTAAGAATCTTTAATGAATGACATAATTCATCTGATTCTCAGTTTCCACCAGACTGTATTTGTAACCACATTTCAAAGAGCATTTGCATAATTTTAGTGGAAAGAGCATGTAATCAAATTTGGATGTGAATATTCCATCCATCCATCTTCTATACCACTTTATACTTTTCAGGGTCACAGGGAAACGTGGAGCCTATCCTAGGGTGCAGATCTGAATATTCATGTTCAATAATGTCTTTAGCTACCCCATATAAAATGGAAAAGTTTGTTTGACTTTTTCTTGTTCTGATGGCATGACCTCAATGTCTGGCTTCATCTACTCCAAAATGGAAACTTAAATAAAGTTTATTTAAGTTAAACTTAAGTTTACAAAGACTCAATTTACAACAAACTTTGCAGCTCAATTTACATCTAACTTTGACTACATGATTGTAGAGAATATCACAATTTTTTTGGTGATTTGTCACTGCTGCCAAAAGTGTAAAACTTTCAATCTGTACTTGAAAAGTCACACTAAAAATCACACAGAGAGTTTGACTGGTTGACAGTAAAAAAATAAAAAAATTAAAAAGAACTTTTATTGCTTTTTTTCCCCAAATATGTCACAATAATATGAGTTAAGATGGATAACACTGACAACAGTATATGCCATTTGAAAAATCAATTGTCATTTTGACATTCAGAGGACTAAATCACCAATTTCACATGTTATCACCATGTGGGTTTTCTCCAAGTTCTCTGGTTACCAAGAACATGCTTGTAGGTTGACTGCCTCAATGTTTGTGTGTGTGTGTGTGTGTGTGTGTGTGTGTGTGTGTGTGTGTGTGTGTGTGTGTGTGTGTGTGTGTGTGTGTGTGTGTGTGTGCGTGTGTGCGTGTGTGCGTGCATGATGCCCTGAAATGGACTGGCGTCTCATCCAATGTTCCTCGGTTAGGCTTCAGATCCTCCATCATGCTGAAAATGAATGACTGAATGAAATGTTAAAAAGTCAACAACAACAACAAAAAAAACTCTTTGCATTCATTTTGAAATGTGCCATGGAACTTTATACAGTTATGCAAGAAAATGAGGGGGGGGGGGTGTCTTGAGGGGGATAACAATAGGAAGATAACAATATACACATAAGTAGAGCAAAGTGTGGATTCATAGATACCATTTTAAAATCCAAATCTGTATCTAGAACATTGGTCATTATAAGTAGCAAAAAGGAATAATTAGTATAAGCAACAGCCATTTGCAGCTATTGTAGGAGGCATGTTGTTTAATTTCATTTTAATTTTCATTTGGTTCTCTCTGGGGGATCAATTCGCTTCTAATAAAACAGTGTTAATACTGAAATACTTTAATGACAGTGCTATGACGCAGAAAGGTAAATACAATCAGTGCATGTAACCATTTAGCAAATATAGCCAAACATGCCTTTTCACATATGGAGACAGTGCTTATGAGCCATTTTGAGATAGTCATTTTGATTGCTTAAAGCTAGACTCCACGGAAACTTGCCAGCCTGTATGCATCTGTTTCAGTGTTTAGTCTCTTTATTAACAGATGCACAACAGAACTGTAAAACTCAAAATCCATTTACCAAAACATATATTTCATTGTTGTTAGACAAAATTCAATTCAGGATAGTAAACCTTCCCTGAAGTAAATAACTGTATGCTTTACTTTAAACGATGATATACGGGTAGAAGACTTGTCCATTTAAAATGATTTTATTATGTTTTTTCTTCAGGCCTCATAGCTGTGGAATAAAATGTGCCTGAGCATGAGCCAAAAAAATCTGACAAAGTGTGTTGCAATATAAAATTTGCTAGGTGTGAACTGCAATGGTTAAATGAAAAGCTCAAGAGGATCTGGGATGTCTTAAGGGTAATATTGGGAGAGCCTCTGCCCTAAGACTGGCACTGCCAGGGTGAAAGTAAAATCCACAGGGATGTAACTGTGAGAACCTTTGTGTGGGTTGTTCCTCTGAGGAAACAGTGTCCCTGCAGGGCCACAACCACTCTCAGAAACTATTTACCCACCCATCTTTTATTCATGAGTCTGCACTTGATTATTTATTAAGCTTGGTCCGGTCCACACTTGCTGTTAGTCTGATTTACTTCCTTTCTATTTAATATTCCTTTGCATTCCTGTCCTCATGTATAGTACTTCTTTCATTCTTTCTTTCTTCCTTTCTTTCTTTTACAAACACTGAATCCACTCTGAAATGCTAAAATACTCCTATTACCTATTATTATTTTCTTTAATTGCTGATGTTAAGGTTGAGGTTTACTGTAGGTGTAATAGGGCTGCATGATTATGGCTAAAATGATAATCCAGATTATTTTGATCAATATTGAGATCTTGATTATTTATCACGATTATTTTAGGGACAATATTTTTATTGCACTTTCACATTTAAAAAAACAGACCGCTGCTTTCACCTCCATGTTGTGCTACATTCCTGCTAATGTACAAGTCTTTGCTTGAAATTAGACTGATATAAATAAAATATAAATAAAATTGTACCCAAAATATAAGATAAGTAAAAATAAAAACGCCATCAGCCAAATGAATATATACATTAAATATAACAATATGCAAGCAAATGAAAACAATTCAGGCGTATGCAAAAAAGGTAATAATGTTTGCAGGAGGAGAGACGCAGACAAATCACCCAATAGAGCGGTACAGAGATGACGTCATTTTGTACCGAAACCCAGAAGGTATCATCACACCAGTTCCCTCGACAAAAACCCAATAGGATTTTCACACAGACTTTTGAATTATCACAAAAAAACAAGCTCTGTGATCAACAAAAATTTACAACACTAACACTTTCTGTCCATCAAGATCATTTGCACAAATCAACACAACGTTTCTGAAGTTTGAAGCCTAAATACAATCGCCAGTAATAAACATCTAACCGTGCGCTATAAACGAACGACACCACGGTCGCTCGACTTCAACGTCACCATCACCGAGCTTCCCACAGCTTCTCGAAACTTTATTTAAAACATTTTCTACAATACAGATTTCTCTGTGGATGAATCTTCATCCATGTTTTTTTGGGCGGAATTGTGAGAACCAGTTTCAGGGCTCTACGGTAACAATTTCTTTACAATTACAAAATTACAAAAATTTAGGAGCACGGTTGAAGTTTGTTTTTTTTAATTATTATTTTTTTACATTTTTTTTTTAGAGATGGTAATGTTAATGTGCCACAATATAACACACAAATAGCATGAGAAAACTTGAGCTTGTCAATTATGACAGAATTTAAGAACATAGTGTGAGCCATGACACATTAATTTACCTTCTGATAAACTAAATTTTATATTTTCAGTTAATTTTACAGACTGTATGCAAAAAAAAACAAAAAAACAACAACAACCATTGACCTGTTCCACATTGTAAACAAATACAATAAACATCAATGTTCAGTGTTTGAAGTCTGCTCCTCTTAACTATATTTAAAGCTACACTATTAGACATTTTCCAGTGTCATGATTCTGGGCTGGAGTCAGTTCTCGAACCGCTCTGTGAATATTGTGTATATATCTGAATAATCTCATATAGGATGTGATTGAGTAAGTTCATTTACCTGTCAGATGCAAAACGCTTTAGTTTTAATAGTGTTCATTAGAGATGCACCGATCAGGATTTTTACAGCCGAAACCGATCCAGATACTAATCTTTTTGTTTAAGCTGTAATCAGGAGGTCTGTCATAAACAGTTAAATGTAAGCTCTCTGCTCATGGTCACTGTTAATTGAATTAAAATAATAGCAATGAGAAATACTGAGCATAAAATATTTATTTTTAAATATCTTAAACAATAAAGAGTCCTAAATAAAAGTAGACTAACACAAAAATTATCCATATTAGAAAAAAGGCTAATAGCTTTCTAATGAAATAGCGAACTAAGCTTAATGTCAAATTGATATTAAATGCAACCCATAGTAATTAAACATCATTTAATTTCTCATTTTATTTATATTTTATGAAGTTATTATAATATCTTTTATATATTAAATGATTTATTTATAACTAAGCACATTTTCAATCTTTACATTTTAGTATTTTTATTTATTTATTTATTTATTTTTTATCAGTTGTTCCTTTTAGATCGGTTTCCCATTACAGTGTGGGGGAATTAAATCAGAACATGGAAACTGGAGTTGAATTTTCCAGTGATATCTGGCAACCCTAAGTTTAAATTAAGTCAATGCTCTAGTAGAGTTGGTGTAGGAGGAGTGGGGCAGTGTACTGTATGTTTACAGACCGAACAGTTGCTACTCTTGATTATGATTGGTGAGGAATTATTTAATAAAGAAGTTTGAATTAAACCCACCATGTCGCGTTAGCATTATTATTAATTTACTCCTCCCGACACCGCTGTGTCTACACGAGCAGGTCACAGTTTGTGAGCTTGGGAAGTTGAGAGAAGCAGATGATGTTTTGAGTTACTTGTCATCATAATGGCTTCTCTGCAGTATTTACACACTTGTTTGTTTGACTGATATGATGAAAAGCAGTGTGAAAGTAACTGTTGCGCAGTGTAGATGCATTTTGGACTTCCTGTAGTTTTTATTCTGATTGTATTATACAACTCCGAACAGGTCACTCGCACCGGTGCGAATAAATATTTATTGACAGTCGCACAAAGTACTTTTCAGTCGTAAATGCGAGTGAAATGGTCGCACTGTAGAGACCTGA
The DNA here is from genome assembly GCF_001660625.3 of Ictalurus punctatus. Lineage (NCBI taxonomy): Eukaryota > Metazoa > Chordata > Actinopteri > Siluriformes > Ictaluridae > Ictalurus > Ictalurus punctatus. Next base: position 18,826,817 of record NC_030428.2, on the reverse strand, counting down.
GTTTATCTGCAAAGTTTTTTTCCTGTTCGGCATGATGAGGTTTAATGTCCCCGACAACCTCTGTAGAGTCATGATTTCTGAAGCAAAGCTAGCAGCTCGAGCGCTAAAATATTAACACTGTTTCCGGGTTTTGGCACTACAAAATGATGTGATCCCTGCGTCATTGTATGCTGATTGGCTGTAAGTGTAGGAAGCACTTGATTTGATCTGCAACAAAGTTTTCTATGAGCGGAGGACGAACTTTAAATGGCAATACCACAGTCGATCATGTTCATTTAATCGTGGGCAGTCAAAATCGTAATCGCGATCGATATTCGATTAATTGTGCAGCCCTAAGGTGTAGGCATAAAATATGTTAGCTGCATTAATATATATATATATATATATATATATATATATATATATATATATATATACAATTAATTTTAAAAAGTCTGTTTTCTTCAACCAGCTAAATGCTCTCACAACATGCCCTCCCTACATGCACGCATGAACAGCCACAAATATTTTCTCTCCTCTTGATGCAAATTTCTAAGTAGATCTTTCAAACAGATTAATCTCATCCTTCTTACCTTACTTCCCTGCAATCTCAACTGCTTATCTGTTAATCAAGTTTATGACAGGCCTGACAACGAATAACTTCCATATCCCTTTTAATCTGAGCTGGCAGCTTGGCAAGCCATATGCTTGCTGATTATTGAAGCTGATGAGTTGAGGGAACACTATACCAATGCTGGCACAATGCTCAGGGAATGCTGTCAGGCCACAGCTTCACATTATCAGAGGGCAACGTGTGGGTCAATGCAGCATACACTGATTCTGACACATGCTAATGAACCCCTCTCATCAGGTATTCAGTGCAATATATGCCCAGAAAAAAAGACCATCAAACTGTTCAACACTGTCAGGAAACTATGGAAGAAGTAAAGCTGCATTATATCAGAGTGGGAAAAACACTGACCCTCACCATCACACAGATGACCTATGCAATGACAACTTGTCTCGATTATGTATGCAGGTTAGGAGAGATGGGTGGAGGCTGATGAGTTTTGACTTTTAAGTAGCACTTGTGGGAATAAATGAAACAAGATATGCTGCGTAACCTTGATAATCTCTCGAGTCTGTGTTCCATGTGAATGAAATTAACCAAGGACAATGGTGTCAATGAGATTCTATAATCAAATTTGTTTACTGATGGTGTATATTATTACTCCAGTTGGGAGGTGAATGAGAACTTGAATATTAAACATACAACTCCAATTCCAAAAAAGTTGGGGCAGTATGAAAAATGCAAAAAAAAAAAAAAAAAAAGAGGGTAATTTGCAAATTCAATTTCACCCTCTACTATATTCAAAACACATTATTAACACATTATTTGATGTTTTACATTGTGAATTTAATTTATTTTTGAAAATATACACTCATTTCAAATTTCAACTAGTTTCAAACAAGTTGGGACTGTCAACTGTCTAACATCACCTTTTCTTTTAATTACACTTATTAAGTGTTTGTTCACGGAAGACACCAGTTGGTTTCCTCTTTTTCTTGGAAAACACAACAACTGTTTTGTCCAAAAACTATTTGAAATATTGACTTGTCGGACCACAAAACACGATTCCACTGTGCTACTGTCCATCTCAGATGAGACCCAGCCCAGACAAGTTGGCGGCGCTTCTGGACAGTGTTGATATCTGCTTTGCAAAGTAAAGCCTTTAACTTAATGTGAATGCAGTGGCGTATGGTGTTGTCTGACAAAGGTTTATGAGAGTATTCCCGATCCTATGTCACGATACCCATTACAGAATCATGACTTTTTAAGACATTGATGTCTGAGGGATCAGAGATCACACACATTCAGAAGTGGGTTTTGTCCTTGCCCTTTACGCACAGAGATTTGACAGATTTCTTGAATCTTTTGATTATATTGTGCACTGTAGAAGGTGAAATTTCAAAATAAATGTTTATCTTCAAAAAAATTAAGCAGTTGATTAGGTAAAACATCAAATACCTTGTCTTGATACATTTTGGTTTAAATACAAGTCAAAGTACATTTACAAATCACTCCTTGTTGTTTTTATTTTTATTTCCATACTTTTTCCATTTTATTTACTTTCCATACCTGTTTTTATGTGCATTTTCCATACAACTTTTCAGGAATTTGTATTATTGGAATTTGTATTATCATATTAACTGTTTAAATCAAGAAGTAAAATCAACCACAGTTCCATTATATACTGATCACTCCATTGACATAGTCAAAAAGTCTACCTGCAATTTGAATTTGGCTTACTTGAAATAGTAGTGAACTTAGTGAATGACAACATAATTTAGAGAATGATCCTCAAATTAACACTTGAGAAGTTTCCAGTATTGCTGGGGTGATGAGCACTCTTATTAAGCCTCCTCAAAAATAAAGGGGAAACATCATATGCAATTGCGCTATTTCAGACTGACATTGAACAAATCAGCAACAGTGGCAGAAGAGACAGAATTGTACTGAGTAGATCAATCTTTCTGTCTGGAACAGTTCTTCACAGCTGCCAGTCTTAGACTCAACAATTCGTCCTGCTTCACGTTACTGATTCATGCAAATCATCTAATGATTTCCTTCACAAGTTCAGTCATTACATACTAAATGTCCAGATGTTGAGTAATAAATAATTCTGATACTGAATCAGTCTGGTTCCAAACATGGTATTACCATTTGAATTACATTTGTTCAATTGGCTTATGTTTGCATCCGAAGAACCATAGAAATTATGTGTTTTTCAACATGCATTTGAAAATATAGATTGAGAACATACAACTGATAAGTTGAGGGTTTAGGGTCTTGATCGAGGACCCAGTAGTGGTGGTGCTCCTTGGATTTGAACTCATGACCTTCTGATCAGTAGCCAACAAGCCTTATTTCCTGAGTCAATACTTATCACTGTGAGCACTGACCATTTTAACTGGTTCATACTTAACTGAAAATTAATCCATTTGAAAAGTTCCACTTTTTTCTTTCTTTTTCCAATTATTTGTGTAGCCTGCAGATTAAAGTACTATAGCAACAGAGCCTGTGTATTGTCATGACAAGCCAAGGGTACTGGTAGAGCCCTTGTTTTGCTCTTTAGAAACTCTGTTAGCTACTATTTTTACCACTGCCCATTGAAATTTCACTATCATGGAACGTGGAAGCCTTCCTATTTAATTGAGTGAACATCAGAACATGTGATTTACTCAGATGGCAGGGTAAATGTAATAAGATATATATTTCACCAGCATTACTGGAGTGAGATGAGCTCAGGTCATCTCCATCTATACTGAACAGACATGGCATCAACATTTCTGACAAACCCACCCTCTCCCCCAAATGTCTTTTGATAGACATTACAAATATGAGCTTTCATTTCCATTTCGCCCAGTTAATGGATTATAGCAATATAGTTTGACCTGTGGGTTACCTTTTTATATTCAGGTGTAAGTGGTTATACAGTAAGTGTTATTCAGTGTGCTGTGAATAAATAGAATGGCTCTGAATTGCACTGAACCACAGAAGCTTTATGGTATGTTATCACAAGACATGCTAAGTCAAAGAGCAAAAGCGCTGAATGGAATTCTGGGACAGAAGCAATGTTATTGCCATTAAAAAAAAAACTGCTTACTGAAATCTAGTTTATGTTTTTATAAATAAATACAGTCTTTGGTTTTGTTGCTGTATTGTTATTACCCAGTTATGGGAGCCAGAGTTCATGTGCTGGCACCAGTAACTAGATATTTTGTCACATCATTTTAGAGTGCATATAAGGAAATTCAGTAATGCTCTCAAATATTTTATGGAATGATTTCTTGTTCATTGAAACTGCTGCATAAATTAGGTTCCTAATCTTTGCTGATTATAAACGTTCTTTATAAGGCTATTTGATATTGCTTGGCTGGAGCCTCCAGAAATCCAAGGTCAGATACACTTTTTGTGTCTACCTCTAAACCTGCAGGGATTTTTTTTTTATAGCTTGGCATGTTTTGGAGGGCAGCTGAATTTGGGCCTCTCCAGGCCACTTTCTTAAATGCCAGCATCTCCAGCTATTGTGGTCTATTTGGGTTTCCTGGCAAGGCCATGTCAATGTGCGTGAACATTGCCAAATCAAGCACCATGCTGGAGCAGGTGCTCAACACAGGCTCAACAGAGGCCACCTGATAAGCACATTGACCTAGGCATGAAGAGCCAACGATCAATCATGCAGCCAATGAAACGAACGGGAGAAGTGTGGAGCACTGAGGCATAACAAAGCAATATTAGATTGGCATCTGGACAGTGTTGGAGGTGTGAGACGAGTACTTTCACTGGTGGAAAATAACAAAACAGCACTGGAACTCACTAATGAGATTTAGTGAAAAGCTTCTTTACTGATTTGTTACCTGTGTTCATTTGCATTTTTACAAAAATGAATCAGAAGTCTCTTGGATAATATAACCTCACTCTACATTTGGAAGTAAACATGTGTATACTGTATGTAATTGCACACAACTGTAAATGTATAAACATTTGTATATCCCTATATGGAGAGTAATGTGATGTTTTGGATGGTTGGGATGAGTTTAGCAGGTATAGCTTTACTTAGAATTGAATTGATATGCATTTAAAAGAAGAAAATATTTGTATAGTGTTTTTTAGTAATTTTGTATGAGGCCAATAATAATATCAAGTTCATAAATTAGATTAGGTTGTTAATTTTGCAGATATGTATGTTGTAAATACATATTAACATGTTCACATCATGTTTGGGGAAATGTACAGCTGTTCCTTTGCTTATTTTTTCCCTCAACTCTTTTGACAACAGGTAATGAAGAAAGGATCTTTATTTTGGAACTATCAGAATTTAAAATGTCTTATGTATTTTGTGAACACTTATACAGTATGATATTTTTGATCTGTACTTCTCATAACTAGCATGTTACATTTCGGTTCTGTCTGACATGGCCCAATTTTGACTTTGTATATTTCTCTGTAATATAGTACTAAAGAAATTTGTCATTTTAGATATATATTTTTTATGTATTTTAAGAAGAAAGTTATTTGACATATAATGATGTATATTCATTTTTAAAGCAACCTGGTGTGTATTAAACAGGATCTGTCTGATCAAATCTCCTTATTTCCATTAATAGGCCTATGGTGCATCTAGAAAATTTCTAGAAAATTACTTTACAGCCGATGATGCTCAGCTGTATTTTATAACTGGGTGAGAATCCTGATGCATCAATTCTTTAAACGGATATCTATGACAACCAGTGACTTAAAATTAAGATGATTTAAATGGCGGTACAGTACAATCTTCTGCCAAAGGAACACAGATTATTCCAGGACTGATGCAGTCATTTTGTGCTTTTTCTTATCACTATGTCATAAACGCTGGAGATACTGATAAAACCTGTCAATCACTAATATTTAATCATGAATTCTCTATCCTGAGGTGATAGGAATATACCCATTCAACTATATTTCAAAGCGAATAAACCTATCTGGGGTTGACATTGTTTTAAACTGTACAAGAGAAGAGTTGAATGTAAACAGTAGCTCTTCCACTTACTTTCAGTCACATCAATGCCATAACTCATTTATTTTTGTTTTATTGCAGGTGATGATTTCACAATCTGTTAACTGACTCACCAGCACTAAGACGAAGACTTGAGGAACACCAGGGTTTTGGTTCATACCTGGTACCTTCTTCACTCTCCTCTCTAATTATCATTCATACACTTCATTGTTCAGCCATCCTCCTGTGCCCTGGATCTCTCATTTTCACCTCCTACTCTTCTTCGGACTTTAAAAGAAGGACTGTTCCAGACTGCCCAATGCTGAAGAGCAACATTCTGCTGCTGTTCCTGTGCTTGCTGTTTGAGAAGAGCTCACCTGCTCCTCTCCATTCTGTACAACCCGCTCAGAACCAGAGCCGACTGGGACTCAGTTGGCCCCACAGATCCATGTCTACAGCACGAAACAGAGGAGAGAATGGAAGCTTTCAGAGGGTTAAGAGGGGATGGGTATGGAACCAGTTCTTTGTTCTGGAGGAGTACATGGGATCTGACCCTCAGTATGTGGGCAAGGTAAGGAAAGATGCTATTTCTGAAATATCAAGTTGGGCTTGGATGGGGCTCCAGTAAAGTAGTTGTAAAGTGTTTCACTTTACATTTCCATTCCTGTTTCTCTCCAAAGGCTTTATACAGTTCAACAGTCATCAAGCATGGAAGTGACTATTTAACTGAATAATACCTTTAGAGAGCAAAAGGAAAGAAAAAGTGGAAGACAATGCAAAAAGGCAAAAAAAACAAAACAACAACAACAAAAAAATGCTGTATCCTGAGAGAGGTAGAATTACAGCCAGGCTGTAGAGTAGTAGAGGTTAATAGAGAGACAGATACACAAAGAAACATTATCTTCTCTGTTAATCACAGAAATATGCCACTTCCAGTTTCTAAAGAGTGATTATTTTAAATACAGACATTGTGTGTATGGGTGTGTGTGCATGTATTATTTTTTATTAATATTCTGGAAGCATAAAGACCAAAATCAATACATATACTGGCTTCTTGACGACAATTTCACATTGATCTTGCATTATCATAGGGATGTTCCCTTGGGCTTTCTGGTGGGTGAACAAAAAATTTGCTCTTATATATATCTATATATATGAAGTCAGTGACTGCCATTGACCCTAAACAGAGGGTGGGCATGTTTATAATTTTGATAGTAAAGAAAGGCATAGGCAGATTTAAACCAATAATCTGATTAGCTGTTAAAATGTCATCTCAAGCCTCTCACTTCCATCTATGGATATAGTGACTTGCATAATTATTCACCCCCCTTGAACTTTTCCACATTTTGAAATGTTACAACCTGTAAATGAAATAGACCTAATTGGGGCTATACACGCACTATCCATTTTATTAGGGATACCTGTACACTTGCACATTTGTGTAATTATCTAATCAGCCAAGCCCATGAGATCAGTAGTTTTTGAAACACTCAAACCAGCCCATCAGGCACCAACAACCATGCCATGGTTAAAGTCACATAGATCACACTTTTCCCCCATTCTGATGTTTAATGTGACCATGAACTGAATTTCTTTATCTGTATCTGCATGATTTTATGCATTGTGCTGCTGCCATATGATTGGCTGATTAGATAACTACATGCATGTGCAGGTGTACAAGTGTTCCTTTTAAATTGATCAGTGAGTGTATGTCATGAATATACACAAACTTCCCTATAATATTGAGGGGAGGGGGATTATTATTTACCAAAGTATTGACCTCTAAAAATTACAAAAATGTATTCACCTTGTTGCCCTGCAGAGATTGTTACAACTGGCAGAACAAAAGAGAAAAAAAGGTTTATAAGTAAACCTTGATCATTTTTTTTTCAGAACTTTAAATTGTTTTGATATCTCTCTGCTTGTCATGATGTTGTTTGTTTCTGGATGTTTCTTTTCAAACTCTGTTTTAGTTTACCTGTCAATCTCTAACTTAGTTTCACAGCAATAGGGGGCGTTAATACTTAATACTGCAGTAATGCTGTTTATGCTTTTTATTTGTAATTGATTTTTCAAACTACAATTGTTCTACTTCAGTTCCAGGGTGTAACACTACAAAATGTCTTCTGGGTCAAAAACTTCTGGGTGGATAAATTTTGTTCAGGGCACAGTATATGGCACGATATACAATATGTGAACTTTATCATATTAATTGTTCTGCCTGGCTTGTGGTCACTGTGGTCATCTTTAAAAAAGGAAAAAAGGAAACATCTAAGGAGGCTTAAGAGTACTAACAGTATAATTTGGAGTGCTGTGGCTTTCCAAAGAATAATAGTTCCTCTGGCAGGTTTGCCCTTGCGCCACAGCAATCACTGTGAACACATGCCACTGTTTATGGTCAACTCTGTGACTGTGTGAAAGCAGTAGAAGGAGGACCGTTTTCTTTTTTATTCAATCACTTAATCCTAAGCCTTGGCCAGGATTTCATGGTAATGGACAGATTCCAGGCCATATACAAGAGAAAAAGAAATTCAGTCTCTGAGCCCTGTTTAAGACATCATAAATCATAAATCATCTGTGCAAATGCCTGCCAATACAAGTAAAAACAAGTGAGAAGAGGATTTGGAACTCCAGAATGTACATGAGCATTCTCACAAGACAATGTGGTTACTACGGTAAGGTCTTATGTAAATATATTAAGTATATTTCTTGAATAAAGTACCTCTGTGGAATGGTGGAAGGAGTAAAGCATACTGAACATGTTTATGACTAATTCATCATAACTTAATAAGAGCAATGCCAGTTGCTCTTGCCAGAACCATAAGTGGAGAAAGCTGGCCATTATTCCCAATAATGACACTGTCATTGTGTAAATGATGTAATTTTTCTTCTCCTTTTGTATGCATTAAAACCCGCAATCATTGCCTTGACATAAGTGATAGCCTTGGCAATTAATATTTAATACTATAAAATAATGTCTTAGTGGCACTTTGCCTTTAAATGAATAGTTATATACATATATGTTTACACCATTTGTTATCCATTTATTTAAACTTTTTCACATTACAGTGTGGTAATCTAATTCACCATGTAAAAAAAAAACTACTGAGGTTAAATACCTGGCTATAAATTTAAAATCTGGGACTTCATATAATTCCTTCTCCTGATAGTTGATCTTAAAAATGCATTAATCTACGTACTGATTGTAGATTTGTTTCTTCTTTGTAGCTGCCACACACGTCTGCAAAGCTTTTTAGTTAAAACATTGCAAAGCATTCAGTTGTTTCTCTGCTAATCACTTTCTCTAAATTCTTATACACACACATTTACTCTGCTAGTTATTAATGTCTAATAATTCCAGTTTGAGTGCTGTATCTGCTTCAGGCAATACTCAGGGCAAGGTGGGCTGACAACAAATCAGCAAAATCTGTCACACCACCGAAGTTGATAATTGTGATGACAAGTTCACTTTTTTCATGATTATTTATAAGCTTATCCAAATTCATATAATGCTGTATTCTGTTGTATATTCATTTCATATACAATAATCAATACTTTTTTTATTAACATTTTGCTCTCAGCGTTGCTGGCTTCAAATTTACCATCAGGAAGGTCATCTGAAATGTATTCATCAATCAATCAGTCGATCAATCAAAAAAATGTTCTTTCCCAAGTATTTTTTACATGACAAACTAATGCTTAATTACACATGTTTAAGCCCCATGCCCCATTGTTCAGTTTTCACACTGACAGCTTCAGGCAATGTGACACAACAAAGCTTGGCTTAATGCAACTGAGAATACAAGATTCAAATAATCTGGAATGGTTTATGGGCTTTTTATATTTTTATTTTTTTTCTCCCACTGTAAAATGTTCTCCTTGTTTAGAGGTCCCACACATTCATTTCCAGTCCCAGCAGTGATGCTTAACAAATAAGGCTGTGGACTGTCTGATGTACCTAAGTAGAATGGCTTTGTGTTTACTGTGCAAATAGCCAAAAGCAATCATGAAAAGCAAAATTTTAATTTATTCAATTTATCACCAACAGATTATTGAGTTTATACAAAAGCATTTCAATACTTCTGACAGAATGGTGATAATCATCATATAGAAGGTTAATATGCAAGTAAGTTGTATATGATTTATTTTTTTTCTTGTGGGACTGGGTTGTGATGGTTTACCCTATAAGGTAGACACAAATCACACTCATTTAATCTAGCATGACGTATACCTATACTACTTGTTCACCAGTAATCACCAACCAAATCCCAAATAACCTTCAGAGCACCTCATACTACTTTCAGGTGTAGCATCATGTGATAAATTGATACACGTTCAATCATGCCATGCCAAGCTGTTCAGTGGAAAAGCATTAACAGACAACTTTCCTGTGTCTGACAAACAAACAAACAAACAAACAAAAATAAAACTATCTGCTTGGGTCAAAGACCCAACACATTCTTGGTTCACACTAAGACACTTTTTTACCTGACATTTATTGATAGAATATAATGTATATGTTATATAATGTTATATAGTATGTCATAAGTATTAAACTTTGAATGTTGACATTAATGTATTATTTGTAATAGCCTTTTTTAAAAAACTGAGTCATTTCTGCATATTTGCCTGTTTTTACTCCCCTTACTTTGCTCTCTCTGGTCAAGGATTGAGTAAATAGTAATGACAGTTTGCATTTCTTTGTATCAAGAAAGATGATTTTCACTCTACTAAAGTATACTTTTTATCCATTAGTCCTTGTTCTTCACCTCTAAGCAAGGATGTGGAAAATGTGAATCTGGGCCTGTCATAATCCGCCATATTAATATGCTGATGGTCCATATGATGTTCTATATATATTTTAATTTGTTCACAATTTCTCACTGTCAGGTTTACTAAGCTGAGACAGCATGCAAATAAACCCTGACAACATAGACATGAAGGGGACAAAAAAAGGAGAATGCAGTCTAAAGACACAAACAATAACTGAATCCAATGGACCAATAGCCTAATTATTGCTTAATAAGTAAATATTACTTTTTCAATTATTATTATATATATTACTTATGAGTTTTTGCCACTACTTTTGTCATTGAGTCCATGAGTTCATGCATGCTGAGAGTTTAAATCTGGGAAAGTGAATAGATGACAGTGTTTATAGGTGGCTTTAGATATTTTGGATTAATAAATGCAAACTTTGGCAACATTTGTTTACTCCTCCATGAGACACTGAGCAAGCAGTGGGAAAAGTGCTCTCATGGCATTTTTCCCTATCAGGGTGTCAAAGGAGTAAACACAGTAGAAAAAGTAATATGTGCTTTGCTTTTATTCAACCTTCTTTTAGCCTTGCGATATTATTGTGCTCACACTTTTGAACCATTGTGACATAAAACAACCATTTCTCTCATGTCCATTTTCTTCAAAGTTTTGCTTGGTCTTTTAGTGTGACAATCTCCCCCATTAAAATACTGTGTTCCAAATCTGAGCTACAAGCCATAAGTAGACGTCTTTAAAATAAATATAGGCTGTCAGGATGAATAACTAAAGACTGTCCAGTACATTTTATCACAAGCTCATGATAGTCCATGGATAACATAAATAACAGTTTAACCATGGAACAACTTTAATTTTGCGTAATCATCCTTCAACAGAAATGGATCCACAACAAGAATGCCCTAATGCCTATGTAACGTATTCAGAGTTTATGACTAAGTACAGCTTGCATGTTCTTTACTTCAGAAAAAAATGGATTAAAATGTAGACTAAAAACAAGATAGTTTTATTTTCCCTTTGTTGTCATCTGCAATGATATAAAAAAACCATAAAAATAAACAAATAGAAAGACTAAAGCTATGCTATAACAGTAAATGATATGATGAAAAGCATTCAAATAAACATCTGATAGGAGGTTAGTATATTACCAATATAATGCTGCATGAATAACTCTGTCATGTATCAAGAAGGGAACTCTGAACTTCCTTTCCCAGCAGCCACTGCACCACACTACATCAGTGTCACATGACCACCTGCACCTGTATCACATTTCTGTTTAACGAGCACTCCTATATATAGCCACTGTTTGTACTGCTACCTCGTCTTATGTATCGTCTATCTATGTTTTTGTCCACACTTCCATATTTAGTTTTTGCCACAGTATTTTGCCTCGTGTTATTGTGTCTTTGTATTTTGTTTGTTTGTTTTTTGTTAAATGTTAGAAGATCTGCGCTTGCTTCCATATCCATCTTTGTAACGTGACAGAAGGTAAGACCTAAAACTCAGAAACAGCAGATGAACATGAAATACCTGGGATTCACTCTGCCACCTATGTTCGCGGACAACTATGCTATGCTACGCCAACAGGAGGAGGAGTAACAAGCTGCGCTACGTAAGCAGCAGGAAGACATGGAGGAGTCCTGGTACAAGTGGGAGCCTGTTAACTGGGCTGGTACCATCTCCCACCCTCCCTCCCGTATTATGGATCTAGTCCAACAAACGGAGTCAGCAGAGAACGTAAGTCAGCCTCCCTGCTCGTTTGAGAACTCCGCTCAGCCTTTTGGATCAGCTAAGGATGTTGCTCCATGTCCCGACATACCCAAGTGCTCCCCTCTGTTCGCCAACCCCGCTCACAACTCCGCTGTGCTGGCCTGCTCCGCTGAGAAACTCATCCGCTGAGGGCATCGCTCGGCTTTACTGCTCCACTGAGGAAGGCACTCCGCTTTTCTGCCTGACTGAGGACACCACTCAGCCTTTCTGTTTGGCTAAGGATGTCGCTCTGCCTTCCTGCTCGGCTGAGGACGTTTCTCTGCCTTCCTGTTTGGCTGAGGACGTCGCTCTGCCTTACTGCTCGGCTGAGATTGTCGCTCTGCCATCCTGCTTCGCTGAGGACGTCGCTCTGCCTCCATGTTCCGCTGAAGATGTCGTTCCTCTTCTTCGCTGTGCACCGTATGTCACTCCCCCTTCCTGCTCCATGGAGGGCATAGTTTGCGTGGAGAGCATCGTCCCTTCCTTTGGCCTCGCGGAGAACCTCGCTCCCCTCTCTCTCCTCGCGGAGAACCTCGTTCCCCTCTCTCTCCTCGCGGAGAACCTCGTTCCCCTCTATGGCCTTGCGGAAATCTTGGAGCTTTCCTCGGGCCTCAAGGAGAACCTCACGACCTCGCTCTGCTTACCTGTTCCGCTGAGGACGCCGCTCTGCTTACCTGTCCCGCTGAGGATGTTGCGTTGCTTACTTTCTCCGCTGAGGACGCCACTCAGTCTCCTGGATCAGCTGGGGACATTTTGCCCAGGGGGCCAGGACTGCTAGAGGGAGGGAGTGCATTTTGGGCGCTACGGGAGAAGCGCCCTGGGGGGCACTGTTTGTACTGCTTCCTCGTCTTACGTATCGTCTGTCTATGCTTTTGTCCACAAGTGAATCTCATCTGCATACATATGCAAAGGGGACTTTAAAGGCAAATGATTCCTCACTGTTCAAAAACATGAAGTAATATGCAAAGCAATGTTTACAATTGTGTTAAAAAATTGTGTTAAAAATTGTTTTGCTCTAGTATAACATATGTGTAAAATTTTTATGAATAACCTTTGAATATTGCTTTGCAACCACTTCATTTACTGGACAGCAAATGACACATGACTATGTTATGGAGAATCTTTTGCTTTCTTTAACAAAATATTGTCACATACGCTATTGAGGCAACAGGGCAAAGTCAGGTCATTTCTGTCCAATCAAACATGGAGAGTTTACAGTAAATAAATAAATAAATAAATAAATAAATAAATAAATTTTATATATATATATATATATATATATATATATATATATATATATATATATATATATATAGAGAGAGAGAGAGAGAGAGAGAGAGAGAGAGAGAGAGAGAGAGAGAGATGCACAGATGTATTGGCCAATAATAGTCAGTTATTATAATAGATAGTTCAGAAACATCTGATGATCAGGGGTGATTATATCCTGTCAATCAAAAGAGGTCTCATGTATGGAATGGTGACAAAACTGCACTGCTAAAATTTTACACCGGACGCTGCAGCAGTGAATCGGGAGTTTCGCCGTCAAGTCAAAATTGTTGTTTTTTTGCTGCGCTGCTTGAGCTGCTCGCACTGAATTAACGCGGCAGTACACCGTTGAAAGATTTAAATGAAGATGAGTTGACAAAAAAGTATATATTGCACAGAAAAATATATTTGTAGAGTAGTGTTTCATATCCAGTTAATGTTAATATTTAAAAAAGCTTATAATATATATTACCAATTTGATATTCAATGATAAAGTAGAAATTCGTTTGTTTGTGGTGAGTGAATGTGAGCCTAACATGAGAATTTAGTTGATGTGTTAATTGAGCAATGTGTTTTCTGTTTATGAGACCAGTTACTGTGAAACAATGGCGAGAATAAAGTTTTTATTTGCATTTTTTTTCAGAATTGTGGAATTAATTCGGCTATTATTAATTTAAAAGAAGGTACAAAAGGCAGAACTATCGGCATCGGCCGATATCACTTTGAATAATCGGTTATCGGTATTGGCTGAGAAATTTAGTGCCGCTGCATCTCTAAAATATATATATATATATATATATATATATATATATATATATATATATATATATATATATATATATATATAATGACATAGTGGTGCCCCTTAAGGTCATATTGAAAAAGGATACATCATGAATTTTAATATAAACGTTCACGAGTATCCTATAAAGTGTTCATGTATGGTTTTATAAATTTGTTATAACTTTCTTATAAAGTATTACTGCCGACTGCTTTTTTTGTGTGTGAGTGAGTGAGTGAGTGATTGAGTGAGAGAGAGAGAGAGAGAGAGAGAGAGAGAGAGAGAGAGAGAGAGAGAGATATGAATTAATGTATATTGGACACCAGGAAACACAACCCTACACATTCAAAATATATAAGGTGAACTGATGTCTGTATGTGTCTTTCTCTTGATATTTATCACTCTGTGATCTCTAGATATTTGTTTACTGAATAAAAAATATTTAAAAAATATTTTTTTAAAAACTCGTATCAGAAATCTCACTTTTTAAAATACAATAGTCAATAAGACTTTTGTTGGAAAGGCCACTCCTAGTACAGCATGTTTACTTGAGCACAACCTGTACCACCAATTGTGCATACATTTTTTTTCTCCCCTATTGCATCCATCTTGTCTTCCATGCCCATTTCTAAAGGCTCTGTAATTTACGCAGCCAGAGACACTTGTCATTAACATCCTGTGTCTTTTCAGCATCAGCTAAATCATGCAACACCACACTTGTAATAGGAACCTTGTCATGTAATGGAGGTGCAGACAGAAGCAAGTGCAGGTATGGCAGTTTAATTAAACAACAACAAATCCAAAGGATAAGGCAGAAGACAATAATCATGAACAGGTAGAGGTCAGGCAAACAGCACAAACAGGGCAGGGCAAAGAGACAATATTGTAAATGTAAGCAAAGTCAAAATACCAGAATAAACAGACACAATATAAGCCCTGGGAAGGTAAGTGTATCTAAGTGTATCTTGTAAGTACTAAGTGTCTCTTATATGTATGGTGTTATTATGAGTGTAATTGGGAACAGGTGTATCTGATTAGAACTCCAGAGAAGGTGAACGTGTGTGTGTGTGTGTGTGTGTGTGTGTGTGTGTGTGTGTGTGTGTGTGTGTGTGTGTGTGTGTGTGAGTGAAGTGTAGTCCTCTTCAGCCATGTTTGTAGTTGTTGGTGTATTCTGGGAAATGGAGTTGCTGGTTTCCTGTGATATGACAAGCCTTTGCATTTCATTCAAGGTTTTGTAAAATATATATAAGCAAGTAGTATATATGTGCCAGTATATTTCTTCTAGAGAATTCCCAAAATCTTACATGCAGCAGCTTTAATATATCAGTAAGCATGAGTAAATGTATTGATTAACTTATTCAAAAGCAAATATTACAAAGGTTGGCAGTGATTCTCAACTGGAGTCCTGAGGATCTTGCAAGGAGTCTTTGCTCTTGCTCCCAGCACACCTGATCCATCCTGCTTCTAATCTTATTATAAACATGATAAATGTTGGAACAGAGGAAGCTTGAAACTGTACAAGGCTCCCTAGGACTGGAGTTAGGATGTCTTTGGTGTGTTATTTGACTGTAAAAATATATTATATTATTATATTATTTATATTATTAAATGGTAATATGATTATATATATATATATATATATATATATATATATATATATATATATATATATATATATATACATACACACACACACACACACACACAATATAGCCAGTAGTTTATACCCGTATTTAATCATTAGTATCTAATTAGTGAGTTATGTAGTAATTGTTTATAATTTATTACCAAAGCTTATAATTACAATTATATCTTTTATACTGTTGTCCTGTATAAAAGGTATTTAGTTCATACCAAAGAAAGTGTGATATCTAGGTGTGATTTAAAGTATTATGCAAAGGTAAATGCATGACACACTCCATAACCAAATGACCTACAAGCTAACCAACCCATTAACTTGCGTAATACAATCACAGCTTCTATTCCATGCTAATTGGGCACAAATGACCAGAGAGAGAAATCTCTCAACTGACCTACACGATAATCAAGGTTACTGTTTCCATAGAAAGCCCGCAAAGCGCATCACAATTATCCACTCGCTATTGCTCATGAAGCATGTCTAAAGCATTACGTGAGATTGTGACTGTCATGGCCAAGTGCATGCTTCACCCTGCTGAGCTTTGAGCTGTTGACCACTCTGTTTTCCATGTGCAATGACCCTTAGATATGGATAGCATTTTAAAGCCTGACCTAACATTATGACTGCAAGTGCCATTACTGCTAAAGCCAGCTTGATACTCACACAAACAAGTAATGAGTCAACGCTAATAGATTTTAATTTATTTAATAGGCTGTGATTTGGCATAAGGTTTTCCTCACTGAACACTGATAAATTATAATATACTCATAAAATATAACAGTTGCATCATTAAGGTCAAATCAGTCAACAGTGAAATTTTATTCTTGCAATGTTAATATACAACTGCCATACAAACAACAATACTTACTGTGATATTTAATGTCGAGGAATAGTCAAAGGCCACACACATTGATATTTTCACTATTCTGTTGCATTTAGACTTGAAGCCAAACTAATTTTGGAGCTGCAGATGTGGAGTTGTTTGTAAGGATTACCCTGCCTCCAATTATGCATCGACTTGCCAATAATCCAGTGAGCCATTATAATACGTTTAGGGAGCTGAAGACATTTACAATGGTAATGTATGTTGATGATGGAGCATGGAGCACACTGAAAAGATAATATTAAAACCTAAAGGATAATGATGCCATTTATCTGCAATGCCAATATAATATTTTTCTCCTCACATTTTGGATTGACCTACTATGCTGCACTTCAGCATATTACAGAACTGCTAATGCTTCAATCAGTATCACTTATCAGCCTTCTCCAACACTCTGACACAAGAATTTAGAGCAAGGTGAATAGTGTTATGTGGCTAATGGTGGATTTTATCTCTTTCCATCTACTTTTCTCCTTCATTGTTATTAATGCTACCAGTGATCTTTAGAATAGACAAAGTAGCTAGATACCTAATATGTCTCTTTTTAAATCCTTTCAGATATTGTGACATTAATTATAAACATTTGCTAATTAATGGGTAGCATTTTGCATGTTGGTAGACAGCCATCAATATTCTTGATCAGGGAATTAATTAGGCTGGTATCTAGCTGGATCTGTCAAACTAATGGATTGACAACATGAATCAATAAATATGACCAATGTTTCCCTAAGACTTAAACTATTAAAATATTTTATGGCATGTCCAAAGAGAAATGTACCAAGGCATACATTTAAAGAGTAAAAATATCAGCATACTGTCAACTGAAATACACAAGCAAGATCTATAAAACTCCCATTACACTAGTTAAATACTTGGTACTGCACTTATTTTATTGGCATGCCCTTCTCATCTCTGCCACTTTTCATTTTTGAATGTTATTTTGGCTGCAGGATTCAATTCTGTAGGACAGCTTATTCCATGTTTCTTGTTGGACACAGTGCATAGAAAATCAATGTGATGCAATTCATGTAAAATGTTTTTTAAAGTTAGGAAAAAATGGGCCTCAATAATCATTTTATGTTTTCTAGGCCATATTGAACAAAAAAGTTCCACCAGATTTACAAAAGTTTTGGTAATGCTGCTTTTCTTTGTACTCAAGTGTGTATTTTGGTAGGTGCCAAACAGCCATAAATAACAAAGTATGTTCACAGGACAGCTGATTTACATTTAATAATGCCCAAAAAATCCATAAAAGGCAAAGCTGAATAGGACAAAATGACAACTAAATGGTGAAATAACACCAAGGCTGTGCTAAATCTTCCAGTGATGCAGCTCGGCAATTACTGCATGTCAGTTATCACAGACAAACACTAACACTTCCTCCTTTCATGCCAAATATACTGTTGAAGCATATCCGTTCACATTGGTGAGCCTCCTTATTTTTTAGATAATTTTAACAAAGATAAAATTAACAAAGATAATTTTCCTGAAAAGTTACTGATATTTTCTGAGATGAACACGTTTGTATCAGAAACCTCTCCCAGATGCACCCCAGCTATTCAACGTATTTCATACTTTCTACAGCTAGCACATGTTATACCACGCAAAAGACCATTCTGTGTGTGCTAGTAATGGACTTTAGAAAATATTGGATAGCAATTACAAATACCAAGGCTGAGATAAAAAAAAAAAATGTTTGAAAATGGCTTACAGACCACATACTTTTGTATTAACCAGGATTTTGTCAGCACGCAATCTGGACTTTTGATATGTAAAGTTATTATTATACAGAAATCTGAAGAAACTGGCAAATTTGAGGGAAGGCATAAAGGGACAAAAAGAAATTCAGTCAAATGCTTGCTCAGCTTCTGGCATAGAAAGCATCAAAATCAATTCTTTGATACTATGAAGTTTTCTTAGAAATAGTCATAGAGGAGGTTGTTACAGCTAAGAATTTCCTTCTAGTAAGGTAACACTTCAGAGTTTATAAAACGGTAAATGGTCTGCACTTATATAGCAGGATTCTAACCTTAGCAGCGCTTTACACTGTTTCTCAGGCACCCGTTCAGACACACACTCACACACCAGTGGTTGTATAGCTGCCATGCAAGACGCTAGCTTGCCATTGGGAGCAACTTGGGGGTTCAATGTCTTGCCCAAGGACAATTTGGCATGTGGAGACATGTGGGCCAAGAATCGAACCGCCAACCCTATGATTAGTGGACAACCTGCTCTACCACCTGAGCTGCAGCTGCCCTATAAGTTTTGCCAAATAGCTTAAAGCATGGTCCTAGATGTAAGTACCCCAAATATAAGATTTTTAATCTATAATAATCACAAATATATAATTATATCAGAAGAAGAAGTGTTGAGAATCAGAGTGATGCTTGACTGCTGTGTCTGAGCATCATGTACAGTAGGTGGCTCTATCTTTGATAAGTTATCTGCTTTTAATGTGATAACAATTCAAACATGCTCTGAACTACTTCCTTTGTAACATTCTATGATCGGTAGTCCTATGCATTTTTTTTTTTTACCTATCGTGCAGTATAGCAATCTAGCTATCTATCTTTCAAAGAATATAGAATACATGAGATAACTATTTGACCTGGTCCCTTTAAAGGCATACATAGAGAAAATGTAGTATTGATTCGACCAGTACACTGCTGTCACCTTGCCCATTACTCAAAGGTAATTTAAATCTTTAAATTTAAAGCTGTTCCCCAGATCTGAAGGCAACATATCTTTCTGCATGGAGTAAGTGTATCAGCTTTCTCAAAGTATTCCAACATGTCCCATTCCATGTACTGAAGTGTTTCACACTTTTAAGTGCCCATGTGCTCATAATGGGACTTATTATTTCTGCATCTCATTACGTTCCCCCAGTTCCCCAGGCATCACAATGCAGTGCATTAATTGTTGCTGTTATAAGAAGGGCAAAGGATTTGATGTGCGAATTCCAGCACCTGTCTGCTTCCCCACAATGCACCCAGGCAAACAGATGCTGTCTAAAGGGATAGGAGTTTGATCCAATGCAAATTAAACAACAATAATTTCCTATCCAGTCGAGCTGTAAATGTGAGTGCTTATTATCTCAGAAAGTGAATGGCAAATTGCATGTGTGTTTTTATCTTGTACAACACACACACACACACACACACACACACACACACACACACACACACACACACACACACACACACACACTCAGTTTAACTCTCACCATTGAGTCTTACTGCTCTCTTGCCCTCTCCCTTTCCCTTCCTCCCCTTTTCCAGTCTGTGTGTTTCAACAGTTCTCTTCTACTATTGCATTGAGTTTGCATGATAATAACTTGATTACTTCCTACTTTTAGTACTTTATGCCTGTTGTATGTCCTCAAACTACCTTCCTTTGTGTTAATTCTTGTGCAAAAACTGAGAAAGAGGTATTGCTGATGAGAGTACCCTGACCATTTGGCCAAATTGCCAGCCCCCAGTACATTTCTTTTCTTACACTTCTGGACTTTTTTTTTTTTCAATTCATTGTTAAGAAATATATGGAAATAGGAATAAAAAAAAGGTTGTGAATATGAGCCTGCAACTACTGATGTGCTTATTCCCTGTACTCCGTAAGACCCAGCAGATGAGGAGACATTAAATAGAGCAATCTAGTGCCATTCCCTCATTAATGAATCTCTTTACACCATCGATTACTATTGTTAGCCTAATGGAATTTTTAATTAGTATCACTTGACTTTTCCGCTACAATTTAATGAAAAAAGTGCCATTTTCTGTCTGAAACACCTATTTTCTTTAAATATCTGCAATTGTTCAAATCCAAAGTGGAGACAATTGCAGGATTATTCCTTCTGTATTACCATCTAACTGGCCACACAGATTTTAATAAAATGCTCATAATATCAATATGAGTATAGTTAAAAGGGTTTAAATAGTGAAATGAATACTTATACAGCAGAACCATACTTTAAAGTAAATGTACATACAATCAGCTAAAACTGAATTTCTATTATTCCAACATATGATCAATATCATAGTATGTTATTGTCTTTCAACAATCCTTGTGTTTGGATATTTACACTGTAAGTAGTCTAGTGGAATTACTGACATAACTCAGAATATGTAATATCAGAAGCACAAGGTATCAGTGTCTTATGTTTAAAACAAATGGAGGTGAGGGAGGTGGTGTAATAAGTGAGTGAACTTATAGAACACTCTGAGTGAACATTTTATCCTTTTGGCTAAAAAACATCTATTGAAGAACAAAAGGAAAAGAAATCTCACGCACAGACAGAATGAGGACACATGAACTTACCATTCAGATAACTCAGAATGAGTCTCATCATCAAAGTCGAAAACAAAATGAAAGGGAAAAAAAAAAATTTTTGTGTATATTTTATTTTAATTCTGCCTGCAATACTCCAACTGAGCTATGTGCAAAATTTTATGAAAAATCACATTCTGAGACTGAATATAAGATGTTTTATTCCCTAAACAACATTCTGTTTTCATTAGTTGACTTCATTAATGTCCAATGAATCACACAAAGAATAGACACATCTACTGTTACTATAATGATCAGTAATCTCAGTAACTTTTTCTATATTTCCGTTCTTAGCTGCACACAGATCTGGACAAAGGAGACAGTGAGGTGAAATACACTCTCTCAGGAGAGGGGGCCGGAACCATCTTCACCATTGATCAGACCACTGGAGACATCCATGCCTTACGCAGTCTGGACAGGGAGGAAAAGCCTTATTACACACTTCGAGCACAGGCTGTGGACATCAACACCAACCGGCCCCTGGAGCCCGAGTCTGAGTTCATCATCAAGGTTCAGGATATCAATGACAATGAACCAAAGTTTCTGGAGGGCCCTTATACAGCTAGCGTCCCTGAGATGTCGCCTGTGGGTAAGGACATTCTAATACTAGTTTGACTTTGTAAATATGTTCATTAAGAAAGATTCAGAAGAGCATGTGATTATATTCGATTCTTGGAGAATTGTATACAAAATGTCATTCTTTTATATTCCAAAATAGGCAAGGAGGATAGGATAGAAAATGTAATTTTGTTGTATTCTTGGATTTTCATTGTCAAGGTCTTCCAAACTCCCATACTACATAAGAACATATGTGATTCATCATAAAATACTGCTTATATTATGTGAGGTGTAATAAACATTTAAACTTAATCAAGATCACACTCCTGAAAAAGTCGCCTCTTCTTTATCTTGAATCAGGAGAGGCTACAGGGTAGTACTCTATTTTTCTTGAATTAATATGTGATCATAGTAACATACTAGTGTATTAGCTTGGGAAAAACAGCAATGGCTTCAGTCAGCAGCAGTCAGCAGATAGAAGATTCCCCAAATCTTAAATCCTAGTGTATGGGAGCACTTTGGATTCCCACCAAGTAACAATGCTGTTGGCCAGTGAGTGGTGGACCAAACATTACAGTGTGATGAATTCACAAAGTAAGCATACTATACACTGATGCAAATATAAACAAATCCACACATCTGTGCTGAAATCACCTGTTTGTTTCAGTCAGTAGAACTAGTACAAAACAAACACACACGTCTCTTTGCTTTAAGCAACTTTTTTTTTTTTTTCCAGCTGATTCAATCTGGGTTAAAAAATCACCACAGTGATTAGGAAGTTATTGCAAATATGAGATTCTAATTGGAAGTGGATAAGAATTCAAAAACATAAATCAGGCTCCATAGATCTACCTGATTTTTAGAGCGC
The DNA here is from genome assembly GCF_001660625.3 of Ictalurus punctatus. Lineage (NCBI taxonomy): Eukaryota > Metazoa > Chordata > Actinopteri > Siluriformes > Ictaluridae > Ictalurus > Ictalurus punctatus. The sequence goes on along the minus strand of NC_030428.2, from coordinate 18,804,458 downwards.
AACTAGCTAACAGCAGAATAGGAAATAAAAATCTCTTCAGAGTCTCCCCCTTGAGAGTCACACCAGTGAAATCTTGGCTAGAGTGTAAATGTTTTTAAAGCCATCTTTAGTTTTGTTACATTCTAATTCCCAGCTTTTGTTTTGCGATATGCTGCTAAAAATCTGAATGGATTGCTCACATTGTGTCATTATTAGGTTTCATTTGTACTTTTATAATGTGGAATACTTTAATCGATTGAAAATGGAAACCTTAATCTCTACTCGATGACGTGATTAAATTTCTTTGGGTAACTTCCTATTTTATTTCCATTCAGATCGGCCATGTCAGTGTTTTTCTCCATCATCTTCTGAGAAAAGTATAGGTCAATTGTTTTTTACCAAACTGAGTGGGTGTCTGTTAATTTTAGTCCAGTCCAGATACATTTTTCCATGATTGTCTATGCAGATTTTGCCTCATGTTGGGAAAAAAAAGATTGATGACTGCTGCTTCTTGCCATATTTAATCTGCGCATCTAGTTAAAAAATAAACAAGAGTAGACAAAAGTGCCGAAGTTGCTTACCCAAGACAAAATAGATTTCTTTGTAGAACAGGCAGTGCTGATTGTCAGACCCAGTCTTCATGTTGTGTTTCAAGCTTTCACATACTTTCTCTTCAACTTTTCAATATGCTCTTTACACTTGATCCAGTCAAATCAAATTGCAGATGGACAGACACAAGTCACAAGACTTGACTACCATACTTTATGATTATGAATTGTGTTTTCAAATTGTTGCTGGAACCTTGGTCAGCCCAAAATTGAAATAAAACGCCAGTGTCTCTTCTCGACCCCAGTACCACTTGGCTGTCATGTTGTGAAAGGAGCATGATCGTATGACCATGTGACTCAAACATCCAGGTTCATAGACAATACAACACAATAGAATCCTGTGCCTCCTGTGGTAATTTTATTGCTGTCTTAATATGAGAGTTTTATCACTGAGGAGCTGTGTAAAATATTTTTTTAAAGACATCCCCCTGATAAACTAAGCCGATCTGAATAGGTCTAATGACACATATTCAGGCAAAGTTTATTTTTCCTGTATCAAAAATGTATCTTCTCGAGACACCACCAAATCATATCAAATTTTAATTCTGTGTATCATTGTGCCCCTATAAGTTATGTTACAGAAAGAAAACAAAAATCAAATTTAGTCAAAACTTTTTTTTTTTCATTGTTTTGGCTTATTGCCAGAATTCAGCTGCATTGACATGCGGCAGGTTTTTGCAGGCCATTTCAAATTTTAACCACTCAAGTCCCCACTCATGAAATATTTGTTCCTGACCCCTGAGTCTTATTAAACTTGTTTATCCAGGTGCTGTCTTTTGTAAAATGCTCTTGAGAAGGTGCTGTAGCATTTATGGTTGGTTTAACTATTTGAAAAGCTCCACTGTAGATCAAAGCACTGACCCACTATCCATGGGTTTGTTACTTTAAGTCACATACTGCATATGCTCTTTGGATATATAGGCATGCACATGACAGAGGTCTGTGATTAATTATATTTGTAAATGTTAAAACCCTTCACTGTTTTGTACAATTTTCCACTACATACACTGGATTCTGTATGTGTATTACTCACCATAATTTAGATCTTGTCCTACCTACAGGGGGTAGTGCGACATAGACTTGTCACCTTGAATATAATGTTTAATAGGAATTTATACAAACCACACAATTACACTAATCTTTTGATTCAGACAGGATTTTTCACTAAAGTCGACAGTGACTTGAAACTGCTTCAAAGGGGATTTGAAATGGCTATTTCACCATGGTTCTGTAATTACAATATTCAACAAATATCAGAAAGAATGCAAACAACTATGTCAAAATTAATAAAGCAGGCAGTAGTTACTGATGTATTATCTTAAACCAATTCTTTCAAGCCTTTTTAAACACACTGTAAAGTGTAACACCAAGGTTGTAAACCAGCAGTGGTTGTTTTTTAGTCCTCTCTCTCACTTTCATTCTGTGCCATGATTTAGTGTATGCAATCTCGTGCAGCTAGCTTGTGAATCAGGCATTTATGGAGTGTAATTAAGTTTGGGATAATTCTGCTTGACTGCCCTTGGTTAAAGGGAGTGACAGCAAGGTGCATTATCACTCTTAAAGTCAGGTCCTGGTGTTATTGGCAAACGGCCATCTTTACTCTAACTTTAATTAAAGTTAGCAGGTATTCTGTCATTTGAGAGAGTTATGGATATGAGAGTGCAAGGAAACAAATAAGGAAGGAAGTAAATAAGAAAGTACCATTAAGTACCCTCAGGATATGTGAATATTGTTGCTGTAATAGGCTTTTCATTTTGTGACCTTATTATTATATTATAAGGTTCTATGTGGTTTATGAATGAATGGGAGAACCTTACAATTCTAAGTTCACAGTTTATTGAACATACAGGAAACCAATTTATAAAGCCATACTGTTCCCATTAATTTATTTATTTCTGTACTTATTCATTCTTTTATAGTGACAACAGGTTCTTCATGGCACAAATGAAAAAAATCATATAAATAAAAGGAGCACTATGGTTTTTTTATACTGCAAATGGCAAACAACAACAGCTCAAGTACATCCACATGTCACTGTTTGAGCATAATACCCAGTGTGCCCTGCATTGATCTGAGCCACTCTTCATGCTTTTCCCTTTGAGGATGAGATATCAAGGTAATTCACTTTGAGATTACCTTTCTCTTGATCTGAATGGCACCAAAATTTTATGAAACCATTTTAACAGAAAGACAAATTCAAATGTCTTCTAGTCAATTCTAACCCAGTATGAGTTTATGTGCACTTCATTATACTTGGCTTAGCTGGACGACTCTGCATATAGCATTTTAAAGCAGCTGCTATAACAGATGCATAGTTTTGACAATATTATAGATGAGTGAATGATTTCAACTGTATTTTATAAATGGGGGTTTGTTGTCTCATGAAGCAAATGTGATGCTTTTAGTAAGAACTTTGTTAAATGTTAAACTAAGCAGTGTGTTTTTTTAATTAATGGTAATTTCTCCATGTGAACCAGTCATCAAATTTTCTTTGAGATGAATATAGGCTGGGGCATAGCTATCATTTCAGATGTGGTGGGAGGCAAGTGGGGCGGGGGGAGGGGGGGCACAGAATGTCAAGGGTATTCTTTTTTTTACCTTTATCTAATTGACAGGTTTTATTTCTTCTTGCTCTTAATTGGCTTAATATGCAATTTATGATTCTGTACTTGCATGTTATATTGTATATTGCACTATATTATTTAAATATTGTGTTTAGTGTACATTATTTTACATATACATAGGACACAGTATTTAATATACATACTTGTATATTTGCACACTACCTTATTCTATTCTATTCTATTCAACAGTTCAGAAAATAAATAAGTCACTCAAACCACACTGTTGCAAAGAGACTGTAATTGAACTAAACTAACAAACATGCCACTGTAAGGAGACCTTATATCAGTACAATAACATCTTATATCAACAGTAAAAGAAACCATTATGTAACAAGCAATGCTGCCTGATCCAGACATATGTATTCCATGCAAATCCGAATTCAGGACTGTGGATAGGCTAATATTACCATCAAATCTTGCTAATTATTTGCCAACGGTAATAGGCAGTGTTTAAAAAGAAATATGAAGCAACTTAATCATCATTCTGCACCACATACAATGCCACATGCTAAAAGAACTTACACTGCTTGACTTAGTAAAAAAAAAAAAAGGAGTGAATGGTTTTTTGCCACTTTGAGCTCACTGTGACCTCTGAGCGATCAGCGCAGGTTTGATCATGAGTGTGACATGAGTGACCAATTGTCATGGCAACGCCAGGTTACGCAAAGACTTATAGACACATATACAAATCAAAAATACACAAATTGGCTATGGCCAGTGAAAAAGTACAGGCAGCAAATTTACTTTTATTTAAAAGTGTGGGGGACAAATTTACATTTTATTAAAAGTGCGGGGACATGTCCCCCATGGATTCTACACCCCTGAATATAGGCCACATATCTGGGCCACAAGTCTGGCCCACATCTGAATAGCCAGATCAACCCCATAATACAGCCACCCTTATACCAGAACATATCACATGGCTCATGTTTGTGCAGCCAGAGCAACTCAGCAACACAGCCACATATCTGTCATATTAAAAGTTGATATAGCCACATTTGGGCCTTATGTAAAATGTTTATATGGTCATTCTGGCTCTTGGGTGGCAAACATATGGCTGACACTCCAAAAGCCAGTGGCATTCTAAAAAAAGCCTACTTGGTATATTAATGCTCAAGTACATGGTTTTATGATAACTAATGTGTTATATAATGTAAGTTAAGAGAATTGTAACATCCAACCGGGAGAGTCTCACTCCAGACCACCAGCAGGTGCCCTCCCTTGAGTTCTTCTGTTTCTGTTCAAACAGAAAGTTTGACTTGCCATCCAAGCCATGTAAGCCATCCAAGCCATGAACGCAGACTTGCCATCCAAGCCATGTAAGACCGCCTTGGCATTGGTGGGCAAGGCCTATGCAGCAGTGGATCTCGCTTGTAGGTCTCTGCATACATTGGCAGTGTTGCAGGCCTACCACGCAGACTTGCTGAGTGAGCTTGACATACGGTAACATTCGGCCAGTTCCTACCTTGTGTCGAGTTCGCCTGGGCATCCACGAGTGGAACACAGGCCAGCACTAGTGTGAGGGAGCCAAAGAAGGCGAGTGTGGCGGCCTGCCTCCACCTGCAGAGAGCCAGGGGGACCGGGCAGCCACATTCGCAGCCTGCTAATAGGCCTGATCTGAGAATGATCATAAGCAAGCAGACAAAGAAGAAGGGTTGCAGAAGGACCTATCAGGGGACGTGAGGTTGTTAGGGCAGTCAGCCCCCAGTAGTCAGCACAGAGCAGAGCCTGACATTAGTGCAGGAAGTAAGATCCCTCTTGGACAAAGGGCCATAGAACATGTACCCCGTTCCCTGAGGGAGGGAGATTTTTACAGCCATTATTTCCTGGTCCACAAAAAAGATGGGAGTATGCAACCAATTTTAGATCTGTTTCATCTGAAACATACTCTTCAGACATACAGGTTCAAGATGCTGATGCTCAAACTTATTGTTCCACAGATTCAGTTTGTGGACTGGTTTGTGACGATATATCTAAAAGATGCATATTTCCACATAGAAATATTTCCCTCTGACAGGAAGTTCCTGAGGTTCACGTTTGGTGGCAACATATACCAATATCGGGTTCTTCCTTCACAAAGTGCATGGATGCGGTTCTGACTCCCTTGTGACTCCAGGGCATCTGTGTACTACCTGGATGACTTGTTAATTCTAGCACGATCCAGGGAACTATTGATTCAACATTGAGATGTTGTTCTTGCCCACATGAGGGGCTTGGGGCTCCGGTTGAACCTCAAGAAAAGTATGCTTTCTCCAGTGCAGAAGACAAGTTTTCTAGTGGTTATATGGGATTCTACTATGATAAGGGCATTTCTGTCCCCAACATGCGTATGGCCAATCCTATCAACATTGAGCAAGATAAAGCTGGATCTGGGCAACCCCTCCAGTCTCTAAGAGAGACTGTTGGGGCTTATGGCAGCAGCAGCCAACGACATACCATTGCACCTCTTGCACATGAGACCATTTCAGTGGTGGCTAAAAAGTCAGAGGTTTCATCGGAGAATGAAACTTCTGAGAGTAATCAGTGTCACGCGGTGATGCCTATGTGCTCTGAGAATTTGGAGGTGTCCCCAATTTCTAGCCTCGGGTCACACTGTAGGGGCATCTCCTTATCACAAGACAGAAATAACACATGCCTCCCTCACGGGCTGGGGCATGGTCTTAGGGCATGTCTTGCTTACTGTCTCTGGAGCGGCCCTCATCTGGAGTGGCATATATACCTCCTAGAAATGTGGGCCATAGTTCTAGCACTGAAATTCTTTCTTCCTCAGTTAAGAGGTTACCATGTGTTAGTTGTGAATAAAATTCAGCAGTGGTCTCATATATTAACTACCAGGGTGGGTTACGTTCATGCCCCCTGTTCAGTCAGGCGCAAATAATTCTCTGGGCGGAGGGAAGGTTATTGTCAGTGAGTGCAATGTAAATTCCAGACAACTGGAATGTGGGGCAGACATCCTGTTGGGGCAGGGGCTAAGTCCTGGGGATTGAAGGCTCAATCCACAAGTGGTTCAGTCCATATGGTGGAGGTTCGGCTAAGCGGAAGTGTATTTGTTTGCCTCTGAGAAGACAACACGTTGCCTGCTATGGTTCACCCTCACTCCTCCTGCACCACAAGGGCTGGACGCCATGGTGCACACGTAGCTGAGGTCAATTCTGTATGCTTTTCACCTGATTGCTCTGGTCCCACAACTTCTTGCAAGAGTTTGCCAAGACAGTGTATGTCTGCTGCTAGTAGCACCTTATTGGCCAGCTCGAATATAGTTCTCATGCCCCTATTGATGGAGACTCTTTGGGGCAACATTCTCTAACATCACGGTTTCTGGGTGGTGTCAGGTGGCTGAGGGCCATCTGCATACCTTCCTGGGATCTTTCTATGCACCTGGAAGGTCTGTCATGTGCCCCATTTGAGCCCTTAGAGTCAGCCTCAGAGAAGCTTCTGAATCTAAAGGTAGCTCTTCTGCTGGCTCTGACATCTTTCAAGTGTGTAGGAGATCTACAAGCTCTCTCTGTGTTTCACTTCTTCCCCGCTCCCCTTGTGGGTCAATCACAATACCGTATCCCACAGCACCCTCAGGCTGTTTGTCATTGCAACAACATGACAAGGCTGTTCCAATTCATCCCAAAAGTTTTCAGTGGGTTTGAGGTCAGGGCTCTGTGCAGGTCCCTCAAGTTCTTCCAGGTCCCTCAAGTTCTTCCACGCCAATGTTGGCAAACCATGTCTCATGGAGCTCGCTTTGTGCACAGGGACAGTGTCATACTGGAACAGGTTTGGGTTAGATGGCTTCCAGTGACGGAAAACCTTAATGCTTAGTGGCATTAAGGCCTAAATTAGGCCTACTAGCTAACTAGCAAGGTAAACCTGTTCGTTACCAAGCCAGTTTAACTGATTTTATAAATAAGTATTTTGCTGAGATAAAATAGGCATTGCAATGATTGAGCTCCTCTACCCAACAGTTCGGTAATCTGAACTGTCTTCTGTAGACCTTGGAAAGGGGTCTGATATGATAGTATGTGGTAGAAACGAATGTGTTTATTAACACTTTTCCAATTCTGACACCCAATAGCACAACACAACATTTTAGAAAACAAAATCTGCTTTGCTGTTAAAAATCACTATAGACTCCCACTTTTGCAACCAGGAGGCATGACTGACATCATGCCGTATCTCACTCAGGGTTCTATTTAGTAGGCAAATTCCTATATAAGTGAGCCATTGTTCTTTGAGAAACAGACTGGAAAGATATCCAAACAATTTTTAGGTCTATCTTCCTTCAAGCTTTTGTGCATACTTATAAATATGTTTCGAATTAAATAATCAAATCAGGTGTGTGACTGTCTCTGGACTATATGGAATAGATACACTCTGGAAGAGGACATAACTATTCTATTAATAGAATATGTTCTGTTCTATTCTATTATATTATATGTATTCTATTTTATACATTTGTTCATCCATCCTCAGATGCTGTTATATTTATATGTTGCTGCCTGTGAGCGATAATGTTTTTCATTATTATAATGTCCTTGTTGTGTGAAGTTAGTACTGTTTAATCTGTCATGACCTCACTGGTCTATAATATTTATTTTATGTAGTCTTGTGTATTGCGCTTTTATATTCTGGTGTGTGTTGCCACATGGTGTGTGAGGAACACTATTTCATCGCATTGCATCGTTATGTATATCTATTGCAAGGGAATAAAAAATTGACATATGAAGCCCGGTTGAAGTTTTAGTCAGTTTGTTCGTTTATATTTTTTTAATATCTAACCCAGGGCCCCTCCCAATTAAGTCTATTGGAGTGGGCACTATGCATGAAACAAATATCATACTAATTAGTACTGCCACACTCAATCTATTAATGTAGGGAGCAATACATTTCAGTTAAGACCATGTCGGTGTTGAATTTCACCACTGCTTCTCTTATTAATTCTCCACCACATCCTAAATAAGATCATGGCCTTCCTCCAGCATCCCTACAGCACTGCTATGTTGTCAAACATGGCTGGCCTTTGTTAATTGGATTAAAGCCTAGATCTTGCTCAGCCAAACTTGTAATGGCGTTGTTAACCACCTGTTAGCCACAGGGTGCTGTTTTAATAAAGGCATAAGCCTATTAGTGTAAGCAGATTAGCTTGATGTATTTAAAAATATATAGCCTGCTGCTGAAAGAAAGGCACACATGTCCATATCTCTCTCAGATAAATCAAGTTCACCTTCAGCTAATAAAGGGTAGAGAATAATCGGACTTTCTTTAGGAATCAATTTGTAATAAAATATAACAGGATACTATAAAGGAAACAGGACATGTATCGACACCCTGTGCCTTTTTGCAGGAACATATGTGACAAAAGTAACAGCAACAGATGCAGACGATCCCACGTATGGTAACAGTGCGAAAGTGGTGTACAGCATCCTGCATGGCCAACCATACTTCTCTGTAGAGCCTGAAACAGGTAAACTCTGTATTCCTTTACTAAATGTCTGTATTTATTTAATATATAAATAAAGAAAATACTGAGGTATGTATAAATATCAAACTATATTATAATATACTTTATTATTATTATTTTGAGCAGTAAATTAAAATATCAAAATAACAAAAAATATACATTTTTTTTATTTTAATGCAAATTGTCTTTGCATTTAAAAAGTCAAAAAAATAAAGCACATTGTTGTGCAGTTTTCGAAAGAAATCATGTTCCAGGTAACATCAACGACCTTGATGAGGTTTTTTTTTTTTTTTTTTGTTTTTTTTTTTTTTTTTTAAATTATTATAAATGTGGTTTATTATTTAGCAGCTTTACAGAAATACAGATTTAGATTTAGATCACTAATAAGCAAGTCAGTCAACATGAGGAAAAAACCATGAGAGGAACCAGACTCAAAAAAAAATATCCATCTGTATTACACCAGCGAGTGGGATTATACATCATTACAGTACATAGGTGTGGAAGAGTAAAGACAAACAGTGTGTTGAGAGGATGTTCAGTGTGAGCATATTGTGAGTAAGAGTCATAAGATGACCACAGAACAGTCTTTATGATTACAGCAGCTGTTCTTTAGATACAAATCTACAGTATCCGTGTACAATCATCCACTGAAGCATTGCATGAGTCATTGGCATAAATGAGGTGCAAATTTTTAGAAAGGTCTATGACAGCATAACAGAAGGTAACACAGGCATGAGGGCACCGTGGAACATCAGCATCCTGCCGGGGGGACATCAGCATACCAAAATGAGTGGGGTGGTGGCTGACAGCATCAAAACGTCCTGATTATCCATAATTGTATTTTCCTGAAACCTTAAATCTGCACCTTTACCTAAGATTAAAGCAATTTAACATACTTTCTCATTAAGCAAATAGATTTTCAACCTGGAGACCCAAGATACATGCTGTGTCTGAGTCCTGAACACTAATTAAAAAGGCTGCTCCATATGGAAAAAAAAATCTGTGTTATTCTATGTACTGATTAAGATCCTGCACTCAGATACTGTGGGGTGAGACCATTGAATGCTTCATAGATTATTAGTAGAATTTTGTAATGAATGAAAAATAATTCTGGGAGCCAAACTAGCATAGGTAGTAAAATATGGGTAATATGGACTCTACCTACTGCATTCTGGACTAACTGGAGCTTTATGCACTTATTTTAACATTCAGATATAGTCCAGCCTAAATGTAAAGTGAGAACTTCTTTTCTGCATCACATAATAACATATTCATGTCTTAGCAATGTTCCTGCTATGTACACAAGCTTCAATAAAAAGACTGGAGTTAATAATCGCAGCACGTTCTTTCACTTCTGCACATGATGGAGCTGAAAGAGGTTTTACATCAAAAGTTACTGCTTAATCATAAAACTTACTTCTATCTACTGGTGACCCTAGTACTTCTGTCTTAGTTCTATTAATTTAGAAGTTAGTCAGGATCCAGTCTCTAATGTCTGTTACCCATTTCTGAACTTTAAGATTGTACCCGTCAACTGGTTTTGCTGACACGTGCAGCTGTGTGTCATCACCATAGCAGTGGAAGCTAATATCATGTGTCCAAATAATTGTACCCAGAGGTAACATATACAGAGAAAAAATAGCAGTGGCTACAGACTAGAGACTTGTGAAACACCAACCTACTTTTGCATGCATGGAGTCATCCATTAATCAATAATATTTACAAGCTAAAGCAGTCAGTCAAATAAGAAGTGAGCTAGGAATGAGCCATTCCCTAAACTGCAACAGAATGTTATAGTTTATCTAGAAGAATATTGTGATTTATTTTATTAAATGCTGTGCTGATATCAAATAAGATGTTTCTAACATTGACATAGTAATACACAGACAAAATGTAAATCAATATAAACATGTTTCATGTCTAAGACTTTTGCCCAGTACTGTATAATAACATACTTACAAGAGGTTAATAAAACATTTCTTTTTTTAAATCTGAAAATTTCCTGTCAGAATGAAGTCAATGCACAGGATGCAATTTAATTACAACACATTGACCCCATTAAACAAATGGTGAAAGGCTGCTTGATTTCATTACGTTGTGGCTGGTCTGAGCAATAGATTCACATCAGAGGCCAATTCTAAACTGTAACTCACTTTGAAAAGTGGGGAAGCAATAGATATCCTGTCAACTCAATAGCTTTAAAGATCAATGTCCATGTGAGCAGGTGCTACATTTCACATAGCCCAATAATCCAGTGAATGCAAAGTTAGCTTCTCTATTTTATGCTGAAATAACTCAAATATTATTAAAACTGCAAATATGTTATATTAAAAATAAACGTAAAGGATTTTTTTTTCAAAGTGTATTAATTGATTAATTTTGAATTCAATAAAATATGACCTCCTACTATTCAAATGCTGTTAACTATAGCTTAAATCAAAAACATGGCATGCATCATTTGGATAAACAGCTGTAAATAATTGAGCACATATTCACTCATCACTGCTCTGACATTCCTAAAATCCCTTGGTTAGGATTCATTTAGACATCACTACCACTGGAACCACACAGAGTACTGATTCAATTTCTTGGGATTAAATTTCCTATGCAGCCCAGGGGGTTCATACTGTAACAGGAAGGACAAATCAACCTTCCTCATGTAATGCTATAACAAAATTGATAACTCTTGTACAGACCTACATCACACACAGCAATAGATATAAATAGAAAAGGAACAGATAAATAAGAGTGAAACTGAGAATGGGAGTAAGGTGAGATCAATCATTCAGCACTTCACATAGCTGTGTGCTTTGTAGAACCTGATGATAAGAGTGTCAAAAATGATGCCTTTCATGTTGCTCCATGGCACACAAACCCAAGAGATAAAGTGTGACATTGTTTTCCATATTACCTGATACCAGTGAATGAAACACCTCCATGACCCTTTTAACCACCCACCTCCATGTCTAATCTGACCTATGGGGTGCTTGCTTGATCTGTAAAAGCTTCCTCTCGCATTAGGCAAGCTTTTTGTACTGGGAAAAAAGTAAAATATAAAATCAATCTTTGTTCAGATACAAAGAATGAACTCCTTACCAAATGACCTCCATTTTTCAGAAAACCAAAACTAAAAAAAACAGCCTTCTGGTGTGTAGAATTATTTCATGAGCACTTCTCAACTATAGCTGCCGTTGATTAAAATTTAAGACCAAATACAATGTGTGAGCCACTTTAGAAAAACACTTTAGAATATTGGTGAAACAATAATAATTCTTAATAATTATTGATTATCCTATGATCTTATGGGATTAATGATCCCATGTCTTGACATTGTTTCCTTATTCACCTCCTTCTTCCTGCACTTCCTGCAATCTGATATCCAAACTGATGCTGATTCTCTCCCTTTCTTGATTTTTATTATTTTTTGTGTGTGTGTAAAGGCGTTATTAGAACTGCTCTACCTAAAATGGATCGTGAGGTAAAGGAGCTTTATCAGGTTCTTATCCAGGCAAAAGACATGGGGGGCCAATTGGGAGGTCTTGCAGGAACCGCAACCATCAACATCACCCTTAGTGACGTCAATGACAACCCACCCAGATTCTCTAAAAGTAAGGCACTTCATTATTATATTGCTCAATTGAAATGTATCTATTTTCACAATGTAAAGAGATCTATAATGTGCTATAATAAGCAGATATTTGTATATATATATATATATATATATATATATATATATATATATATATATATATATATATATATATATACACATGTATACATGTAAACATATACATATATATATATGTTTACATGTTTACAGTATAAAGTAAAACTGAAACAAAAAATATGATTCACCCGCATTGTGCCCTGAAATGTAAATGTTAATTTGCAATAAATAGCCAAAAAGATAATACAGATACAGTGCAATTTCAGCACATGCAGTAACATTTTTCTGGTAACACAGCTTTGTATTGCAGCATATCAGATTTTAAGGGTGTTTTCAGGGTATTTTGACCTTTTTCAGGAGAACCATACTGTCATATCACAGCAAACCAGTGACTACATTTCCCATCCTGCACTGCTGCCTACAAACATGGCCACCATGCACTGCAATTCCTAGAACACTCATAGTCATTCTAATCACGCATACCTGCATCAAATTCACAGCACTCACAACCACAGTATAAAGAGACTGTTTGAACACAATGACTTTGTGAAGTATTGAGTGTTATCACCATACCAAGAATTTGTACCCTGTTCCTCATTTAGTTTCATGTTCATTGATCTTGTTTCTTGTTTCTTGTTCTCGTTTCTTGCCTTGCCTAGTTTATGCCTGTTTGCAGATAGCCTGACCCATTGCTTGTTTTTGACCACGCTATTGTCTCATGATTTGGATTTGTCTGCCTGCCTCACTTTATTAAAAGCTCTTATCTGCACTTGCATCCTAACCTCCATTATATTAATAACGTGACACCTATAGGTTTCTTGATCTGTAAAAGCTTCATCTGGCGTTGGGAAAAGTATTAGACAATTTTTTGTATTGAAAAAAAAATTATAATAAAATATAAAAGCAACAAGCTTTGCAGAGAATGATCTCCTCAATGACCTCCATTTTTTTTCCAGAAAACCAAAACTCAAAAGATCAGCCTTCTGGTCTGTAGAACTATTTCTTGGACACTTATCAAGTATTTAGTGCTGCTGATTTAATTTTTTCAAAGATCAATACAATAATTTTGGATAATTATTTTGTATACATTTGGAATTACATTAGTAATCACTACCCTTTAATTCACTCTTTTCAGGAGACCATAAGTAAACAGTGAACTTACCATACACTTGTATTTAGTCAGCTATGCACTGCAGCTATTAGATATAATAAAAGGTCTAGACTAGATTGTAGATATGGCATTTTAAATTGTAGTGCAACGTCATTGTGTTTAACTACTAAACTATCAGCCTGTACTGCCAGTGAATCATCATGCTCCTCACATTAATAATAACAATTTGCTGATATAATGTATACTGTGGGTGGCATGAACACACAGTAGATAGCATTGCTGCCTCAGAGCTTTGATACTGAACTCAGGGTACTGTCACGTTACTGTTATTGTGGATTTCCTCCAAACTCCCAAACCATGCTGATAGAAGTCTTGGCTACAAAGTGTGAATGTGTGCAAATGTGTATGGGCATGTTGTCCTGCGATGAACTGCATTGCATCAAGTGTTCCAGGGATAGGCAAAGAATCCATAGTAGCATGACCAGGATAAACTTCATATCAATTCACATAACTATATAATATAAAGTCAGTCAACTAGAAAAAGTTGTAGCTCAGAGGTAGCCCAAACATTTCACAGCACATACAGTGTCTTCATGTATATTAGTATGGACTTTACAGTGCACTCCATTTGTTACGCCACGGCAAACTTGTGGCCGCAATACTCAGAGGGCAGCGCCGCTTACGGACATGGTGGACGGGGACTACATTTCCCAGCCATGCCTGCACTCAAGTTCACCCGAGTATTGATCACCAACACCTGTGCGGCTGACGAAGTTATAAAAGGCCTCGTTAAGCTTCGCGTGCGTAAGTGATATTACCAAGCCTTAGAGTTATTCTAGTTTTTCCCGGTATTTGGACTTTCCAGCCTGTTATCTACGGTTACGATTCCTCGCTTTATCCCCGTTGGATTGTTTGCTGATATTCGTCTGTTTTCTGCCATTCATCTCACGTTGCTCCTGCACTCGAGACCCTGCCCGTCTGCACTTGTCTCCAGCAAGTAGCGTGACAGATTACTTCGCCGAAACAGGGAAGTAGCAGGAGATTACCTGGTCGGGAGAATGATTTATTACTGGGACTTCCCGACTCCGGAGGAGTTCTACGCGTGGCAGTGGAAGCTGCAGATTGCGCTAAAAATACAGCAGGAGGAGCAGGCTGAGGTGGATCAGATACTCCGCAACCTGGAGATGCTTAGCCCCCGTCCCGTAGCGCCGAACCGTGCTCCACCTTCCTGCCTTGCTGAGAACCCAGTCACCCTGCCCAGTCCGGAACCAAAGGCTGGTCTTGAACTTTTGGGGGGGGGGGGCAACGGCGGCATCAGAGCTCCAGCTTGAGGCCTACAGGGAGGTCTCAGCTGTGGAGCTCCTGCCTGAGGTCAGCATGGCAACCTCAGAGCTCCAGCTTGAGGCCTACGGGAAGGCCTCAGCTGTGGAGTGCCTGCAAGCCGAGGAGGCTGTCACGCTGTCCAGCCCAGCAGAGGAGGCTGTCGCGCTGCCCTGCCCAGCCGAGGAGGGTGTCGCGCTGCCCTGCCCAGCCGAGGAGGCTGTTCCGCTGCCCTGTCCAGCCGAGGAAGCTGTCCCGCTGCCCTGCCCAGCCGAGGAGGCTGTCCCGCTGTCCAGTCCTGCTGGGGGCGTCGTCGAGCGTTCCAGTGCTGCTGGGGGTGTTGTCCAGTGTTCCAGTGCTGCTGGGGGTGTCGCCCAGCGTTCTAGTGCTGCTGGGGGTGTCGCCCAGCGTTCCACTCCCACATAGGATGGCGCCCCGACTTTCAATCCCACCAGGGGTGGTTCCCCGTCTGTCTGCTGTCTGGCGAAGGCTGCCTCATTTTCAGACACAGCAAGAGACATCTCACACAGGGGCCCAGGACCCCCGTTGGAGGGGGGTTGTGTTACGCCATGGCCGGCAGCTGGCACTTCGGCGTGGCTTCTGAGTACGCGCGTACACGTGACTGAACTGAGTGAAATGGACACATGCCTTTTGTTTTGGTTTTGTTCCCTTCCTGTTTCGGTATTGGTTTATGTTTGAGGATGTCTCTAATTTGCCCCAGCTGTCTATGCTTTAGTTTGATTGTGTTTGTTATTTAAACCCCTCGTGTGGCTGCGCACTTCGCGCAGTATTTACGTTTGTAATGTTTAATGAGTATTGGTATATGGTCACGTTAGTAGCATGTATGTGTAGCATGCTAGTGGTCGTAGCTGCGTGTTTGTTCTCGTGCAATGCCTAGACTGTAGTCTCATGGTTAATCTAATTAATCTTATTCAGTATAGACCGCGCTCCCTGTGTTTGGTTTGTTTGCTTATGAATAAAGACAGCGCTCCTGCACCTACTTCCCGTTAACCATCTCGTGTTGTTACACCATTAATATTGTGGTAAATATGAGCAAAGAAGGCTGTGAAAATTCTCTTTATTGTTTAACCTTTTGATCTTATGTTAAAAAAAAAAAAATCACAAAAATACTCAGCTCTCGTCAGGCTTGGGGAGTAACGCAATACATGTAATGGCATTATGTAATCGAGATACAAAAAACTGGTAACTGTAATCCATTACCATTATGTCAAAAAAGAAAGTAATCTGATTACAGGTACATTTCGTAAAAAATGGTAATACTATTAGGATTACAATTTTTTTTTTTCATTTAAAACCAAATATTATTTTGTCACAATATAGACAGCTGCTTGCTTTTAGTTCTGGTTCTCTCTTACCAGTCGTGGCTCACATGAGCAACCTCCTGGTGCATGCGCTAAATAAATTTTGTGCAAAGTTAATTTTGTTAGGATACATGGCATCATGGTCTCTATCAAATATCAACAGATATTAAATGAAAACTTGACTGCCTCTGCCAAAAAGCTTAAAATGGGCCATGGTTGGATCTTCTAGCAGGACAGTGATCCAAAACATACATCAAAATCAACACAAAAATGGTTTACTGACCACAGAATCAGGGTCCTGCCATGGCCATACCAGTCACCTCACTTGAAACCCATAGAAAACCTGTGGGTTGAACTTAAGAGGACAGTCCACCAGCATGGACCTCAAAATTTGAAGGATCTGGAGAGATTTTGTATGGAGGAATGGTCTTGCCATGTATTCTCCAACCTCATCAGGCATTATAGAAAAAGACTCAGGGCTGTTATCTTGGCAAAGGGAGGTAACAAGTATTTACTAAAAGGGTGTCAATAATTGTTGCACACCTATATTTAACAAAAAATGTTTTTGGATAAACCTGTGTTTTGTTTGCAATTGTTTGATATCCATGAGAGAAGAGTATTTTTGTGATTTTATTCTTTGACAAAATATCAAAAGGTTAAATAATAGAGGCAATTTTTCACAGCCTTCTTTGCTCATGTTTACCAAGGCTGCCAATATTAGTGGAGAACACTGTATAGTGATATATTGGAAGTGTATATTTGTGTAATTAGGTCAGGAGAGAATGCTCTGACACTCACTGCATGTTGGACTCTGTTCTTTGTGGATTTTTTTTTCTCACCCTGTTTGTCTCATTCAGTTCATTTCTAATTTGTCTAATGACTTTGCAATTAGCTGAGGTGTTTTTTTTCCCTCCAAAGTGGCCACTGAGAATTAACTTCAGCTAATCTGTACTGTCAGTGGTGACTCCAGAAACTTTTAAGTGGGGTATCCAGAAAGGGTCAGGGGAAACCTTGGCATGGCAAACCACAAGTGTATCATAGCTAAAATTCAGTTAAATTTTTGTATTAAAGAATGGCTGCTTAAAAGAATGTATTGTTTTCACAAGATATAAAGTATAAACTACTCAATGTAAAGCTTAATTGATTCTTTTGGAAATATGTTTTATCACCACTATAATACTTTATGTTAATACTGAACAACTGTCTTAGCATAATTTGCCAATTTAGCCTCAAATGCATATTTGTTTATAGATTTGGAAAATCCTTTTTTTAAAGGGGAGACTCACTGTTAAAAAGTCAATTGCATTCTGAACGGTGTACTGTTTCACCAAAGTGCAAATATTCTAATCAATAATTAAATGTTAAAGCATATCATGTGCATTTTCATTACAACAGAGTACTAAAAGCTTCCTATGTGAATAATTGGTTTATCCTATTTAAATTTCATGAGCCATCCCTTCCCCACCCCCTGAAGTCATCACTGAGTACTGCACATGTCTTTTTTCTATGTACAAATAGTCTCATTATAGCAAACCCTGAACAGTTAAAAGATTAACATTGATGTCTATTTTGCATGAATTTACCCAAATATTATTTTACGTAAGTAAAGTCTAAATAAACCCAACTAAAGGCGTAAATTAATGAGAAGGCTAATCATGTTTTTCCTACATCAGATACATTCCACTTGCGTGTGCCTGAGTCTTCAGCGGTGGGCTCTTCTGTGGGCCGAATCAAAGCCCATGACCTGGATATTGGCAAGAACGCTGAGGTGGAATATAACATTGTCCCTGGAGATGGAGGAGCCATGTTTGACATCATCACCAATCAGCACAACCAGGAAGGCATCATTATTCTCAGACAGGTAAGGCTTAATTGCTGACACACAATGACATGCATATTGTGCATGCTTTCACACACACACACACACACACACACACACACACACACACACACACACACACACACACACACACACACAGACACACACACACACACACAGGTGTTAAACACATTTTTGCCTGAAACATATTAAGATACATTTCTAATGAATATGTTTGAGCATAATCATGTAATCCCATTTTTTCCACAATCAATTAATGTCCCTAATCCCACACTATTTTTGAGCTTGTTCAGCTTTTTAAATGATACTTGCAAGAAACTGTTGTGCATGCCTTATTCTGTCTCCTACACTACACTGAATTTAGTTGATAGCCTATTTTATGTACAAATATTGAAGTACAGATATTAATGTGTATTACTGTACATGCAAAACCATGTTATTTTATTTAAATGTTTTAGAACAATATAAATATATTGCATTCTATGTACAGTATGTGGTCTTCCATAGACATTTGAATGTGCTGTTGCTTAGCATTCTGAAAGAATACCTAATTAGTGTAAGACATAAATATATTTAATAGATTGTGTATCTAACTTGTTTCATGCAGATTGCTGAAGTTCTTTAAAAGCCAACAAGAACTAATTAAAAATTTTTGTTTAAGACTGACAAGATTATTAAGGGCTATAAAAGTACAATTACTTGTTTGTTAAATTGGGTGTACCTTTTCTTCAGCTAAGTGTACAAATTAACCAAAATATGGACACAATTTACTAACTCGAAAACTAATTCAACAGTTAGTCAATATCAACAGCAAATGCAGTGCTTTTCACACCTGCATATAATCATGACACTTTCTGTCACTTTTGATATAAAACTTATTATACTACTTTTATTTCATCATGAAAAACTTTACTATCTTATTGGATGGTGGCCAACTAATGTGACAATGATTGTGATGATTAGTATGCTTTCCACATCCTGGTTATGACAGTTTGACTTATTCACAACATATTGCTGTAAAAGTAACTCTATTAGATGTTTGTTTGAATCTTTGCCTTCTTATCACTTGCATGTTATCACATTAACCTAAACTGTATTTTTTTTGTTTTTTAGTTTAAGTGCACTTAAATTGGAATATGGCCCTATTAGCAATTTACAATATATACTGTATATAATATACATTTCTTCAACCAAGTAATGCAGATATCACATGTTTACAGAAGATGGTGAGGACCACACAAGTGTTATTTAGGCCCTGATAAATAAAAACATAGAACTGAAGGAGGCTGTAATTTCTTTTTCCCATGACTGTATATTTGGCCTGTGCTTTCTTCTTACTGGTTCCAGCATGCATACCTAGAACACATTGTTCTGTTTTATATCAGCTCAAATAGGGGGCTCAAATTAAACAGAAATATAATTATTGCTTAAATAAAATAATTATAATTAGAAATTCTATAAAATATCTGCATTAAATGTTGGTTGAAGAAAGTCACACGACTCAGAATCCCAAGAATAGTCATGTCACACACACACACACACACACACACACACACACACACACACACACACACACACACACACACACTCATACAGCTGCATATGTTGGGCATACCCTCCTGCTGTTGAATCTTTCAAGTGATAAAATGCTTTGCTAGTGATTTCAAATTCCATTTGTCAACACAAAGCTATAAAAAAAATCACAAGGGAGATGAAAATTCTTAAATAAATAAATAAATAAATAAATAAATAAATAAATAAATAAATAAATAAATAAAGCTGGGAAAAGCTTGCATAAACAGCAGTCATCCACCCAGGAAACCCTATCTGAAAGTAAAAAGCAGACAGATTATTGTCAATTGTAAGCTCTAGTGCTGCATCTTCTTTCCTCCAGTCGCCTCAAGCCATAAAAGATCACATTTTCTTTTTCTTTGTCTTCCTCATAAAAATGTCTCATTTTTCACTGTTGAGAGCAGATTGGATGACACTTACTGGCAGTGTGTACCTGGATGTGTCTCAGAGACATTTGTTTCCCTCGCACTGAAGAATATAACTAAGATATTAAACATATAGGAGTATAGGCGAGTTCTTTTTTTTATACTCTCTCTCTCTCTCTCTCTCTCTCTCTCTCTCTCTCTCTTTCACCTTCTCTCTCGCTGTCTCTCTATTCAGGTAACCGTGAAGGTTCCTATATATGCTTTGACCTCAAAAGAACATACCCATGTAGACCTACTCATAATTTGGTCATTTGTTTGTTTGCTCATAACATAACATAAGAGATGCTTCTTCAGGGTTGTTCTTGTTTTTTTTTTGTTTGTTTGTTTGTTTGTTTGTTTGTTTGTTTTTTAGAATGCTGTGCTTTCTAGATATTTTAGTATGGTGAATACTTATAATTGTCCCTTTTCATTTGTGTTCATTTAATAGGAGTGCTTATTAAATGCTGGACATAATGGCAAAGATAATCCAGCAATTTCTATAGGGCTGTTAAACTGAAATCACACTGAAACCTAATACATGATATCACCATGTTAGAGTGACAATTCTATATTTACATACAGAATCTTCTAGGTTTATGTAGAATATGTTAGGAAAGAAATTGGGGATTTTTTTTGGTCATACTTACAGAATAAATATAATTTACAGTCACTCACATAGAGGTGTGTGTATATGTGTAGGTGTGTGTGCATACAGGTTAATACTGACTCTATCATATATGTTTATATATTTTCTAATTGAACAAAATTCAGGAACAGGTAAGAGAGAGAGAGATGTGTGTGTGTGTGTGTGTGTGTGTGTGTGTGTGTGTGTGTGTGTGTGTGTGTGTAGACATTATTCATGTTTAAACCTATGCACAGTAAGCCTGCCAACTAAACCATAAAGCCTGAAAAAATTCATTCGATTTTACAACAGAATGGACTTAAACTAGGAGGCAGAAGCCGTGCAATTGGACTTCAAAAGAACACTAATGACACACTGGCTACTGTGCAGCATTTAACTTCCTTTTAAATGTGACACAGAGGTGCAAGTGACTGACACTGACAAATGAATGAATCTTAGAAATTGAAACAATTAAAGATCAAAAACAATACACAAAAGAAACACTGCATAATGCCTACATAGTAGTGACTACATACTGACTACACACGAATGCATAAATTGTAAGAAACATAACAGTGAAGGACAGGTGAAAAGGCAGTACAACACACACACACACACACACACACACACACACACACAAACACATTTTCTGAGGTGTAAATTCACATAGAGTATAGTGTCCTTGACTGTACAGAACAGAGCATAAGGCAGATGTCTTTCACACTTTTGAAACTACACTTATCAAACATTGCTGTGTTGCATGTTCATTATGGGATTTGAGTGAACATTTTTTTCAGCTTACTGGATCTGTCACTATGATAGTATACATGTGGTTATTTTTTCAGTGGAAGATTGGTAAGCATGTCTGACGTGTAATTAAAAATCACTGAGCTGTGGGGAATAGATCGTTTTCATAGTTCATGTATGCTTGGCTCACAGTGAATGTTTACCATATATGTTTAGTGATATATAAAACTGTATGTCTGTACATTTAGTTACTCATCTTTAGTAACTGCTTTATCCTGGTCAGGGACACAGTGGATCAGAATCATATCCTAGGAACACTTGGCATGTGGCCGGAACACCCCTTGTATGGGATGCTAGTCCATCCAGAACCATGAACACACATTTGTGCAATTTAGAGTACCCAATCCATTTGTTATCTTTTTTTTCCATATACAAAAACATTAACTTACTGACATGTTTTTGGGAGGTACAAGAAAACCGAAGGACCCTGAAGTAACTCATGTAGACACCGGGAGAATGATAGTTTGTACAGACTCAGGATTGAAACAGAGACCTTGGAGCTCACCAAACCACCTACATCTGTGCCGTGTTCAGCAATAGAGTGTGAGGGAAATGCTGCAGGAACAATGCAGTGCAGACTAAGTAGCATTGTGTTCCATAGGCCAACACTACATTATTCCCAAAATCCCCAAAAGTGTGTCAGACGATGATTAGTCATCAGAAATGAATCACTCTTTCCTCCCACTGGTTAGTACAAGTAATGAATAAGATGCAAGTTTACCTGTGTGTGTGTGTGTGTGTGTGTGTGTGTGTGTGTGTGTGTGTGTGTGTGTGTGTGTGTGTGTTAGCTAAATCCGATTGTTTATAGTTCTTTAACATAAGGTTTAAAATCATTAACTCCAGTGAAAAAAGTCTAAATGAAAGGTAGAGTTTGGAATAGAGCACAATGAAGAAGTTCGCAGGGCAACAAACTGAACAAAAGCAAAATAGTCTATTATATTTTGCCCAACCTTTAAAAACCTCTCAAACTCTAATTTCACTTTTCAAAGCCAGGTGTGGGCAAATAACCCTCTTAAACTAATGGCCATCATTTGATCTCTCTCCATGTCACAGCCACTGTGAGCCATTCCATTCCTCTATTAAAAATGTCATTAATTTCCTGCTTGAACTGTAAATCTCTATAGAACATGTTAACTGCTAACAGCTCACCTGGTCTTGATGAGTTACAGCCTTTAGTGCATAGGAGATGATTGAACAACGTCATGATGGGCACCCCATCAAGCACCCCAAGAAACAGTTGTGACAGCTAGAGGCATAATTAAAAAAGAGGAAATTAGGTGGTATGAATCACATGTCACTGGTTATGTTGTTCTGTTAGGATCTATAGTGCTATTTTTTGTATAATGCTAATTTCCAGAATTATTTCAGGAGTGAACCATGCCACCTATAGTTAAGTTTTGGGAGCTGCCTGTTGGACAAATGTTTGCCAGCAGTAACACATTTTTCTATAAACAAACCCACAAGCTTGAAGCAGAAAATGCAAAAAGCCTGAACAAACAGCAACAAAATAAGAAAACTAGGTATGCATTTATACTTCGTTCACAGCAACAAGAGGCTATTAGTTTGTTTTTCAGGTGTAAGTGATTTGTGCTTTTAAAAGTGAGGACAAAGGAAGCAGACTGATATTTATGCAAAGCAATGAGACAACGTGTGAGATTACATTCTGATATTTGACTCTGAATATGTAAAAAAAAAAAAAAAAAAAAAGCAGGGAGTGTAAGTGCAAAATGTAATATCAGGGCATAGTTTTTGAAATGAGATATTTCAAGTCTCAAAGTGATAAAACCTTGAACAGTAAAAATGTGCCTGTGCATGTTTTGGCATATGTGACAGTGTATGTGTAATTACACATTTGACTACTCATGTAGCTAATTCACTATTTAACACATTTTTTGAAAGCACAATTGTGTATTTAGCTCTATTTAGTACAACGGTTGCTATAATAGAGTAGCATCATATACACTACAGCTTCAGACAAGAAACAACACCATAATTTAACCCCTTATTAAAATCAGTGTATTAGATGCACTGCTGAGCCAAGGATGACAGACTCTATGCTTATGTAAACCCTTCTGTGTAGAGGAATGAACATACTATTCACTTCCTTAAAACAAAGTACTGTACAATAGAAGATATTTTTGCATAACAGTAGGCTTCAGCAAAGAAAATCATTTAATGTTGGGCTTCTTTGTTCGTCCTATTTTACTCCCCAATCAGTCATGGTTATTTCCTATAGCATGCAGTGGGATGGAACAATATATTTTAAGATAAAAGCAATTCTATAATTAATCTAAAAAAATGCAAAATGCAGCAGTCCTTTAGTCTGTCCAGCTGTCTCACCTCCTCATATGTACACTCTGCTTAAACAGATAAGGCTCCAAAGCTTCAACAATCTTACGGCCATCAGCACCACCAGCTGAGCCAAGTCTCTGCCATACTGTAACTCGTTGAATAACAGCATTGCAATCTGGATATTTGATTCCAGTGTTTGCTGTCTCCACTACTTCTACATTAGATTTCTCATAAATATGACATTGAACGACACTGTAAATTGGTGATTGAGGAAAGAAGTGCTTTTGGTTTTGGGTACAACAGTGAAACCTAACTGTTTTCCCTTATGTTTCCTTTCATCCTATTGTTTCCTATTTTTATGTTTGTCACTGCAAGTTCCCCCGTGATGCCAGAGTAGCATACAACTGCAAAATTGTCATGGGAATAATGAAAATGCCCTACCAACCAACAAATTAGCACAAAAAGCACAAAGCTCATCACAGATATTACACTATAACCATGTTTAATGTCTTTCAGTGTAGAGTTTTTCTTGAATTATTATTTATTATTGCACATTATTACATTTTAATAAATGATACTTCACCAGTTAAACAATGAAAAGCAGACACTTGGTTGATGCTTCAAAGTCTAAGAACTGCTTCACTATGAGCATGAGCTTTCCAACTATTGTCTTGGATATTATATATATATAATATGTGATATAGCAGACACGTATATGCATATGCTGCCCACATGCAGTACTGCAACAAAGGTGCCAGTGATGCCCTGGGAACCTCCATAGGAAGCTGAGTGTGCTTCCACTTACGGCAGCCTTGTGCTTGTTTTTAATCCATTTGTTCATTCACTCTAGAGAGAAAGTAATAAAAAAGAAACCAAAAGAAAAAATAGAAAAACCGAAATGCATCTGAGCTATTGTAATAGTGCACTCAATGCAAACAAATCCAGGCTGTATTAAAAATGCAGCATCCGTTTTTTGGTTTCCAAAAGAGGAAAACATCAGGGAGAAGCAGATGGGTCTCCACAATGTGAGCAGTCTTGTAAAGTAAACAGCAAATGAACCAGGAGCTACACCCCAAGAAAAGACTAATAGACATGCTTTGGCAAGTAGATGACAAAAACAAGTTTTCACTGAACCCCATACCATTACCATTTTATTAATAACACATGCAGTGACTAAAGATGCATTATTACAAGATGAAGTGTTCTATCTGATAAACAGATGCTGCTGTAGACACTGACCATAAATGAATGAAATTTCTGAACAGCAACAGTTAGAGCTCCTTCAGAAAATTAACTCAGTTATGTTATTTATCACTGCTGTAACAGATGCAATTAATTCCAAATAGAGCACAGTGTGTCTGCTATATACAGTATATAATTTTTTTGACACTGACATTCAGTATTAGGGAAGAGGCCAACACAATTGTAGGACGCTTATTTGTGACTTATTCATTATGCCTATATTCAAGTAGCTCACTTGACTCTGTCCCAGAACTCATTCACTTTTGTTGGAAATATATTTGCGAAAAATAGTTTTCAGAGTTCCTTCTGTTTGTAAGACTGTGAGAAACCACTGGTATGGCCTGTGATACAACTGTAATGCCTGTTATAGTAACATCTTTCTTCAGAGAGTCTAAGACTGTTAAGAGTAGCACAATTTGGCAGTGTGAGACAGAAATGACACACACACTAATTCCTATACTCAGAATTGCAACTGAGTTCCTAAAAATGTTATCCTTTAAAAGAAATTATAGAATTATGATTAAATGATAGTAACCATATCCCATACCATAGTAATCATAAAACATCTTTAAATTGGTGATTGCTCTGTATGCACTTATCTGCAATTGCATAATGCATATCCAATGATCTACTGTAACTACGTAAATCTTTAAAATTTCTAAGCTACCCTAAAAGCTATAATACACACACAAAATAACTTACAATGGTTTGACATTGACGTTACATTTAACATTGAAGTAAATCATTGTTGAGGTACATTTGTACATACTCTCCTCTATATACTCTATTTATACTTGATGGTTTGAGTGGGCAAAAAATCTCCAAGGATCACAGCTGGAGAACTGCAGAAGATATTTGCTTCTTGGGGTCAGAAAACTACAATCCGATGTCACCTACATCACCACAAGTTGTTTGGAAGGGTTTCAAGAAAAAAGCTTCTACTCTCCTCCAAAAACAAACTCAAGCACCTACAGTTTGCCAGACACTACTAGACCTTCAAATGGGATTGGGTTCTATGGGCAGATGGTGGCTTTGGCACACACAGAGAGGTAGCCATATGGAAAAGTACATCATGCCCACAGTTAAATATGGTGGTGGCTCTTTAATGTTTTGTGGCAGTTTATCTGCTAGAGGACCAGGACAATTTGTTAGGATACATGGCATCATGGACTCTATCAAATATCAACAGATATTAAATGTAAACCTGACTGCCTCTGCCAAAAAGCTTAAAATGGGCCGTGGTTGGATCTTCCAGCAGGACAATGATCCAAAACATACATCAAAATCAACACAAACCTGGTTTACTGACCACAGAATCAAGGTCCTGACATGGCCATCCCAGTCCCCTGACTTGAAACACATAGAAAACCTATGGGGTGAACTGAAGAGGAGAGTCCACCAGCATGGACCTCAAAATTTGAAGGATCCGGAGAGATTCTGTATAGAGGAATGCTCTCAGAGCCTTGTCATGTATTCTCCAACCTCATCAGGTATTATAAGAGACAACTCGGAACTGTTACCTTGGCAAAGGGAGGTAGTACAAAGTATTGACTAAAAGGGTGCCATTAATTGTTGCATACCTATATGTAACAAATATTTTTCTTTAAAAAAATAAATTATATATGTTTTCTTTGCAATTGTTTGATATCCATGAGAGCAAAGTATTTTTGTCCAGTATCAAAACATTTTTCACAGCCTTCTTTGCTCATATTTACCAAGGGTGCCAATATTGGAGGAGGGCACTGTAGTTATATATTCAGTAGAACAAGTTATTATTATTATATTATTATTAACATCTAATTATATATTACTCAATAAACACCCATAAGCACTATAATAGGGAATAGCAGTCCATACAACTGATGTCAAAATATTCTGAAATTATGTAGACTATTTTTCAGGTAGATGGGGAGTACAAATTTATCTATACAAAAACACTCATGTAGTGCACTGAATGAAAGAGCAGGATACTCTGAAATTTAGTAGATTTACACAGTGGGTTGTTGATGGAATTAAATGATCCATATTGACAGCCTGGGGACTGCAGTTCTGATAGGATTAAAGTCTTTAAACTGATATACTGTGCCGTTTATCATAAAGTTTGTGATAATCTCATATTTGTGTCAGTAGGCAGGACCAAAAGATCACTTATTTTGCAATAAGCACATATGTACCTATGCAAAGATGATTCTTTGATTAAGGCCTTAGATGCACACTTATTAAATTTCCACAGCTGTGGTTGATGGGATGGGTTAAGATCTGTTCAATTTCTTTGCTGGCTTCTACACCAGGTGCAAAGAGAGATTCTACACCGGGTGCAAAGAGAGATCACATTATCATATCAAAGACATTTTGAGCGTGAAGTCCTGAATTCAAAGTGTTTCGCTTTGTTAAAGTTTGTGCAGTCTCTCTCTCTCTCTCGCTCTCTCGCTCTCTCGCTCTCTCGCTCTCTCTCACACACACTCTCTACATACATACATACATACATAAGGTGTGAAAGGACTATGAATGAATAAATTAATCAATCATTTAGTGTAATGTCATTCACTACTTGTATTATGCCTAGTATATACAGTGTGTGAGACACCGGAAATGTGGGATTGCAAAAGATTATTTATTTGACATGTCTGCATAACCTTGATGAGACTACAATTTATCTAATTATTTATGTTGGCAATGACATACAGATGAAAAAAAAAAAAAAAAAAAAAACGTAAAAATACATTGTAATCTTCTTGAAAATAATTATACAAGTTTAAAAATAGACTTTCAGTGCTAGATATGTACATATGTAAGGAGGCACAGTGCAAAACACATCTTGTACTTGCAGTGCAACTAAAATCAACATGCAATTTACTAATGCTATAGATGCCAACTGCCTACTAAATACACTGTGCGTGGAGCTCAAATTGTTATTTAAAAGCTGAAATTATCAACTTCAGCACTGTTAAAAAGCCTGGTACTAAAGAGAAAAACAAAGTTTAATAAGGAAGATAATGTGCTAATGATTAAGTTATTATTACATAAAGATTCTCATGCCAGTACAGGTAAACACACTGTGGATGGCATACTAATTGGTTCTAATGAAATAATGTACAGAATATAAAGGTTATTTTGTATGAAAAATATTGCACTTAAACTGAATTTTATTTGTCCTGTTGTTTACTGTGGCTTTGATAAAAGTCAGACCTTTTTTAATGTGTTGAATTTATTTGTTAAAAGGTGTACTGTATGTATATATATATATATATATATATATATATATATATATATATATATATATATATATATATATATATATATATATATATAATTATTATTATTATATATATATTAATATATTATATGAATGACAAAATTACACACAAACCTAGCCACTGCCAATTGTCCATTGATCTAAATATGTAATTAGCTGTACTTTCCATTTTCACACCTTTTTTTGAGTTGACTTCCTCCAAAATGCATATGTATAAAGGGGGGAGAAGTGCACTGTGTGTGTTGCTTAAATTGCAAGTTAAGACTTGTATGCCATGTTTGTCCATAACACAGGCGTTTTGAACAAAATGCAGCGTCCTTTACTATTTACATATCTCTCTACAAAAAAGTTAACTAGGTAATAGATGTGATGTGGGAAGTGCACTTGCTGAAAGGGCACTTGACACTCTTGCATTAGTAGCCCCTCACAACCCTCAGTAACTCAAGAGATTCTTCTGTCATTTAATCAGCTTTCACGTCTACTGCTGAAAACTGGACATAAGCAGAATAGAGGATCTTCGTACCTGCCTTCCCACCATCATCCCCACAGCATATTGTTTTCCCAATTGCTCCTTAAGGCACCCCACCACCATCCATCCATCCATCCATCCATCCTCTACCGCTTACTCCTTTTTCAGGGTCATGGGGAACCTGGAGCCTATCCCAGGTAGCATTGGGCACAAGGCGAGGGAACACCCTGGACAGGGTGCCAATCTATCGCAGGGCACCCCGTCACCAATCCAGAAAAATGTCCTTATGGCTTATTGGAATCTAATTCAGTAATGAGGGAATATTCATTCTGGACTGCCATATCATTATAGTCAGAACATACTGATTGAGCAGTTTTTAGCACACTGCCAAGGAGGCATGACGAATAATGTGATATTGCATCATGCTCCAAATTTTAAAAGTGGAGAAGCCAGTGTACATTACATTGTAACAGTTCCAACTGTAGTTTTTACTTTGAAAATATGATTATCAGCACATTCCCAGATAATTCTCTGCTTTCAGTTTCAATGATAAGGCACATTCCTCTCTGTTAGGGGGTAAAGTTGTTCATAAACTTTAAATGGAGTCCGTGAAACTCATTCTAAACTTTACATTTCAATGACAAAGCGCACACACACACGCATACACACACACACACACACACACACACACACACACACACACACACACACACACACGTTGCTTCAGCCAAAATAAAAGTCTGAGCAAGTTTTTATCTTATCTCCGCAACACCTTTTGTTGACATGTGGCTGATCCTCATATATGTGAGATCCAAAATTTTGACATCACATAGAAAATCTGGATTTTTTTTTTTTTTTTAATTTAGAAAAAGAGAAAGTTATAGCATTTTTTAAATATTTAAAACAAAGAGTGAAAGTGTTCAAAATCTTGAATATTTAATATACAAGATTCCGCACTATTTCTAGGTCCCTATTAAAATGTATGCAAGTTTGTGATATTGACCATGTTAACTGCTTTGCACAAAATGTCAAGCTTTCCTTTTTTTATCCATTCCATTAAACGACACTTTCAGACGACACTGCAGTGGATTTAATATATCATGAATAATCACATTTGAGCTGGCATGGACTCCAACAGTTTGTAAAACCTTACAAACTGTTGGAGTCTAAGCCAGCTCAAATGTGTTGTCATTGTAGTGAAAGGGGGAAACGTTAAATACTAAGAAACTCTGAGATTCAAATATAACTCAGGTTACTGCGGATAATATCATTTAATTTAATCACCAAATTATAAAAAAAAAAATAAATACATTTTTAAATAAGCAAAATAGAAGCATTTTCACTAGTGGTGTCTGGCCGTTGTACATAACTGTGTGTGTGTGTGTGTGTGTGTGTGTGTGGGTGGGGGTGGGTTGGTGGGTTCTTCTTTGAACTTTGTGATAATTGCTGGGGGATTTCTCAAACATGTCTGTTCCCCACCAAAGAAGGTTCACAGAAACGGAGAAATTGATGTCAAGAAATCCTATATTCTCAGGATGACCTTTGTAATCACAAATTCGCATGTTTCTACTTGTAGCCAAAGATATGAACCTATCCTCCAGATGTCCAAGGGTCATTATCTTTTTTGTTTCCTAAACAAGTTCTTATTCTATCAACTAAAGTCATATTGGTTTTATTTAAGATACAATTTCAGATGCAAAACAATGGATTATTTTACCCTGTTAACACTGATGAACATTGATTAATTGTTGTGAAATATTTGATAACAAGACAATAAGACAATCCTTTTCAAAAGTGTAAATAGGAATAGTTTCTATAAAATTTTTGGTCAGTGCAGTTGCTTTAACCTCACTGGTCATTAACAACTTGGGTGATTTTTAAGTGCGCTTATTTTTGGTGAATCTAATTGGGAACGTAATTAGCAACATTAGATTGTGAATAACGAAAGAATGATAGAAATCTGAAATTAATAAAATAAGAACTAAAAATAACAACAGCAGCAAAAAAAATACAAAGGGATGGTTAGCACAGGCCACAAAAGCACTTTCAGTGCAGCTGAAATGAACAGTTGATTATATTTTTCAATTTACAACTGCTGTAGCTCATCATGCTAACTAAATGTGTGAAGTGAATTGGTGCTGATGTGAAGTGGTAAAAATGATCACCCATAAAGCTGTTGAAAGGACTGGGACTAAAGTGGAAATGCAAGATCAGACACAAAGATAATGTGTTAATAAATAAAATAAATTAGGTTTTCATTATATAACAACTCTCCAGACAGAACACGTAGACAGTGTGGAAGGCATTTAAATGGCTAACATGTCATTTAAATACTAAGTGGTTTTAATGAAATGACAGTTCTTTACAGAATATGGAGGGTATGTCATATAAAATTGTTAATTATATGCATTCCTTTTTTTCTTGTGGTCGACTGCAGTTTCCATAGCATTTTAATAATTGGCAACAAAAGTCCAGTTTAATGTGTTGAATTTATTTGTTTGCTGTGAGGAAGTTGATGATTGTATTCCTGATGTATGTGCTGTGACCAGGATTGCCAGATCTGATTGACAAACAGCTCAATTGACAAGCAGTATTAAAAGACATACTTTTCTTAAATATTTTCATCAAGTTCCTAAAATGATCTTGCATTGTTAAATATTTTGGTGTGAATTAAAATTCACTATGAAAATAAATGGAAGGAAATGAAAATAAAATACAGTATGCTGGCAGTTTAAATGTAGCTAATTTCTGACACACACATGGCAAAACTGCCTATAATGCTTCAAGCAACACACTTAGCACAAATTTGCATGGTCAGTGTGTACCATGAAATCTGTGGCTTGAAACAATAATTAGAACATAGATATGTACTTTATACATTGATTAAACAAAGAAGGAGCAAAGACTCTCCAGCATGAGTTATATGAGTTATATGCTAGCGCATTTGTTACTTTGTTTCCTTCTCTCCACAGCCTCTGGACTATGAGACAAAGAAGGCCTATACTTTTACAGTGGAGGCATCAAACTCACACTTAGATCCACGGTTTCACAGTTTTGGTCCATTTAAAGACACAGCAACTGTCAAGATTAATGTTCTGGATGTGGATGAGCCTCCTGTCTTCAGTAAACCATCCTACACAATGGATGTTTATGAGGACACACCAGCAGGCACCATTATTGGAGCAGTGACCGCTCAGGATTTGGATGCAGGAAGTAGCCTGGTCAGGTGTGTATCTGGAAACCCACATACAGTAGCTGCCAGAACATCTTTAGTGTGCTTGGCACAAATTCTTGAACTGTCCTGAAGAGATCAACACCGTTCTTCCAAAAGATATTCCCTTAAGTTGGTATTTTGATGGCGAGCACTGTTTATTATGTCACTCCATAATTTCCCAAAGTTGTTCAATTGAGTTGAGATCTGGTGACTAGGTAGGCCATAGCATATGATTTAAATCATTTTCATCCTCATTAATTAAATCAGTGGGCCCTTATGCCCTGTGAATGAAGACACTGCTATATTGGAAGAGACCACACCCATCTGAATGGAAATGGTTCATTGCAGATAAAGGTGATCAGTCAGAAGAACTTTGTATTGATTTGTAGTGACTCTTCCCGCTAATGGGACAAGTAGATCCAAACCATGCCAGGAAAATTACCTAATAGCAAAACATAAACATAGCTAACGGTTTTTCATTTAATTTATCACTCATCTGTATTTCTTTGTAGGTCACTACACTGCTCTTTTTTCTGCACTCTAGGTTAAAAGAATTTTTTTTTGCTCCCTTTATTCGTGACCACAGTATAAGTGCTATATGATGGCTCTAATGTTCTGATGGCCAAACAAACATCTCCTGAACCAGGAGTTGCCTCACCATATACATTTACTTTTTTCCATGTTGAATTATTTAGAAACCATTGGCATTGTTCTCTGGTGCTGCACTCACTCACCACTAGACAATGGCACTGAATGCACCCCTGTGTATGGAGCAGCTTTTAAAGTTATGCCTTAGAACTTTATACAGGAAGCATATTGCCTGAAAGAGGAAAATAGCAAAAGTATCCTTTGCTAACTTCAACACTCTTCAACCCTTTTCTATTTCAGCTAGGAATTTTGAACAAAATTGAACATATAGTCTCCTCTGAAACTATTGGAATGACTGTAGACTGAAGGCATTTGGGGTTCAGATCAAAACATGAATTTGAGAAGAGAGTTTAGAATTTCAGTTTATATTTCCTAGTATTTGTATGTAGATGTGTTAAATGACATAAACCATAGCACATTTTGTATCAGACTACCCAATTTGTAGGTGAGCAAAAATATTGGAACATGTGACTGACAGGTGTTTATTGTTACCCAGGTGTGTCCTGTTAGATTGATTGTATAAACAATAAATATCTCTAAACAGCTACTGTTGGTTTTACCCTTCAGTATCACCTGTGAAGACTGCATTTGTTATTAAAAAGCATAAGCAAGCATGAAGATCAGAGAGCTGTATATGGGAGAAAAGCAAGCCATTTTGAAGCTAAGAAAAGATGGAAGGTCAATCAGAGGCATTGCTTAAACATTGGGCATAGCCAATACAACAATTTGTCCTGAAAAATAAAGAAACCACCAGTGTACTGAGCAACAGACAACGAATGGGTTTGCCAAGGAAAACAACAATAGCTGATGACAGAAACATTGTGAGAGCTGTGAAGAAAAACCCCACAAGTGAAGACTGAAGTGAGAAACCCCCAGAAACAAAGAACAACTGAAAGTGGCTGCAGTAAAAGCCTGGAATAAAACACCATAATAGAAGTAGCCAACAATTTGGTGATGTTAATGAGTTGCAGGATTGATGTTATTGCAAGCAAGGGATATGCTACCAAATATTAAGTGTTATTTACTTTAATTTACTTGAAGACTTTTCTATTCCTATACTTTTACTCACTTAAAAATTGGGTGATCTGATATGTAATATGTTATGTTTTATGCTGATTAACACACTCTAGATGTAAAAACCAGTAAATAAAAGTTGAAATTTTAAACTCTCGTCTCATATGTATCTCATACACAAATGTCATCTGTGTACAGCACAAACAAATGAATTGGCCTTGCCGTTCCAATCGGTTCAGACGGGACTGTATTCATAGGAAAGACTTTCTAATTTTAATGCAGATTATGTTCTCTATGAAGATCTCCATCTCATGAGGATCATGTGCATCATGTACATCATGTACACATTTCAAATATGTATATTTATGTGTGTGTGTGTGTGTGTGTGTATATATATATATATATATATATATATATATATATATATATATATATATATATATATATATATATACCACTATACAGACATGCTTCATGTTTTGAGAAAACTTTATAAACAACTCATAACTTATTGTTCCCCATTAACTGGATATGTTATCAGCAAGCAAAATGTTGTGTTTCACTTCTATGCTAATGATATACAATTATGGATGTTAGTTTGGACAGATTCAGCAGTGCAGCTATGCAAAATAGACATCTCTGATAAATACATGAAAGCTTGGATAAATTAAAACTTTCTTCTGAATTCTGGTAAATCAGAAGTTCTTAATATATCCACATTAATGTTGCTGATTAAATTTTAGAGCTTGGTTACCTATTCTGTTAAAGTAAAAGCTACAGTTTAGACTTTCATTTAAATGTTTTATCTGCCATTTGATTCCAATTTAAATTTCATTCAGTCATAGAATCACTGTTAGATACCCTTTGATATAGATGAAAGCCACATATCAAGGTTGTCACAAGGGTTCGTAACATTCCTCAATGGCACACCTTGCCAGATGTTAATAGACAGCACTCATGAATATAAAGTACTTTACTGAGACTGATAATCACTAGAAAAGTTGATATTGCTCTCAAATCTCTCATTATTCTGATACGTCTCTCTATTGAGGTTGATAATTACAAAGTGCAATAATTGTACTCTAGTGAGGACGAAATTACCAAGAGGCTTAATATTGTATTCTTTTGACAATAAGGATCACTTTAACTGACCACTGAGCACATGGGCTGTGATGAAACAACATTCAATCTGTCAAATCTGGAGAAGGTAGACACTAAACTCCAAGTCACTACAAAATGTCCACAAGAGACAGTCCTTAGTGCCATGCTGGAGTTAACCATTACTCATAATGATTGCCATTTAATGATAGAAGGAGCCTCCCGAGCTGTGTTCCAGTATGTTTTGCAAACACTTCATTTACCCAGTAGGCTAACCTAAGTTTAGATAATGGAGCCCACTTATGGTGCTTCCAAAAGTATGCAAAAAGCTGGTCAGTAACATGTTAACTAACAATTAAGTCCACATAATGATTGAGACCCCTCACTGTACAAATTCTGGCCTGAGCACATTGATTGATTTGATTCTGCACCATCAATCCCACCATCAAATCCCAGCACCACCAAGCTGCTACTGCAAAGCCCTTATCTGCTCAGTTGTATTAATAAAATAAAAATGTAAGTCGCTCTGGATAAATGCATCTGCCGTATGCCATAAATGTAAATGTAATCAATATGCTTGCTACAGTGTGACATTTGAACTCTGGTACATAGTGTATGCAAATAAACAAAAGCCACTTTATACCTACTTTATATCTTCCATTGGTTTCTATAGCAGTCTGCTCAAACTACTTTGCACCAAATGTAGATCCTACTGTGGGATCACTGTTTTGCAGGTGTAGTCAAAGAAAGAGTGGCTGTCCAGTATGTTGAAGTCACCTCCCGACAGATTTTATGTCTAGGTTTCATTTATACATTTATACTCTGACGTCAAGACTCATTTTCCCACCCTCCATCAAGGTTTTGTTTATACCTTCCTCCAGCCTGGGAAAGCATCTTTTACAATTCTCTGCATCGCAGTGAAAAAACATGCCATGGACCAATACCTCAGGATGCTTGCGTGCAACTAAATTTCTCCCAAATTTCTCTGTCTGGGGATTAATAAAGTGTTATCTTATCTTATCTTATCTTATCTTATCTTATCTTATCTTATCTTGTCTTATCTTGTCTTATCCTATATCTTAGATAGTGACACCTATATTTCTAATAAGATTAAGAATAACATTCAGCTGACATTGAAAACAGTACATAGCTCAACATAGCTAATTTCATTACTGGAGTTGCAAATAATAACATTCTAGTCACACAGCACACATGCTGCTATATGCCAAACATCAAATTATGCCATATGTCCTGTCCTTGACAAGAACATCAAAAAGTAAAATATTAGAACTTCCATCACCTGCATCAGCACACTCTACGTTGTGGTGCAGATTTAACAATAACAAGATTAGCATAAAAGTCCATGGATTAGAACACTTAGCATCATAAAACCACTTAATGGACAATAATAGGAAAGAGGACGAGTGTCATGTAAAGTGTATCTTTTATAGGCTACACACATGAATTGATAACTTTTTCCTAGTCCAGTAGGAAAACTCCACTAAAAGTGAAGGAAACTACCATAGTGGTTTCAGAATGCAAGGAAATAGAACTGGAGCTTGTTGCCTATTCATTTAAGCAATATCCCATGAGCAAGAAGAGAGGTTATACTAAATATTGGCATGGCTGTGATTCGGCCATAGGGACAAGGCTGCCGGCTGAGTGCTGCAGATTTGCCAATATTCACTATAACAGTATGATTGACAGTGCTATATTGCTTTTATACAGCAGTTTTTTAAATAAGAAATTCATATCAAGTACAGTAAGTGACATTTCGGACAGAATATGGACAAATAATTAGTTCATTTTTGCTCCACGAATGTAAATAGAACCTAAAGAAGCCACACCCACAGATAGCCTGTCACCTAGATGAGTAGCTAGCTAACAATGATATATAAGTTCTCGTTAAGAGTGCATCTGGTGAAATAGACTTTCCTTTTTCCTTTTCATCTTCATCTTACAACCTTTCATAGTTTTATATTTAAGTCTAAAGTTATACAGTACATTCATGAAAAATGTATTGTTTGCCATGTCCACTGAAGATGTCACTAACTTTACTGTATTAACAGTTTCAGTGGGACTGTTGATAGAATTGGAATTTTACATGATGAACACAGACAAGCGTAGTGATGCAAACAGTGAAACATCCTAGTGAGGTTATACTATATACTGTAAGCACTCTTGGAATGCTGCTTGTCCAAATTAGTGGTACTGTTATGCAAATTACTATGTAACATAATATTGCATCTCTCAGTCATAATCTTTTGGTAAACTTCATGGATTAACTGTCTTTTTTAATGGTCAAGCTGGAAATTATGGTGAAACATTACAGAACATTTATGTTTCTCAATAATGTGAATCCTACAGAACCCACAAGCTTTTTAGTAATTTAAGATTTTATTCTATCCCTATAGGTATTCTATTGACTGGAAAAGTGACCTAGATAGCTTCTTTGACATTGACCCTGTAATAGGTACCATCTCCACTAACAAGCTTCTGGACAGGGAGAGCAGAGTCCAACACAACCTTTCTGTTGTGGCAACCAAAGTTAGTAAGTATGCTTCAAATTTTCCTAAATGGTCTTAAAAAGTAATTAATGATGAGCTGAAATATTATGTCTCCCCTGAATGGTTTTCATTGTTCAAGTGTCTGTCTACTTGCTTTGACCTTATAGGTTTAACAACAGACTCATTTCCTTTCTACGATCATCAGCCATTAGATGATTAAAGCTTTTTATTTTCCAATTTAATTAGTTATGCAAGGCAATATCTCCAAGACAGTCCTCCCAGACAGCAATAAATTGTTAACTACAAAACAATTTTAACACCTTGTTTCATGTTTAGAAATTACAGTGTTAATTTGAGAAGCTGAGATGTTGTTTTAAGGCTAACAACATTATATACATTTTTAAAAATGCCATTTTACCAATTATGGATTTGTAAAGTAAGTCCTCTACCACTTTACTGACATCCACTCTTCAAGACCTCTCAGAAGACATGGAAGACCTCCCTCTCGAAGCTCATGGTACTCAATCAAAATTACAAATGCTGCACTCCACATTCATTAACCAGAAATAGTCTAGTGAGTTCATTAAAAGTTAAGGTCTTATCACCATGGTAACAAGCATTGCTAACTGTCTCTCATGCGCATGCTGCTGATATGCTAATTACAGTTTGCTAATGCTAATTTGTAGAGTTGTTGGGAGACGAAGTAAGTCTGTAAAACTTTGGTTCTCTGTTGCAGTGAGACTTGTTCCTTCAGTGTTGGAAGCTCACATTTATTAATATGCATTTCATTCTTCTATCAATCTGTAGCAGACACTGATAGTGGGAGACTGAATGTTCCATAATTAAATTGTAATCCCAGGCCTCAAAGGAATTACCACCAAATGAGCAAAACTTTACATCATCTTTACAAACTCCCAAAATGTACATTGATTTATTTATAATAATAATAATAATAATAATAATAATAATAATAATAGCAACAACAACAACAATAATAATAATAATAATAATAATAATAATAATAATAATTATTATTATTATTATTATTATTATTATTATTATTATTATTACTATTATCATGACATTTGTTAGAGTTATAGTTTCAATATCACAAACTTCAGTGTTGTCCCTACACATGAAGAGTCCCCCCCCCCCCCCCCCTCTCTCTATTGCTCTCTATCTCTTTCCTTCTCTCTCCCCCCCTGAGCCAGGTGCAGTCCCAGATGTTGTAGAATTAGGGGATATGAAATCAGAAATAATAATGCTGACAGTATTATATGAGTAGATGAGTCAGCACTGTGTCCTAAAATAGTGTACTTGTTGCTGGTAATGAGAACTATGCTCTTGAGATCTTCTTTCTGTTAATGCAGCAAACGTGTGGGCATTTGGCTGCATTACATTAATTAGAGGCTAGTCGGCTTGTGAATTTTTTTTTCTCCTGTAAAATGGGGCATGATCTCTAATATCACATTAGCACCAACATTTTGAAAATCTATTCCTACTCCAATCTATTTTCTTATATAGTGTAATTCTTAAAAAATCTCAGCTGGACTGCAGCTCCAATGATAATGTGCAATGTTGTACATGTGTAGATGTATTTCTTAAGAACACTGCACCATCTAGTGGATAAAGAAATATAAATAAATTCAGTGTCAAAATAAAGTGCAGTGGTCTATTTGAAATCTAACTTGGCACATGTTTTTATCAAAAATAATGTTCTTCATATCATTCATTTTGTTCATGTTTGTCACAGAGTAAAAACTTACTAGAGTAAAATCAAATCAAATTGAATTTAAACTCACATATCACAGTTAGATAGTGTGTTACATGGTGACAAATGCCATCAGAGCATGCTGCAAAACCTCTGCTCTTATTGTGGCATGTGTTCTTTGTTTGCATTCAGTCTTCTCTCCGCCTCCTAATTTTTCATTAATATGTCTCCCAGTTGTTTCTTGATTGTGTGAACCTGTTCTTTGTACTGTTGCAAACTCTCACCTATTGTATTTGTGCATTTCTAAAGCCTGTCTTCTAGTCTTTTATAGATCCCTGTTATGGACTATAACAGTGATTCTTGGATCACAAATGCAATGACAAGTTTATGCACTTGCATCATGCCTCTATGTTACAGATAGATAGCAAGTCCTACACACAAAAAAATAAATAAAAATAAGACAGTCCATATGCAGTCAAACATCAAACAAGATAAATATTTTTGCATAATTAGCTAGTGCATAATTATGATTATTATTTTCCCCCCAAAATAAATTTCTTGATATTTTGCTTAAACACATAGCCATCAGTGAATGGTTATACATCCACTGTAAATGAAAAACTGGTGACAAACTGCACCAATAACCTTTTATGTTGACAGCCTTTGTCTGGATCTCTGGCAGGTTCCTGGCAGTATGCTGACATTCAGCTTCACACCAGACACCACAGGCCATAGCTCTATTTAGTTAGAAGACAGAGAAGACATTTCAGTTGACAGGCTTATCATTTCACAAAGCTGGACTTAAAATAACAATTTTGTGTAGTTAAATTCAGTGTAAAATTTCAGTCAAATAAGCCAAACAGGAAACCTTTGAAAGGTTTCCCATTATAACTTAGTTTAGTTTGAATGGCATGGCTCCAAACTTTGGCGGCTCTGACACAAAGAAGCTACGTCTACACAACCCCTAACACACCCATAAGCATGCACGTGAACATGTACATGTACACGTGCACACACACACACACACACACACACACACACACACACACACACACACACACACACTTCTTCACATCTCTATATTGCAAGGAAGATTGCTTTTCTCCATCAAGGTCAGCCAAAGGTCTTGGTTGTATATGGGACCCCAGCGGGGATGTGTATAGATCTATTTTCCTCTAAGCCATCCCAAGCTCATCACCACAAGCTCATATCACGGATCAAATCTATAAAAGTTCATTCCACACTGATGCCCCCACTGCACTGCACACACTGAATTCAAACAGCATCATGGCTGTAAGTAATCAGATTTAACACTGTAAGTCTGGTGAGTTCACTTTAACCTGGATTTACATGTGCTTGCCATGTTTTCACTTTTGTGACATTATTGCCTGCAGTCAACCTTTTAAAGATTCATTTTTTATGTGTTGCGATTAGCACGTTCGCCTCACACCTCAGGGGTCCGGGGTTCGATTCCCGCTGGGGCCATGTGTGTGTGTGGAGTTTGCATGTTCTCCCCGTGCTGCAGGGGTTTCCTCCGGGTACTCTGGTTTCCTCCCCCAGTCCAAAGACATGCATGGTAGGCTGATTGGCGTGTCTAAAAGTGTATGGTGTGTGAGTGTGTATGTGATTGTGCCCTGTGATGGACTGGCACCCTGTCCAGGGTGTACCCCGCCTTGGGCTCCAGGGCTCCAGGTTCCCCCGCGACCCTGAAGAAGGAGTAAGCGGTAGAAGATGGATGGATGGATGGATAAATGTCCTGGCAATTTAAGAATTAACTCGGTCTGTCCAGTTATATAGGTGTATATGTGGCTGGATTTTATTTTATTCATGTCAATTCCATGTTAACCTGGCAGTGGAGGCATCCCAATTGATGCCATTGCTATTGAGTTCTACTTGTTACAGAATCCATAATCACCAAAATCTTAAGGTGTTTTAATGGTTTCCTATTTCTCTCGCAAGTTACAGTATACAGTATAAATACAGTGTAAATACTGTGTAAGCCTCTATTGACCTTTTCTTAATATGACCACATGATGTCAGTATTATACAGCTGATGAATTCCTTTCCAGCCTTGGAAAACCATTTTCATTACACCAAGACTGTATGGTGTTTTAATGTGTTGTGTATCTTTTAATTGATTATACATTTATTATAATTTAAAATTATAATCCTCAATTCTTAAAGATCCTGGAGATTTTCATTATTTCTCTTCTTTAAAAAAACATTATATAGAGCTTGAAAACAGAGTGCTGCATTTATTTAAGCGTTAAGCAATCATACTTTATATAATAATACTTTGAGTAGAGTAGAAATATAATTTGTGCAGGACATATAAAGAAAAAGCTCAAAATTATC
Organism: Ictalurus punctatus; assembly: GCF_001660625.3. Lineage (NCBI taxonomy): Eukaryota > Metazoa > Chordata > Actinopteri > Siluriformes > Ictaluridae > Ictalurus > Ictalurus punctatus. Next base: position 18,763,327 of record NC_030428.2, on the reverse strand, counting down.
AGCACAATGTCTAAAGCACAGTGTTTGCATGCTTTTTCTCCTTTTTATTTATTTATTTGTTTATGTATTTATTTTTACAGATAACCCCATCCTAACCAGCAAAGTGGCAGTCACAATTCATGTGTTAGATGTTAATGAGTTCCCTCCAGAGTTGGCTATACCTTACGAGACCTATGTGTGTGAAGGTGCCAAAGTGGGACAGGTGAGTGTATAGCAATATGTGGATAATTTTTTATTTCTCTGAAACACGCACACACAAAAAAAACTTCAAAAATAGAAAAGAAAGAGGGCACAATGAGGTGTTGTAAGAAGATGCAAGTCAAAGAACAATTCTGGACTAATGAGCCATTTAAGATGATTTATGACACACTTTGCACACCACCGCATTCATTAAAATCGCAGGGCAGTTGTGTGTGTGTGTGTGTGTGTGTGTGTGTGTGTGTGTGTGTGTGTGTGTGTCAGAGCTATAGTAGGAGACAAACAATGTAGCTATGATTGATGCCAGGTATTATTCTGTGTGTATGTTAATTTGTGCAACTAGCTACTCAAAGATAAGGGGAAAAACATTTAGACTAATGGTATAATGAGAACAATGCAATCAAAACAAACACTTTGCATGAGTGACTTTTATATTTAGGATATGAAAGTGCATAAACATTTATGAAGGTCTAACTATGACTTTTTTCACATTTGGTGACTCTGGTGAGGGATTAGCTCTAGCTGGTTGGATTTCTGGGTATTTGACAAATTTGTGTAGTGCGCTGTGATGAAGTGATCAGGTCGTATAGCAGCATGGGCTGACGGATGTTTGTGATGGGCTGGTCACGTGTGGCTAAGTGATGCATTAGCTCAGACCTAACCGCTTTGTTCAACATGCACCTGCAGTGTTCACAGCAGAGATGCAGCAGGTGCATGTAACAGCAGGGCAGTATGGTGCTGGAGCAGGCATGAGCAGTAGAGTATAAAAATGAGATATGTGTTGCTACTGCATGAGGCAGATTATGATCACTCAGGGAGTCAGGTATGAGTAGTCAGTCCTGTGGATATTTTGGCCAATCATTCAGAAATGAAAACACACACAGTGCTTACCTGGCTACAGACACAAAGAGTGACAATAAAACACCCTCAGATGAAGTAGCTTCAGTTATACTCAGTGATACCCATTTATTGTGAATATATACACACCAAGCTCCTGATCTCAATACCTATACTTTCGGGAAGTAACAAATATGAAAACATTTCAGATTTATCAGATACTATGTTCTAAATGAACATAAAAAACAGGGACTGGAGGTGTGCATCAGGACTAGCGTTGCGTGGGATGCCAACAAGAAAAGTTCCATAAGTGGGCACGAGCGAGCAGTCAGATATGAAGCTTCCGGGACAAATATTAACATGAACATGCTCACTCATTCGATATTTATTCACTCATTTGTATTGTGTCAGAGATTTCCCCTTGCACTGACCACTGGCGCAAGCAGCACACTCAACATCCCGCAGCTTGACAGTGTGTGCTTCCAGGTTGTCAAACTGTGTTTACTTTTGATACATGTGTTTATTTTGGTTTCTGTCCTGTCTCCGGCCCTCTTATGTCATTGGTTCTTTCCTAATGTTGCAGCTATTTTGTGTTATGCCCTTTGATTTTGATTTTGTATATTTAAACCCCCATGTGTCTTTGTCCTGGGCGAAGTATTGTTTCTGTGTTTGGGCACCAGTACTCTACCGAGCTGTTCTGCCCTTTTTCTCTCATTTAATGGTTTTGATCCAGTTTTCGGTCTGATTTGTAATTCTCCTTAAAACCCTGTATTGCCTGTTTGCTGATCAACTGACTCTTGCCTGATTGCTGTTTACAATAGTGCCCATACCCAATCCCTATTTACATGATAAACTGCCTGATCAGGGTGCTTTAAATTACGTTAGTAGTGTGGGTATATTTTGGGAAATAGAACCAACTAAATACATATATCATGTGCAGGTACAAAGAAACTGACATTCTCCTGTCGAATTTCTGGTGCCATCCAGAACTTATGAGGCCATTAATAATGGCAAGCCATCCTGCACCCGAGGCATCACAGCAATCCTAAACAATGATACTGCCACCCACCATGCTTCACAGTTAGGATGAGGTTCTCATGTTGGAATGCAGTGGTTGGTTTTTACCAGATATAATGCTTTTCATTTTAAACAAAAAGTTACATTTTGGATAGGCTTCTGGCTTTTTCACTTGGTCTTGAGCAAACTTCAGAATGGCAGCAGTGTTCTTTTTGGAGAGTAGTGGCTTCCTCCTTGCTACAGTATCCTGCTATGCGCACCATGCTTGTTCAGTGTTTGCCTGATGGTGAACATTGACATTGATCAGTGCAAGAGTCTTTAGGTCATTAGATGTTACTACTGAGGTCTTTGTGACTTCCGTAATATTATTCACCACTCCCTTTGTAGTGATTTTTGCTGGATGACCACTACTTAGGAGAGTAACCATGGTGCTCAATTCCCTACATTTGTATATCATGAAATGGTGTAGGCCAAACTCTTTAGAAATTGTTTTGGCAACCTTTTCCAGCCTGTGAGCATTGATAACTCTTTTTATGAAGTCCTCATGAATCTCCTTTAATCGAGGCATTGCATATTTCCATAAACTTGTGTGGTGAAGACCAGACATTGTGATGAAGCCCCAAGTTTAAACTCATGCCTGAGTGCCTTCATCTTGTGTATTTGTATTTGTATGTGTATACTATTTGTATGCTTAGTATATCTATTTATAGTTTTTCCTAAAAAAAAAATATTTTAGGGAAAAAGTTTGATTAAAAAAATGGTCCATCTTGTTCACCTTCATTGAACCCTTGACTGTATTTCATATGTTCTTACCTGACCCTATTGATGCTGATGAACTTCTGGTCTGGGCTACAAAAAATTCAGCCCTATGCTTGCTTCTTTATAATATTCTGTGTATTTTTGTTATGACAATTAGTAGTGCTGTTGCATTTGGTTTCACAAAAGTCCAAAATAATCTGCTTCAACATATCAACTGAAGTTGAGTGCCAAAAATTTAAATTTATATTAATGATGCATCACAGTAAATATTTTTTGAGAAATGTACTGTACAGCCACACTATAATTGATCTACTTTCAATAAATTGTCCTTTATCCATAGGTGATTCAGATCTTCAGTGCAAAAGATAACGATATTCCTATGACAGAACACAATTTCTCCTTCAAATCATCACAGGAAGAGATGAAGATCAAGAATTTCACTATCAAAGATTTTGGAAGTGAGTTTCTCTCTCTCACACACGATCAGTCATGATACTATCCTTCCGATGTCTCCGTTCATGTCTGCATTAAATACATTAAACTGATAAAAAAATGTTTGAATATGTGTAAATAAATTGTTTTTATAGCTGTAAAGTTTTCCACGTTGTCAATGAAGAACAAAATTATGTTGATGTGTTTTAAAATGAGAAAGGTAATTTTGCAAGTGTAGATGATATTTCTGTCAAGAAACCATCTTCATCCCAGTTGAGGCTGCTGTCTTGTAAAAACAGCCTCTTACATTTTCATGATTACACCTCTGGCAAACCCGGCAGCTGATACACTCCTCTAGCACCAAGGCCAGCTTCATTATGCATCAACCTGCAAGCTGTTACAGCCCTTATAAAACATTACAGTTGAACATTCCTACAGGTGTTGATGAGGTAAAAATAACAGGGTAGTCACAGTAAGTAATTCTGTGATTCAGCTGTACAGAATAATCATCAACAATCAAGTGTAGTGTCTGAAATGTAAGGTCGCACTCTTCATGTGTAAAAAGGAAAATGCGTTGTATTTCCAATTTTTGTATTTCCAAATTTCTACTTTGCAAGAAAACGTCTGGGTTATGCATGAAACCCTGTTTCCTGAGAAGTGAATGAGACATTGCATGCGCTTCACGCTGTGGGAAGCACCCTTGCATGTGAGCGGTATCTAAATTCTATGTGAACTAAATGCCTATTTATAAGCCTGTGAACCGTGTCCTCAGCTGCTATTACCTAAAGTGGTGGTGCAATTCACAGGCATGTCCCAGTATTACAAAGCTATGGAACATCTCAATCCCTTCTCAGGGAACAGGGTTACATGCGTAACCCAGACGTTCCCTTTCAAAGGGAACTCAACTATACATGAGCTTCATGCTGTGGGAATGAGAATACCCACTCCGTCATACTAAGGGCATGGCTTGTTAAAAAGATCCAAGCCTGAGGGTCACTGCAAGACACTCAAGCCCGGGATGTAATGTCCAAACTGTAATATTGAATAAATGTGTGCAGAGTAGACCACCACCATAGCACACAAATCTTGTAAGGGTACCGGTTTGGATAAAGCCTTCAAGGAGGCAATCCCCCTTGTGAAATGAGCCCTTATGCCCAGAGGCGTAGTGAGACCATGCACCTCATAAGTAATAGAGATTGTTTCCACTACCTAATTAGAGATGTACAGCATCACCTCTACTGTCGCCGCCAAAGCAGACCAGCAACTGCTCTGACTTATGCCACTGGCCGGAGCAGTGGACGTAAGTACAGAGAGCCCTTACCTTAATTTAGGTGCAATTTCTCTTGTTCCGGTATAAATAATGGAGGAGGGCGGAAAGCCTGAAACACTACCGTCTGGGCAGCAGATGTAGCACTTTAGTAATATAATCTGGCCTAGGATTTAAGAAGGCATTGGCTAATCCAGAGGCAAAATCAAGACAGGAAGGGGCCACAGAGAAAGCTTGTAGATCTCCTACTCGCTTGAAAGATGTCAGGGTCAGCAGAAGAGCTACCTTTAGTTTCAGAACCTTCTCTGAGGCTGACTCTAAGGGCTCAAATGGGGCACGTGCAGACTTTTGAGGACCACAGACATGTCCCAGGAAAGTATGTGTGGTCTGCAAATGGGCCTCAGCCACCTGACCCAATGCATAAACCTTGATGTTAGAGAATGTTGCCCCACTGAAACTCCATCAATAAGAATGTGGCTGGCCAAAATGGTGGCCACGTAGACCCTGATTGTAAACGGAGCCAACCGTGCTGAGAAATGTCCTTGTAAGGACTCTAGGACTGTAGCTATTGTGCAGTTTACTGGGTCTAGCTGACGTTCCTCACACCATAAGACAAAAAGTCACCAATTGATCGCATTCAATTTTGTCATGGATGGTGCTCTAGCGTTCAACATGGTCTCTACAACCTCAGTTGAGAGACCAGAATCTATGAGCTGGTGAACCTCAGGGGCCAGACCCACAGTTTCCATAGTTCTGGCCGAGGGAGATAAATGAACCCTTTGGCTTGAGACAGTAGATCCCAGCGAACGGGAATATCCCAGGGAGTGCCATCCTGCAGGGATATTATCTCTGAGAACCATATTCGAGCTGGCCAATAAGGGTCTACTAGCAGCAGGCATAGACAGTCTTGGCATACTCTTGCAAGAACGTGTGTGGAAGCACAGCAATCAGGGGAAAAGTGTTCAGACATGACTTCAGCCATGTGTGCCCCATGGCGTCCAGCCACAATGATGCGGGAGGAGTGAGGGTGAACCACAGTGGGCAATGTGTTGTCTCCTCGGAGGTGAACACATCCACTTCCGCTTTGCTGAACCTCCACGATATGGACTCCACCACTTGTGCATGGAGCCCCCGATCCCTGGGCCTCAGCCCCTGCCTCGACAGGATGTCTGCCTCCACATTCTGGTTACCCGGAATGTACATTGCACTCACTGACCAAAACTTTCCTTCTGCCCAGAGAAGAATTTGTTCTGCCTGCCTGAACAGGGAGCTTGACATACCCCTCCCTGGTGGTTGACATATGAGACCACCACTGTGATGTCTGTCACAACTAATACATAGTGACCTCTCATTTGAGAAAGAAAGAATTTCAGTGCTAGAAATACGGCCCACATTTCTAGGCAATTTATATGCCACTCCAGATGAAGGCCGCTCCAACAGATGAAGGTGCGCCCTAGCCCATGAGGGAAGTAACTGTCATTACCTTCTTGTGATAAGGAGAAGCCCTGAGATTGTGACCAAAGGCTAGAAACCGGGGACACCTCCAAATTTTCAGAGCACGTAAGCAGTGCCGCTTGACACTGATTGATCTCAGGCTACTTTTCAGCCACCACTGAAACAGTCTCATGTGCAATAGGCCCAATGGGGTGACGTTGGCTGCTGCTGCCATAAGCCCCAACAGCCTCTCAAAGAGACTGGAGGGGATGTACAGACCCAGCTTTATCTTGCTCAATGTTGATAGGATTGATCCTGCACATGTTGGGGATAGAAACGCCCTCATCAAAGTAGAATCCCATATAACCCGTAAAAAAATTTGTCCTCTACACTGGCGAAAATATACTTTTCTTGGGGTTCAACCTGACCCTCAAGCTCCTCATGTGGGTGAGAACAACACCCTGATGTTGAATTGCCAGTTCCCTGGATCGTGCTAGAATTAACCAGTCATCCAGGTAGTTTTGTTCACTGATGCCCTGGAGTCACAAAGGAGCCAGAGTGGCATCCATGCACTTTGTGCTGGTGCAAGAGGATAAAGCTAGACTGAAGGGAAGAACCCGATATTGGTACGTGTTGCCTTCAAATACAAACTTCAGGAACTTCCTGCGACTGGGCAATATTTCTATGTGGAAACATGTGTCTTTTAGATCTATTGTCACAATCCAGTCCTCAAACTGAATCTGTGGAACAATAGGTTTGAGCATCAGCATCTTGAACTTGTATGTCTGAAGAGTATGGTTCATATTGTAAAATTGGCTGAATACTCCCATCTTTTTTGTGTACTAGGAAAGATCACTTGTAAAAACCTCCCTCCCACAGGGAACAGAGTACATGTTCTATAGCCCTTTTGTCCAAGAGTGATCTTACTTCCTACGCTAACATTGGGCTCTGCTCTGTGCTGACTATTGTGGTAAATGGCACACTTATATAGCGCTTTCGCTGTGGTGAGCTGCTCTCTGTTTTTGCTGCAATGACTCCCGCTTCTGGCTCCTCAGAGGGTGGGTTGGCTTTCCATAGGAGTCGGGCAGCAAGTTCCAAAATCCAGCTGAGTGCCGGACTCGGAAGACATAGCAAGAGATAAAGCAGCACTTGTCTAAGTCTCCTCTTCCAGATCCTTACCGGATGCCCAGGTCTGTGAGGCTCCGAAACCCAATTCCCTTTGGCCGAAAAGAGAGCAAGCCATGAGCTGAGCTGCCTAATTGTGAAGTGCTCACAATTCACGCAGTCAGCCCCCTCAAGGGCTGCTGTGGCATGTTCCATCCCCAGACACTTCACACAGAAAGTGTGTCCATGCCCACATAATTAAATGAGAGCAAGATGCGACACACTTCCTGAATTCTCTCTCACTCATCCTTTTTTTCTTTTTTTTTAAAGGGACAGAAAAGTAAATAGATATTTTTTTGAAAAATAGAGAGGAAATGAAGAGTTCTTTTGTGAGCGTTCACACAAATGACCAACATGCAGTCTTGCTGAATATAATAGGGCTGAGGATGTGGTTCACAGGTGCTGTTTTTATAGTCATGTGACGTGCGTAATTGCCACATCACCTGACCATGGCGTGATTTCACACAGACTTCAGATACCAGTCACACACGAGGGAGCTTCCCACAGCATGAAGCTCATGCAATGTTGAGTTCTCTTTGAAAGGGAACACATTATTTCATTTGCATGAATGTTATCCTGGTTTATCCTTTAATCTGAAATAAATTTCAAAAAGGTCTGAACATCCATAGTCATTTAGAACAGTAGGAGGATCTTAACTATGCATCCAACAAAGGGCAGCTAATCGGAAACATTTAACTGAAACAACCCAGTAAAAAATGTAGTTAGTGGGTAAGTTTAGAGTTGATCTAAGTACCTAAACACTGATTTCATATGGAAAAAAACAAACACCACTTCTCTGACTAAAAAAAGTCAAGCAACTTATTACACTATATATGAGTGTGTTGTGATCAACAGTGCTAGCAGTACAAAACACTTTCAGAATACTTTCAGAAAATGAAACAATATAGCTTGTGTCAATACTCCTAGATCAATTAAATTATTTTAGTAGTTACAATCACCTTAATTTAGAATGGATTTTGTTTCCACTATGTGCCTGCCAGTTTTCTCCCCATTAATTTAGATGTTCATACTCATCAGCATCTGTGTTGATGGGCAGGTAGGTTATAATCTGCTGCAGTAGGCTCTATTTGAAGTGCTTTTCTAATGCTACAAAAGCTTTCGAAGACTGTTCTGAAGCATAAACCAGGCTTTACTCAATCAAATTCACCCAATTATTTCTTAAATCGTGTTTCTAAAACCACTGTTTGATAGGCACTTTTTAAATATCCTATTTCTTCATTTCCATATCCACCCAGACAACACTGCAGGCATTGTAACCCTGCGCAGTGGCTTTTGGCGGCGTGCACAGGAGATCTACCACCTTCCAGTAGTCATTGAGGACAGTGGTTACCCAGTACAGAGCAGCACTGGCATGCTGACCATCCGTGTGTGTGGCTGTGATTCTGACGGCTCCCTGCTGACCTGCAGTGCAGAGGCCATCTTCCTCCCTGTTGGTCTCAGTACCGGAGCACTTATAGCTATTCTGCTTTGCATTGTAATACTGCTAGGTGAGTGGACTGCTGGCTGTGACCAAATAGGGATGAAAACGAATCTCATAATTAACATGGACTTGAAATATATAAACAAAACATTGTGTGGGCATGCAGTACAATCATGTGCTTATTTTATACGTGGAGAATGTGGTAATATGAGGCTTGCAAAACCTAAATTTTTGGTGAATTTTTTTTCAGTTTTGTTCCATACATTATGGGTACTGAAATGAATCCAACAAATGGATTGCAGTGGCTACAGATACAACACAGATGATTTCAGTAATTAGGTTCATTTAATTGAGGACAAAATCATTAGTGCAGCCAGATGGAGGAGTGCAGATTTGGAACCCATCATGGTTATTAATCTAACAAAATGTATATATTGTATGCATCCAGTATACTCCTCTGATGATTGAAAAAAAAACATTACAAAACAGAGAACCCAATTTTGGAACTTAAACTGATATTTTGAAAACTCTTCCATTTTGAATTTTGCATAAATATTTCCTCTAATTTCATTCTCACTAGTTCAAAAATTAAGCCCTCTTAAAGTTCTGTGCTTCATGAGCTACAAGCCAACCTGGTCCTGGAAGACTTTTTGTTGAGTGGATCAAAATAAACAGACTTCTGGTGCTTTCCAAGCTCAGTTAATTAGAATGCACTTATTAATTAGGCAGTGGGATATCATCCATGGTGGCTTCTCTCTTAATCAGATTCATAAAAAAAAAGAAGTCCCCACTAGCTAGATGGACTTAGTTATATCCCAGTCTAAATTACTCATCAAGAGCTAAGCTCTAGGCTCTGTAGTGATTAACTAAACCACTAAGCATAAAGAATGAACTAGGGAGCCCTTATTGCCTCCTTACAATGACGATTTAAGTAGAATTGTTGGTCATTGAAGTAGGACTTTCTCAACAAGACAAGCTAATGACTCATCTTTCCCTAACTGGACCAGAGGTAAAGTAATAAAAAATGCATAATGACTGGTATAATGTCAGTTTTAGATATAAGTTTAGCATAGTACAGTAAATGCACAGGAAAGTATGGATAATTATGTAAAGCTAAACATCAATTATACACTAACTTCACAGAGCAGCAGGAGTATTATCCAAATGGGACATGAACAGATAAGCAGGCTGAGTACAAATTACATGATCAAGCATGTAGCAGCATATAAAGTACACTGATAAAGCAAAACCTAACATCTGCAGGAACAGTCTTAAGATATCATTGCATAGTAAAGTGTTAATGCATATTGCTTATGCATCACCCCCTGATGGCTGATGTCAAAATGCAGCATTCAAAGTTGTAGTTATTTGATGATAATCCTTACAGTTTATTCTGCAGCTTTCGCCAATCCCTCATCATAGAAAGCTCAGAGGTATACGGGACAACAGCTGTCAGTCCAACACTTTATAGTTAGTTTTTTCATGTCATGCTTCTATTTTAGCTTTCATGTTTCCATAACTTTACCTTTTCCCCTCAAGTTTTATCCATTCCCTGTGTTGGCCCCATGTTTTATTTCCAAAGCTTGAGCACTGTAGTATTTATTTTTGCAGTTTCAAGAGAGATCAAATTGAATTTACAGAAAGAAACAGACAGTAAACTAAACCATGTTTAAGCCAAATTAATCCACAGTACACACTGTACTCAAAATAAGATGCTTTATGTTTTTGGAAACAAAATAGTTGACTAGTTTTACACCAAAGGGAAAATAAAATCTTTGTCCATTACATACTCATTACATTCTAATGATACACTTTTACATATCAATTAATTAATTACACATAATTTGAGCATGAAAAGAGTGCTTAAATTACGTAGGAGTATTTTTCACTAGTATTTAATACAATAAGAGTATGTAATACAATAAATGCAAAAAAAACAACAACAACAATGCAGCTACAGCTAACTTACAGGTAGCTTCCAGTATTTATTTATTATTTTTTTTCTTCAATGTAATGGTGTAACATGTACACATGTTATGTATGTCTGGCCAAACCTCCTTCTTTCCTTCCTCAGTTTTGCTGCAGCCAACACTCTTCCAAATCCACAGGCAATACTATCATCACTTGGCGATAGTTAGGGTGCATGATAAGACAATGGCATTTTACACATGATTTCATGAAGTCTTGCGGCTAAAAGATAATATGGAATATTGTATCATCATTGAGCATGGATCCAGATCAAGATTCCAGTGCACTGTTGATAAAAGAATACCAGCACAGGTGTTAGGAGGATACAGGCAGGCCAGTGTGCCTCCATACCTGGGAGAATGAGACAGACCCCTAAGGCTCTTTTAGTCATATCCTTGTGATAGCCTGAATAACTCATTGAGTAAACACACATGCACAGGAGAAGAGAAGGAATATGCAGGGAGAGACATGTTGGGCGACCTCCATTATAGGTGCTGTATTTGTCAGCCTGACCCACTTTCAGTTCTGCAGCAGCATCCATGACAGTCACAGTTAAAACTCTATATGACCAAGGAAAATGCATTATCAATTGCTCTCCTGTCTATCTGGAGCCAAATACACATACAAAAATAACCCCCTTAGAAACACACACACACACACACAGACACACACACACACACACACACACACACACACACACACACACACACACACACACACACACACACACACAGATTAAGTGTTGTAATGTAGATGTGTAGCACTTGGGGGGGCTGTTGTTTCACAGCCATAATCTCTTAAATGAGAGGGCATAAACCACTGGGTTATTTTTATCTCTTGGTCCTGCTGGTGTCATGTTCTTCCCACAAGTGTAATATTCCACAAGTCTTCACTTTTATGAAATTTATGAACATTTGCCTCATCCTAAAAAGGCACTCTATACTGCCACACTCCTTTTCTTTTTCCCCACATTGAAGAAAATAACATCAGTCTGCACACACACTGAGAAGACTACACTGCATTCATGAACATGCATATCTATATTTACCAGACTCTAGCTACAGGGCACTTTTTCTCTCTCAGTAAAATTTAAGTCAGAAGGCTGGAAAGAGAAGGTTCTGCAGCACTTTAAAGCAATCAGACAGAATAGATGAAGATTGCACATCCTGAGTAGACTTTGCAGGATTGAAGATGCTGCCATCTGTTAACCCATGAGGGAAGAATAAAAAAATGTTACTGTAAACCCTGAAAATCTGTCATTATTATTTTCCCTTTGAGTCAAAATTCTATTTCCTTTAAAATGGATGGCTGTTGGATTTTTGTGTTTACATGCTTCTGTCTCCCCGCAGTGATCGTAGTGCTGTACATGGGAGTCCGACGGCAGAAGAAAAAAGAAACGCTTATGACCTCCAAAGAAGACATCCGAGACAATGTTATCCACTATGATGATGAGGGTGGAGGTGAGGAAGACACACATGCATTTGACATTAGCACTCTCCGAAACCCTAAAGCCATCAAGGACAACCTTTATCGGAGGGATGTTAAACCAGATGCTGCCTCTGTTCCTCAGCCATTAGCCGCCTCACAGGACAGTGAAGACCTTCGGAAGTTCATCAGTCAGAGACTGCAGGCACATGACGGTGATAACTCTGCACCGCCCTATGACTCACTGGCCACCTACGCTTACGAGGGTGAAGGATCAGTGGCCGAAAGCCTGAGCGCCATAGAATCATTAAATTGTGAGACAGAAGAGGATTATGATTACCTACACGAGTGGGGACCTCGTTTCAAAACCCTTGCAGGGATCTTTGGAGAAAATATGCAAAGCCAGACTGACATCACCTCCACAAGCACCACAGAAAACAAACATTGATGATGAACACAAATGCCAATTTGCAAGATATTTATTTACTTCACTATCTTAATTCTTTTAATATTACCAGTTCTGTTTTTGTTTTTAATCCTTTTATTCTTCCTCAAGGTAATGTTGTGAGCTCTGGTTTGTCTCCATTCCCCATGCAACAAAACTACAATTCAAAAGAGTATTATTTTTGCTCATATTTACTTTTTGTTTTTCAGTGCTTAAGGAAAGAGAAAAGTTAAAAAGGGAATGAAAACATCCTTAAAAAGTGCCTCAATAGATTTTTTTTCCCCTTTGCTTTACCTTTGATTTTCATGCACACAAAACTACCCCTACACACTACTTCCCACACAAACACATGCCTTCCAGAAAAGCAAGACAGTGTTAAAGATGTCAAGTACTCTAGCTCCTCAAAAATAATGTTGAGACGGGCTTCACTAAGGATTACGGGAGGCAAATATAGACACGGCCCAAGTTTGGCCAAAGGTCATCTAAATGCTATTTATGATTATAATTATTTATTTGTGAGGCTGAAATGTTTTTCTTGTAGGATTTTTTGATGTATTTATCTCTATTTATCACAAAGCCTTTTTGTTTCTTTGAATACACTTGGGGATTTTTGTAATTATATGCTCCTCACATTAACATAGACATTGAAGTATTGTGAGGAAATTGTAAAGACTTGTACATAATGTTAATTGTAAAATCAGTTTAGGGCTAAACATGAGCTACTGTATTGAGTCATGTAACATGCTGTTTTCTTAAATAAACACCACTTACAAAAGCTATTTTATTTTAAATATATCTGATTTTGTGCAGGGTGGAACAGATGCTCACTGTGTGATTGTCTGTGTGGAGTTTCTGTGCCATTTCTGTACGTTTTTTTCTGTCTACTGTAGGTGTGGGTTTCCTATGGGTTCTCTGGTTTCCTTCCACTTCCCAAAATCATGATAGTAGGTGGACCGTCTAAGTTATATTGCCCTGAGGTGTGTATGAGTGTGTGAATGTGTGTGCATGGTGCCCTGCAATGGACTGGTGCCCCAAACAGGATGTATTCCCACCTGGCACCCAGTATTCACCAGATACACCATAACTCTGACAAAGTGGATAAAGTGAGTAGCCCATTTAGGTAGTCTAAGGTTTGGGTTTCATTCATCATTCTTTTATTCATCTTCAATAAGCACATTATCCTGCTCAGAGTAGTGGCTGTTATTTGAATATGAATATCTACTGTATATTATCACACTAATTATTGTGCCATGGACTTGTTTATAGAAATATAAAACAAATCACATTATGGATGTAATAAGGAATAATAAACGTAATAATAATAAACAATAATAAACAATAAACGTACACAAAGCAACATTAGTACAGTGTAAAGCCACTCAGACTACACATTCATCTTAACGCATAATGCCATCACAGCATGTTCAGCCTGTTTATTTTGGAAAGGGGAAATATTTGAAATCCAATCAGACATTTTATTCTAGTACATTAAATTAGCATGGATGTGCCATGGCTTCTTCATTTCTGTACATAGCTTTAGAAACCATTCAGACTTCATTTCACATAATAACTAAATTGTGCCAAAACCTAGAAGCACTGATGGACCAAAATAGAGACTGTGATTATGGTTTGCAACGGTTTTGTTTTTTCAAAAAAAAAAAAAAAAAAACAAACAAAAAAAACAATGAACAGCTATCAGTTGTTGAATAAAAACTAACTAACTAACTAACTAAATAAATAAATAAATAATTTAATAATAATAATAATAATAATAATAATAATAATAATAATAATAATAATAAACATTTTATTTTTTACAATTCAGATTAATTAAACTTAATAATAAACCAAGTTGCAGAAAAGGAATGGTGCTATAATATTTAGTGATTTGTGAAAATATCTATTGTCCTTATCGGGCATTTTCATTCAGTGTCCATAAATCTCTACCTGTTAGTGTGTTAATCTGTATCTCAGAGCACAATCTAGGTTTCTAGGTTCCACTTTAATGACTGTGGAAATGAGCTGTCATTACAAATGTGTTTAATGTGTTTATAAGATCAGGACATCAGGACAGAAAAATGACACTAAAGAAAATATTTAATAATTAAAATATTTTTAGCAATTAAAATGAGTTGAGTGTTTTGTCTATCATGTAGTATTTTCCAAAATGTATGATCAGAAAAAGGTATTTATTATTTTGCTTGTTTATTTATTATAAAATACACTTGAAGATTAAATATATATATATATATATATATATATATATATATATATATATATATATATATATATATATATATGACACCATAACTGAAGAACAGCAGAAACACATAGTTGCTTTATTTGTTGGACGGCTGCATTTAGAGCCAATAATTTCAGTTCCTTCTTACTATGGCCATCATAGTGTGTGTGTGTGTGTGTGTGTGTGTGTGTGAAAGCATATTGTAAATCCAACAATAGTGCAGTACAGCCAGCCAGCAGAGGCACATCAGAGACCAGATGACAAAAAAGAACCTCACAGATGCCACTGTTAAAATCTGTTTGCTTATTCCTGCCAATGTTAAAAATATGACTCAAGCATATCACCACACACACTCCAGCATATTGAGGTGAGACTTATCATTGTCCTGGGGTGTCATCCAGACCAGGATGAGGGTGCTCATCGGCAGTATCACAGGGGAGAAGGAGGGAATAATGAAACTCTTAAAGTGGGCTCAATCTGCTGCATGTGCTTCTGCAATCTTGGCATGCATCTTATGCTGTTACTTCTGTAGGCTGAGGAGAGCCTGACATAGCTGTTCCTGCAGATGGACCAGTAGTAGTAAAATAGTAATTTCACATCCTACATTACACATTTGTATTTAAAAAAAAAAAGCAACAAAAAACATTGAATCTACCACAATTAATCGTACTTTGCTTTAATTATATTATAATATATGCCCAGGGTCAAACCAGAGGTATTGTTTTAAAATATATTTATAAGTTTATTGTCAGAAGTGACTTAAAAATAATGTTATCTGCAAGATACATAACACACTGTTTGAACTGCAAGCAGTGAAATATGCTATCTCACTTCTTCCTCAGCATTGTCACAGTTCTACCTCTAGAGTCTTTAGGTATTGACTGTCTATAGACGGTGCCACTGCAGTAAATTGAAAGAATGACAGCCTGATAGTTTGATGACAGTAATTATTGTCTTTTGCTGTAAAAATTTGGCAGTGGTTCATAGACATTGTGATGTTGTTCTGGGCTGTTTCTCAGGCAGTTTTAGCATTAATCAGCCTTGACTAATTTGGAAAAAAATGAAACTCCTAACAAGTAACTCATAAAGAGAATAAAATCATTTAGATATTTAATATGCATGCACAATTGAGAGGCAATACTCTAAAAATGTCTATGTCATTTATAAGGTTGATAAGGTAGTCCAGGAGATGTTTCCCAATCTTTAACTGTCCAGTTTTGGTGAGCCTGTAACCATTGGAGCCTCAGATTCCAAAAGTGGAAATCGATGTGGTCTTTTCCTCAAGGTTTGTTGTGTTGTGTGTTAGATGTTGTGTTGTGTATTCTGAGATGGTTTTAAAAAGTAGTTAATTAAGTTACAATAACCATTCTGCCAACTGGAATCAGTCTGGCCATTCTCCTCTCTCATGAGGGGATGAGACCACCTTGTGGGTCACAGTTTGCAGCTCTGGAGATGAGGTTGCCATGTTGACCTCTGGCTGGAGCTCTGCAGGTGAGACCACGACGTTGACCTCCGGCTGGAACTCGGTAAGTGAGACCTCCTCATGAGTCTCACATTGGAGCTGAGTAGGAGGTCACCCAGTTTGCCTGCTCATAATATTCAGTGAATGGAACACCAAGTTAATCTCTGAGGCAGGGCTGCCCCAAAAGATCCTCCAGGACTGCCCTGGATTCTGGACTGTCAAACATCATCATGAATAGTCTCACAAACTGAATTACGTTCTCCAGTCCCCTGGATCCCATGGCTGCTAGACGCTTTGCCCACTGGCGGGCTGAGTCAAAAAACTAGGACAACATGAACCTTATCCACCGCTGCTCACTGGGTTTGGGGTCCGCTAGGCTAGAAAAATAGATCTGGCAGTCCACAAGAACATATTCAGGATCGCCAGACAAGCCATCATACTGCTCTGGGAGATCTACTACAGTCCACTTCGGAAACTGGATCGAATCCATGGCTGGGACGGATGGCGTGGTCTTCCTAGCATGACGTCTCCTCCGTTTTCCTGCTGCTTCCATGTTATTGGCAAAGTATTCTGTCATGAAATGGAGGCTGAGACGGAAGCAAGTGCAGATTTGGCAGATTTAATAACAACAAAGTCCAAGTATAAGGCAGAAATCTGTAGTCAAAAACCAGGTAGAGGTCAGGAGATCAGGCAAACAGGCAAAACTAGGTAGGGCAGAGAATCGAAGTCAATAGAGTAAACAGAGGGGAAATCTCAGAATGGCAAATGTGAAAAATGTTTGGACAATGACAGAGACTAGGCAGCTGAATGTATACTTCGCAAAGTCTCTTATATGCTGTGTTTGTGATTGTGTGAGTGGGAAGTGTAGTCCATGGCGGCCATGTTTGTAGGCCGCAGTGCAGGATGGGAAATGTAGTCACAGGTTTACTGTGACATGACACAAACCTCTGGTAGTGTGTTCCTAATAATGTGGTCAGGAGTGTTCAAATATGTATATATATAATTAATAGTCACATTCAGCTTTATTTCTGATCCAGGAGCCTCTGCTCTTCTTCCCGATCACAATCCAATCCATAATTTACTTCGCTCATACTAAACTGAACTCTAAGGCTGCGTCAGTAAGCACTGTCAAAATATGCGATTTCAGATGCAGCCTAACACACCTGCTTCCGGTTTTCATGCAATTAATTAAGTGCACACATATTCACATCTAAAACACAAGGAAATTAAATCATCATCATCATCATCATCATAAAAAAATATTTCTAGTAGTTTTAACTAAAGCTATTTCATTCTTTATATAATGATGATCTGATAATATGCAAATGCCAATACAACAGATACAAAAAGAACAAAAAATCTAACTCCCTCAGTTTCAACAAGTGTTGCTGTCCCAGTTCTTTGTTTCCATCATTTTTTTGACTTCATCATTTCTGTTGTCTTCTTTCTCTTGCCTTCATTTGCTCTCATTTAGATGTGGCAGGCTTGTATTCATCATGACAGTGCAAGACTTTTTGTAAGAATGCACATTTGTATGCATCACTAGCAGTGGAGGAAATAGCTTGATTCTATAGGAAGTGGCAGCATTGATTTGCAGTGCTGACAGCATGGCATTATGGATAAGAGCATGTTTAAATGCCATCAGTGGAGTCACAGTTCACAAAGCTTAATAAGTTTTCAGGTTTTTCAGCTAAATTTTTCTTTTTCAGCTGAGAAATCTGGAAACCTGCGCAGTTAATAAAATGTCCACTTCTCGCATATTGACAGCACTGGTTATGAATATTTTAAGTAATTTTGTTATTTACAGATTTTAGATTAAGCCCACTGGACAATTATTATTATTATTATCCATCCATCCATCCCACTTAATCTTTTTCATCGGGCACGAGGCGGGATACACCCTGGACAGGGTGCCAATTCATTGTAGAGCACAATCACATACACATTCATACACTATGGACACTGTGGACATGCCAATCAGCCTACCCTGCATGTCTTTGGACTGGGGGAGGAAACCCCTGCAGCACGGGGAGATCATGAAAACTCCGCACACACAGGGCCACAGTGGGAATCAAACCCCCGACCCTGGAGGTGTGAGGCAAACGTGCTTAAGGGAATGTTTGGCACACAGATATATTACAGTCTGATGTGTTAATACAGCAAAGCTGGAGTCTCTTACTCAATCCCTCTAGTGCCACTAACTGTCCAAATGTGCACTCAAATTTATGTGAATAACTTTTTTTAGAAACAAAATTTCCGCTGCTTCCTTGGCTCAAGATGATTGCACCCTATGACGTAATTTTCTGTCATAAATTTTTTTTGCCATTTTTGAATTTTCTGAGAAACCTACTTTTTTGAACTCATCCTATGCCATTTGTCTTCAATACCGCTTTGCACGAAAATTGGCCTACATCATCTAGACATACTTACGACAAAAAAGTTATTCACAGAATTTTGACCATTTTCGAATGGTGCTTCAACAAATTCAGTGGCGAGCATGCCAAAATGGATGTGAGGGTATATCTTCACAATGCATATGCATATCTCCATATGCATATGCATACAAAACTGATTATTTGGCATAGCCATCATGACTGCTCAGTTTTGGAACAGTGCCCCCTAGTTGTCATGATATGAAAAAGCAAATTTTTGCTTATAAAGTCTGAACAGTTTGTCATAAAATCTTAAACATTTTTTTCATTAGATTCAATGGGGCATACTGAATCCAATAATGTAAAAAATTCCTATGTCTACCTTTTTTGATGTCGGCCATTTTGAATTTAGTCTTGGCATGTCATTACAAAACTCGGCAAGTGCCTTTGGCATGATGCTCTGACAAGATTCAAAAAGTTTCGGGACAGCACAACCTTGTGGTCAAAAATTATGCTATTTTAAAAAATGCTAATAGCTATTGAGCCCTTTTGTCTACTGCAGATGTGTCAAACTCAAGGCCTGCGGTCCACATAATTCCCATGTCCATTGCGTCAGATCGATCAAGCATCTGTTGATGTATAAAACCCTAATTTCAAGTTAAGCTAGTCCTTAACAATGGCCAAGAGAAAAATTGATTCTGAAAACAGAGCGTTTCAAAACAGGTGGGAGGCTGGGTAAATGTTTACTGACATTGCCGGTAAACCTGTGTGTCTTCTTTGTGGAGCTAATGTGGCTGTAATTAAGGAATATAATCTAAAACAGCACTATGAGACAAAACATCGCAGCAGACATTTTTCACCAAGGCAAAATCACAAAGTGAAGCTGCTGTGAAAGCAAGTTTTATTGTGGCAGAGGAGATAGCCAAATCAGCCTGGCCATTTACCGAGGGAGAGTTTCTGAAGAGTTGCATGATGAAAGTGTGCGACGTCTTGTGTCCAGACAAAAAGCAGGTGTTTGCAAATGTAAGCCTTAGCAGAAATACAGTTTGTGAGATGGCCACTGATTTGATAACACAGTAGATTGAAAGAGGCAAAGACTTTGTTGCATACTCCCTTGCTGTGGATGAAAGTAATGACATGACTGATACTGCACAGCTGGTCATCTTCATTCGTGGAGTGGACTCCAGTTTGTGCGTTATAGAGGAAATATTGGACATTAAATCGTTGCACGGGACAACGACAGGAAAAGACATTTGTGAAAACGTATGTCAAAGTGTAACCGATATGAAGCTGCCTTGGGACAAACTTGTGGGACTTACAACAGATGGAGCACCGGCGATGTGCGGTGAAAAAAAGTGGACTAGTGGGAAGGATGCGGTTAAAAATGCAGGAGGAGAACTGTACTGGTGAGTTGACAGCAAATCATTGTATCATACACCAGGAATCGCTTTGCGGTAAAGTCCTAAAAATGGAACATGTAATGAGCACTGTAACGCAAACCGTAAACTTTATCAGAGCCAAAGGGTTAAATCCCCGCCAATTTCAGTCTTTTATGAGGGAAATAGATTCTAAGTTCGGCGACTTGCCTTATCACACTGAGGTGCGGTGGCTAAGTCGGGGAAAAGTTCTCAAAAGTGTTTTTGAGTTGGGCGAGGAAATCTGTCAGTTCTTGGACAGTAAAGGAAAAGACTCCACACTTCTGCGGGATGAAAAGTGGAAATGTGAGTTGGCGTTTCTGGCTGACATAACTAGTTATCTCAGTGTCTTAAACCTTCAGCTCCAGGGATGGGACCGCATGATCACTGATATGTATGATGCAGTGAAGGCATTTCAAGTGAAGCTGCGCTTATGGGAGACACAAATGCACCAATGCAACTTGTCTCACTTTCCCTTTTGCCAAGTAATGTTGAACCAAGTCAGCGCCACGGTGTTCCCAAATGCACACTTTGCTGATAAACTGAGCGCACTTCGCACTGAGTTCGCACGGCGCTTTGGTGCCTTTGAAGCACAGAAACATAATTTTGAGCTGCTTCTCTTGCTTCAATTGCCGTCCACGTGGAAACGACACCTGTACAGATTCAGATGGAGCTGATAGAGCTGGGAGAGTATTGGGACACTAAAGACAAAGTACGACACTGTGGGGCCCGCACAGTTCACTCGCTTCATTCCTGATGCAATGCCCCAGCTCCGTCTACATGCGGCTCGAACCTTGTGCATGTTTGGTAGCACATATCTGTGTGAGAAGCTGTTTTCTGTGATGAAGACTAACAAAACATCACACAGGCGTCGTCTCACTGAGGAACACCTGCAGTCCATCCTGAGAATCTCCACAAAACAGAACCTTACCCCAAACATAAACGAACTTGTTGCCAAGAAAAGATGAGAAGCATCCAGCTCTAACAAAATGGCATAAGTGCAAAGAAAATGAAATGTTTTGTTATTATTTTAACTTTTACTTAAAAGTACAATTTTTATTTATATTTTCAGGTTTTTTTGCAGCATGTTCATATTTTGAATTTGTATAATTTTGACAGTAGATATTTTTATGGAGAGCAATATTTTTTAAGTTATTTAAAGTTTATTTATTTTGGAATAATATTGTATACTGTCTGTTTCGATTCATATTTATGTTCAAAAAACGTTAAGTTTTAGTCTGTTCAATAAATGTTTATCCTGTTCGGCCCGCGACCTAAAGTGTGATTTGAGTTTTGACCCCCTGTGCGATTGAGTTTGACACCCCTGGTCTACTGTCATGAGACTGGTCCTGATAGATTCTGTGGTTCAGGCTGAGAATAAAGATACCAAATATATCATGGTCGGGCAAAATTCCTGTCTGCTATGTTTTGAAAACCTACTTTTCGAACTCCTCCTTGACCGTTTGTATGATTTCCACAAAAATTGGCCTACATCATTTACATGCACTCACAACAAAAAGTTATTCACAGAATATTTTTAAACCATACAGCTTTTGAATTGCAATTCAACGAATTTGAAGAATGTGCAAAATTTAACTTGAGGCTGTATCTCCACAATGCTTTGAGGGATTGTGACGAAACTTGGTATGTGTCATCAACAATAGGCCCTGAGGTTACCTGCAGAGGTTTGGCACACTGCCCCTACTGGTCAGGAGATAGCAAAAACAGCATTTTGGCTTATAACTCTTGAACATTTTCCTGCATGATAACCGTCATGCCCCAATGCTACCTGAGCAGTTTCATAACAGCACCACATACTGGACAACATTTTTGAGAAGTAGCTATTTGTAGTTATTTTTAAAATATATATTTTTTTTTATGATTGGAAGTTTACTTTAACTAACTCATACACTGTTCATCGGACTCTAACCAAAAACATGTCACAAAGCCTCTTTTGCTGCTCATGGTGCCGATAATTGGCTTGACTCTGGTATTGCTGCTTGCAGCTATATTTATTATTATTATTATTATTATTATTATTATTATTATTATTATTATTATTATTATTAATGTTGAAAATTAATTGTGGATTAAAAATAGAGAATGGAATATAATATACAGTAACAGATATCAATTAAAACATTATAACAAAATGAGAAAACACTGTATTCAACTGCCACAATAAAATTATAACATTTAAACCTAGTAGACCATTAAAAAATAGAAAATCTTATGAAAAACTGAAAATTCTCAAAGCCCTGATTATCTACTTTGATACGAGTCATTAATCACTACTGTCGGGTGTGACATCACAAATAAACTCAATGCTGAACACAGGTACCTCCAAAGCAGGTTGAAATTCCATTTTTGGGCCTCTGGTAAAAAGAGTTCAATGAAAAAGATGAGTTCAGTAATAACTTTCACGTTTTAACTTTGACAATTCATGCCTACCCTAAATGAAAAATCTAAATTGTACTAAAGCTCCAGTATCTCTCCAGTCTGCATTATTAAAACTGTAAAGCTTTTAAATTTCAAGCCAAAATATTTTTTTTATGCTAATGAAGCAGATGTGAATCATCTTAGCTAGATAAAGCACAGAGATTTAATTCTGCTGGGATATATCATGCTTTGTTTAAAACAGACATGGTGGATAATTTGTTTTGTGAAAAACTCATCTCATAAACCAAACAAAAGTTTGCTTATAATAGGCACAGCCATAATTTGGACATATTGTATACTATATATTCAATTATGTTGATAAAAACAAACAAACAAACAAAAAAAACAACGTGAAAATTTAAATATAATGTTTTAAACACTTCCACTCATTATGCTTGTTGATTATGATCAACAATTTATTGGGGTACACAAACTGGTCATAAATATCATAAAAGGTAAGTTTTAGACATTAAATTATATGGACTTTGTGTTTGGAAACCTTCGTATTGTTACTGTGTTAGCTTTTTCCTTAATTTTTATTTTTCTAACCCCCATTGTGTCAAACACATCCTATGTGAACTCTAAAGGAAGTTTTTACACAAGCTTTGAGGCAGTCTGTTGTCAAACACCTGCTAACTCATGCAAGGAAGCATCTTCCAACAGGCGTCATTCTGTCAGAGCTTCCAAATTGGCTTAAGGGTCTTGTGCAGCTTCTTATCTAAAGCTTCAATAATGTTTTGGCTCCTCTTGGTGCTTCATTCAAATTCAGCTTGTCTCTGATCCCCCTCCCCCCTTTCTTTAAGGTTGTGTCAATACATGAAATGAATAATTCGGTGTTTCAACCTAGGGTAAAGAGAATAATATATAGAAAAATAAATACAAACAAAAATACACCCAATGCTATGATGCAAGCCTTTTAGCATGCCCTTAAATTATATCTTACCCTGGAGTCTGGTCATAACATAAGCTAATTAATTATCTTAAATTGCTAAATATTAAAAATAATACAAGCTACATAAAATGCATAAGTTTTGTCAGTCAGTAGCAGTTGTTTGACATACTAAAGTTAATAGGTGATATGAATAATCAATTCGTATTCATATTAAACACTTACCAAATCAAGAAATCAGAATGGCTAGTATAATGCCAACCGCAGGTACTTTATATTCAAATATGCCATAATATCATGTAACCTATCTTTCTTGAAATAAATGAATGAGCAGTTTTACAGTATCACTGTTAGCTTCTTATTTATCAAATATTGGATGCTTCCAAATAAATATAATCATAACTGATCCAGTAATGTTCTCTATATTAAAAATAATATGTTTGATGACCAGATGACCATGTTTGATGCAACCATCTGGCTAATATCCAGAAAACAAACAAAAACAAACAAATAGAGAGAAAAAAAAAAAAAAAGAACACTGGAAACTCATCTTGTGGTAATTTAATTGCTAGACACAAGAGTTTTATCTCAATGCTGATGTATAAAAAATGTTACTATAGTGGTCACCCAGTGAAAGACCTTGAAATGTTTAGACCTTGCAATTCTGTCACCTAGGTTAAACATGTACTTGAATGTGTTTGAATGAAATATTTAGGACCTGCAACTAGGAGATAGCACTGCTTGAATTCAATTAAATTCAATTCAATTTTATTTGCATAGCACTTTTTACAATAAACATTGTCTCAAAGCAGCTTTACAGAAATATCAACACGGTATACAGATATTAAAGGTACGAATTTATCCCAACTGAGCAAGCCACTGAGTGGCGATGGTGGCAAGGAAAAACTCCTTAAGATGTTTTTAGAGGAAGAAACCTTGAGAGGAACCAGACTCAGA
Source organism: Ictalurus punctatus (assembly GCF_001660625.3). Classification (NCBI taxonomy): domain Eukaryota; kingdom Metazoa; phylum Chordata; class Actinopteri; order Siluriformes; family Ictaluridae; genus Ictalurus; species Ictalurus punctatus. Next base: position 18,739,164 of record NC_030428.2, on the reverse strand, counting down.
AGGGAACCCATCCTCATCTGGGTAACAACAGATAGTGTGAAAATGTTCATTATGGATTTAAGTCTGTTTGGCCTTAGAAGCAGCCGTAATCCCAGCAATCTGGAATTGGAGTAGATGAGAGCTCCATCCAGAGGTAGGACATCCGAAACGGATCAGGCAGGTCCGGAGAGCAGAAAGGATCAGGATCTCTAGTATCTCCATAAAATTGTGTGTGGCTCGGCAGAAGGAGAGTGGGAGAGAAAAGATTATTAGGACTATGTGTAGTGTAACAGAAAGACTATTCAGGGTAGGCTTGAGTAAACAAATATGTTTTAAGCCTAGACTTAAACACTGAGACTGTGTCTGAGTCCCGAACACTAATTGGAAGACTGTTCCATAACTGTGGGGCCCTATAAGAGAAAGCTCTTCACCCTGCTGTAGCCTTCGCTATTCGAGGTACTGTCAGATAGCCTGCATCTTTTGATTTAAGTAGGCGTGCGAGATCATAGAAAACCAAAAGGTCACATAGATACTGTGGCACGAGGCCGTTTAATGCTTTATAATTTAATAATAGTATTTTATAATCAATGCAAGATTTCACTGGGAGCCAATACAGTGTTGATAAAATCGAGTTGATGTGGTCATATCTTCTGGTTCTAGTTAGGACTCTAGCAGCTGCATTCTGGACTAACTGGAGTTTGTTTATGCTCCTACTGGAACATCCAGACAGTAAAGCATTACAGTAATCTAGTCTAGAGGTGATGAAAGCATGAACTAATATTTCTGCATCATGTAGTGACAATATATTTCTTATCTTAGAAATATTTCTGAGATGAAAGAAGGCTATCCTAGTAATATTATCTACATGAGCATCAAATGATAGACTGGAGTCAATTATCACACCAAGGTCTTTTACTGCTGCACATGATGAAACAGATAGACCATCCAGAGTAACCATGTGATCAGAAAGTTTACTTCTAGCTACACGTGGTCCTAATAAAAGTATTTCTGTCTTATCAGAATTAAGTAAAAGGAAGTTAGTTAGCATCCAATGTCTAATGTCCTTTACACATTCCTCAACTTTACTAAGCTGCTGTCTGTCCTCTGGCTTTGCTGAAACATACAACTGTGTATCATCAGCATAACAGTGGAAGCTAATTCCACGTTTACAAATAATTTGACCTAGAGGTAGCATATATAAAGTAAAAAGCAGTGGGCCTAAAACAGAACCTTGTGGAACACCAAATTTAACCACGTTATGCGTGGAGAAGTCTCCATTTACATTATGAACTGATAACGATTGGTCAGATAACTTATACCATTGGTCATATTATTCTCCTTGATAGACTACAAAATGTTGTTGGCATTAAGGCAACAGCCCTCTCCTGGCAGCCCTCTCCTGGCTGGCGTCTCTATCAGTTTCGGTTTCGGTTTCAACATCGCCTGAACTTTCACTGCTGTCACTATCTAGAATCCTCGCTCTCGCCTGTGTAACTGTGTATGTTTTCTTTTTTTTCCCCACTGTTTTAGATGTACCTGTGTTTACTGTAGGTGTAACTTTAGCTGGAACACGATTAGCTTTTCGCTTTGGCATTTTTAGTTCACTTCTACTATTACACCAATATTCACGCTTGGATCAGCTTCATCGTAATGCCGGCGTAATAACTTCATGACGTCATCAACCTTCCGGGTTAAAAAATAATAATTAAATAAGTAAGGAATCATAGCAGAGTAATGCCGGTACACCAGCCTTACGGGGATAACGTTTACACTGTAAATCCTCTATATCGGCCTTACGGGGATTTGGCATAGACGACCAAGCCGGTATATCGTCCTTACGGGAATAGATCAAAGACGGGCAAGCCGGTTTTTCGGCCATACGGGGTAAGAGGGTTAAGGTGGAGAGATAGACTTTTCTAGCATCGCTAAGAGATTTTCTATAGTTCAGGAGGCTTTCCTTGCATGCTGTTTGAAATATTACCTAATTGGTTTGACACCATTACGTTCTAATTGCTGAGTGGTCTGTTTTAAGGTACGCGTTTGATCGTTATACCAGGGTGCTAGTTTTTTCTCTCTAATTATTTTTCTTTTGAGTGGAGCCACTCAATCTAGCGTGTAGCGGAGTGTTGACTCTAAGCATTCAGTCACCGGATTGAGTTCTATCAGATCAGACAATGATCCAAATCTAATTGATGTCTCTGGGAGGTTATTGATGAAGCTCGGTGCAGTAACTGATGTGAAAGTATGGTTCACACAGTAGAGAGGCGAGGTGGAAATATTAGACCATTGTTGGGACCATTGTTGGTCTGTGCCTGTTGTACAATGGATGTAAAAAGTCTACATACCCCTATTAAAATGCTGTTTTTTGTGAATTAAAAGGATAGCACTAAGATAAATCATGTCCGATCTTTTCCCACCTTTAATATGAAATTGAAAAGTATACAAGTAAAGTGAAGAACAATAACCTAATAACACCCCTAAACTAATACTTTGTTGAAGCACCTTTTGATGTAATTACATCACTCAGTCTTATTGGGTAAGAGCATGCCACATCTTGACTTTGCCACTCTTTCTAGCAAAAAACATGCTATATCCATCAAATTGTAAGGGCATCTCCTGTGCACAGCCTGCTTCAGGTTACCCCACAGATTTTTAGTTGGATTCAGGTCTAGGTTCTGGCTAGGTCATTCAAACCCATTGATTTTCTTGGTTAAGCCATTCCTTTTGATTTGTTGTTTTGGATGTATGCTTTAGGTCATTGTCATGCTGAAATGTGAAATTCCATTTTAACTTCAGCATGCTGATTTAGTTGGGCTTGGTATCATCATAGCACCCAAAGGTACTGAACAACACTTCCCAACAGCACCACCATGTCACATGTCCAAATTACTTTCACCTGTGCAACTTAGCACTTCTATTTATTTTCTAGTGTTTCAGCACCTCATTGTCATGCTTTTATTGTCATTTTCATGTCTTGTTGTGGGTGCCACAGCCTAGCTCTTAGTTGATGTGTTTTGCCTCTTATACATTGTTTTATTTCATGATTCTTGCTCTCTATGTTCTTTTATTTGTTTTGCACTTTACTTTAATAAATCTGCACTTGCATCCAACACTGCTGACTCCATTTGAAACACTTGGATGTTTTTTTTTTTTTTTATTGAGAAAGAGCTTCTGTCTAGGCACCCTATCCCATAGCCGAGGCATGTGAAGAATACAAGAGATTGTTGTCATGTGCAGTGAATAATCAGAACTTGTCAGATATTCCTGCAGTCCCTTTAATGTTGCCATTGGTCTCTTGGCAGCCTCCATGGGAAATTTTTGTCTTGTCCTTTTGTAAATTTTAGAGCAATGTCCTGTACTTGATGTCTCTGTGGTGCCCCATTTTCATCAGAATAATTCAGTTGATGACAGCTGTTTGATTATTTTTAACATGAGACTGAATGTGCTTGGTTAACTCTGAACACAGACACATCCCCAATTATAAAAGGGTGTGTACACATGCAACAAGGCTATTGTATTTTTTTTCCTATTTTTCCTTAAAATGTTGCTGATTGTTTTCACTTAATTTATATGTATTTTAATTTCACATGGAGGGTGTAAAAAGATCTGACATGATTTATCTTGGTTTAATGTTTTTCATCACAAAACTTGCCATTTTAATAGGGGTGTGTAGACTTCTTATGTTCATTGTAAGAGGACAGATGTCATGTATATACAAACCTGACCAATTAGCCATATGTTTAAATCAACATTATGCATATTGCTACTCTAAAAGTTCATGACAAATGTATTGGGGCCAAAACAAATCTGAGGGGATTCTGGGGAAATATGCTCCCAGACCCCACTAGTAAAGGCTTAGCCCCTCCGACCCATAAATCTCTAGTGATACCCCTGGGCCTGGAAGTGACAGAGGGTAGCAGCAGAGAGAAAAAAGTGACTCCAGAGGCTGTGCTGTTGAAGGCAGATATGGAGATTAGCTAGCTCAGCTGTGACCAACTGCAGACATTTACACAAAGTTTCCAAAAGATACACAAAAGCACATGCTCACACACACAAATTCACACACTGCATTGTCCTTCCCCAAACTTGTCTATGGATCATACCAGTTCAATTCAATTTTATTTGTATAGCGCTTTTAACAATGTACATTGTCTCTAAGCAGCTTTACAGAAATATATAAACACAGGATACAGATATTAAGTGTGTGAATTTATCCCTAATGAGCAAGCTGGTGGCAGCGGTGGGAAGGAAATACTCCCTAGCATGATATGAGGAAGAAACCTTGAGAGGAACCAGACTCAGAAGAGAACCCATCCTCATCTGGGTAACAACGGATAGTGTGAAAGTAAAGGAAAGTTCATTATGATTTTAATATAAAGTCTGTTTTATTGAACTGGTCAACTGTTCACTAAAGGAGACAAGTGCAAAATTGTATGTGGTAATTGAAGTCCTAAGGCCATAGCAGCAACTGTAGTTCCAGCAACCACAGCAAGAATGTCCATGTGGAATTGAGGTCCAAAACCATTTCCATAGTACTACAAACGGCACCATCCTCAGCAATCTCCAGGCTGCACTGCTTGGGGTTGTCCTCAGTGGCATAATGTAGCCTCCAGTTGATGAGAGCTCCATCCAGAGGTAGGGCATCAGGATGGATCAGGCAGGTCCGGAGAGCAGAAAGGGTCAGGATCACTGGCATCTCCATAATGTCATGTGTGGCTCGACAGAAGGAGTGAGGGAGAGGGAGGTAAAAAGAGGGAGAGATTGTTAGGCATGCTTACTATCACGTATTGCACAAGATTTTGTACTTTGTGTAAAAGAAAGTCTATTCATGGTAAGCTTGATTAAACAAATGTATTCATCGTAGACTTAAACACTGAGACTGTGTCTTGAGTCCTGAGCACTAATTGGAAGGCTGTTCCATAACAGTGTGGCTTTGTAAGAGAAAGCTTTTCCCCCTTCTGTAGCCTTCACTAATCGAGGTACCAACAAATAGTCTGCACCTTTTGATCTAAGTAGGCGTGGCAGATCATAAAAGACCAAAAGTTCACTCAAGTACTGTGGTGCAAGACCATTCACTGCTTTATAGGACAATAGTAGTATTTTATAATCAATGCGAAATTTTACTGGGAGCCAATGCAGTGTGGATAAGATAGGGGTGACGTGGTCATACTTTCTGGTTCTAGTAAGGACTCTTGCTTCTGCATTCTGGACTAACTGGAGTTTGTTTATTTCCATGTTTACGAATAATTTGACCCAGAGGTAACATATATAAAGTAAAAAGCAGTGGGCCTAAAATAGAACCTTGTGGAACACCAAACGTTACCTCAGTATGTGTGGAGAAGTCGCCATTTCTATCTACCAACTGATAGTGATCGGTCAAATAAGACCTGAGTCAGGAGAGGGCTGTTGCCTTAATGCCAACAACATTTTGTAGTCTATCAAGGAGAATAATATGACCAATGGTATCAAAAGCTACAATAAGGTCAAGTAACACAAGCAAGGAGACACAACTCTGATCAGAGGCCAATAGTAGGTAATTTACTACTTTAAACAGTGCTGTCTCTGTGGTATGATGTGGCCTAAATCCTGACTGGTACATTTCATGAATGTTATTCCTATGTAGGTACGAGCATAACTGCTGTGCTACGACCTTTTCTAATATCTTGGAGATAAAGGGGAGATTTTATTATTGGCCTATAGCTGGACAGTTGACAGGGGTCAAGGGCATGTATTTTAATCAGGGTTTTGATAACTGCAAGTTTAAATGATTTAGGAACATAGCCAATGCTAAGGGAAGAATTTATTATTTTTTGAAGGGGTTCGCTTAATTCTGGAATAAGCTGTTTGAAGAAACATGTAGGTAAGGGATTTAGTGTACAAGTTGATGATTTTGCTGAAGAGATTAATTAAATTAGTTTGGTCTCTCTAAGGGGAGTAAAATGTTCTAATCATTGATCTGATATTGCTATATTATCATCTACATGGTTAGCTGAATTGTATATCTAATATTTACCAATGAAAAAATTCCTGAAATCATCGCTGCTATATAATGATTATGTACTTGTTTCTGTGATGATTTATTCCTTGTTAATTTTGCTACTGTGTTGAATAGAAATCTATCTTGTTTTTTTTTTGTTTTTTTATTAAGGGGGAGAAATAAAATTTTCTAGCAGCATCAGGAGATTTTCTATAGTTCAGGAGGCTCTCCATCCATGCTATTTGAAATACTCCCAAATTGGTTTGATGCCATTTACATTCTAATTGTTGAGTGGTCTGTGTTAAGGTACGTGTGTGATCGTTATACCAGGGTGCTAACTTTTTCTCTCTAATAATTTTTCTTTAAAGTTGAGCCACCCTATCTAGCATGTAGCAGAGCATTGACTCTAAGAATTCTGTCACTAGATCAAGTTCTTTGGGATCAGACAGTGATCCAAATATAATTGATGTCTCTAGGAGGTTATTGAAGAAACTCAATAGCTGTGTAGTAGCTGATGTGAATGTACGTTTTACGCTGTAGCATGGTGAGGTGCAAATATTATGATCAATATGCAAATTAAACAAGATGTGATAATGGTCTGAGACAACATCAGACTGCGGAAGTGTTACTATATTTTCTATATTATGACCTGATATATGTTAATATCAGGTCAAGAGTGTGACCACCATTATGAGTGTGTCCTATTACATTCTGATTGACCCCTACTTAATCTAAAATAGACACAACCGCTTTTCTCAGAGGGTCTTTTGGGTTATCAAAAATGAATATTAAAATCATCAATGATTAATGCTTTGTCTAGAGAAACAACCAAGTTTGAGATAAAATCTGCAAATTCGCCAAGGAATTCAGTATATGGCCCTGGGGGTCTGTAAATAATAATTAGTGGATTCGACTTTTTTTGTGGCTACATATGTTATACTGGTATAAAGAACTTCAAAAGAGTTGAATTTATGACTAGGTTTTTGTGTGACGCCTAGATTATGACTATAGATGAGTGCAACACCTCCTCCTCTGCCAGTTAGCCGAGACTGATGTATATAACTGTATCCAGGAGACTAGCTTCATTTAGTGCTATGTACTGGTTTCTGTTAATCACATTATACTAAATTCCTAATCATGATGATTTCATTAACAATAAGTGTCTTAGATGCAAGAGATCTAATATTTAGTAGTCCTAGCTTCACATCAAATTGCTGACAATGCATTCAGTATGACTAAAACAGCTTTCTGAAAATTTCTATGTATTTGTTTAGCTAGGGGAACAGACACAGTCTCTATAGGATGGATTACAAATACCGAATTATTATTTGAACATCCATCCATCTTCTACCGCTTACTCCTTTTCAGGGTCATGGGGAACCTGGAGCCTATCCCAGGGAGCACCGGGCACAAGGCGGGGTACACCCTAGACAGGGTGCCAGTCCATCGCAGGGCACAATCACATACACACAGTCAATAAAAGACACAGATTGGATGAGGAAATGTGCATACTATTACAGTATGAGTCTGAATTGCAAAGGTACACAGAAACACAAAGTGAAACTTATGTTTCTTTTGCCTGTTTTGGACCATGCTTTTGATTCATGATTTGGATTTGTCTCTCTTTAATAAAGCTCTGGGGCTCACGGTGGCTTAGTGCTTAGCACGTTCGCCTCACACCTCCAGGCTCTGGGGTTCAATTCCCGCCAGGACCATGTGTGTGTGGAGTTTGCAGGTTCTCCCCGTGCTGCAGGGGTTTCCTCTGGGTACTCTGGTTTCCTCCCCTAGTCCAAAGACATGCATGGTAGGCTGATTGGCGTGTCCAAAGTGTCCGTAGTGTATGAATGGGTGTGTGAGTGTGTATGTGATTGTGCCCTGCGATGGACTTGCACCCTGTCCAGGGTGTACCCCGCCTTGTGCCCGATGCTCCCTGGGATAGGCTCCAGGTTCCCTGTGACCCTGAAGAAGGAGTAAGCGGTGGAAGATGGATGGATGGATAATAAAGCTCTTATCTGCATTTGCATCCATCCTAGCCTCCATTATGTGACAATAAGGTTGGAGAATACATGGCAAGGGATCTGAAACCACTCCATACAGAATCTCTCCAGATCCTTCAATTTTTGAGGTCCATGCTGGTGGACTCTCCTCTTCAGTTCACTCCATAGGTTTTCTATGTGTTTCAAGTCAGGGGACTGGGATGGCCATGTCAGGACCTTGATTTTGTAGTCAGTAAACCATTTTTGTGTTGATTTTGATGTATGTTTTTTTTTTATCATTGTTCTGCTGGAAGATCCAACCATGGCCAATTTTAAGCTTTCTGACAGAGGCAGTCAGGTTTTCATTTAATATCTGACGATATTTGATAGAGTACATGATGCCATGTATCCTAACAAATTGTAGAGGTCCTCTGGCAGAAAAACAGCCCCAAAGAGCCACCACCTTATTTAACCATGGGCATAAGGTACTTTTCCATATGGCTACCTGTCTGTGTAAACGAAAACCCCCTCTGGTGTTTATTGCCAAAAATATTGTCGTGACCCCCAGTTTGAGAACCACTGGCATAATGGATCATCTTTTTAACTCATCAAATCACAATCCTGCGCCTGGTGGCTTAGAGGTTAGCATGTTCGCCGCACACCTCCAGGGTCCGGGGTTCAATTCCCGCCGGGGCTGTATTTGTGCAGAGTTTGCATGTTCTCCCTGTGCTGCGGGGGTTTCCTCCTGGTACTCTGGTTTCCTCCCCCAGTCCAAAGACATGCATGGAAGGCTGATTGGCGTGTCTAAAGTGTCCGTAGTGTATGAATGGGTGTGTGTGTGAGTGTGTATGTGATTGTGCCCTGTGATGGACTGGCACCCTGTCCAGGGTGTACCCCGCCTTGTACCCAATGCTCCCTGTGATTGGCTCCAGGTTCCTCCCGACCCTGAAGAAGGAGTAAGTGGTAGAAGATGGATGGGTGGATGGAAATCACAGTCCTCTTGTCTTGTCCTCTTGTCATCAAATGTCTTCCTCTTGCTCTAAAATCTTTATTCTGTCAGTTTCACACTAGGTCTCATCTACAAACCCCTATGATGTGATGTACAGCATGATCTTGTATCACAGCGCAGTTGAATTATCAAATCAGATGGTTCATTTTCTATAACAGAACAGCTCTGACAGCAGTCCCGGCTGTAACATAATGATCAGTTTATATTAATGCTTTAGTAATACATTATTGTTTCTATCTAAGACTAATAAATAGATTAAATAATTTGAAATGTAGATGATTAAAAAAATATATAATCGTTTAGAAGGTTATGTTTTTTGTGGAATTTATGAACGGAGTCTTGGATGTCCACTGTCAATAAGCCTCCTGACACCAGTCTTCTCTGTCCTGACAGTCTTCAGGACAGAGGAGTTTGTACTTTCAAGTTTCTCAACATGACAAGCAGTTTTTTTGTTGTTGTTGTTATTTGTTTGTTTTTTTGTTTTTTTGTCTTTTGAAATTCAAGAGAGAGAATACAGGAGAGGCTGGTGAGGAACTGTTTGTAACTGCTTTAATGTAAAGGACAACATGAACAAGCTTGTCCCAGAGTTCAATAACAAAGTGCAATAACATTAAATGTAACTATAAATGCATCATTCTTTAATAAATTAAAATTGTAATCATTGGCAAATTGCTGTGCTATAAGCAGAATAGCATACTTTGGAATGTGCTCTTATACGAATACAATCCCCTTCAAGATTTACTTTGAAACATGTTTCATGAAACAAAACACCAGAGAATATGAGCACTCAGGAAACATTCACATCACTACACATTTATGTTACATACATAAGAGGTATCTCAAACCGTACTTCAAGGTTGCACACATTATCATGTTAGATGTTAAATTAGTCATTTATGACTTGTAGTTCCATTTATCCTTTCATCCATGCAGTGACCCTACTATATCAAATATATACAGCCTTGCACTGATCACAATACACAAGGCAATTTTAGCTTTTGGTGCTCTTTTAAAAAGAGCAAAATATCAAATGGCTACAGACTCCCAGAGGAGCACAGAGGTCTCAGCCCCCACAATTCACTATATTCACGCAAAAGCTCATGGTTTTATCAGTGTATTATTCCTTTGAATGCAACTTGCCTAATGAACTACCCGATAAACAAGTCAGGGGAAAGGTTCTCTTTTTAACAGATCATTAGCTCATATGCTTGTGACAACAGAGATTCATTGTCACTGTGAAGAAAATAAGCTGCAGAGTCTCATCTTCAATGTATAGAGAAAGAGAGAGAGAGAGAGAGTAGTGCTGTTGATAATCTATATTTATTGTGAAGGATGGGTAAAAATATGAAATTTTTGTTTAGGTATATAGATTTTTTTCGTTTAATTGATATATTTATCCTTACTCTTCTTTGGGTAATGCAAACATGTGAGTTTTCATCTTCAACACATGCTCAATATTTTTTTTTTATTATTATCTAAAGAGCAAACACCCAGAGGCCATTTATTAATGGGAAGTAATTATTTCTGCCTGCCTGTATGGACATTATATAGGAGGCTTTTAGGCAAGGCAACTTGCTGGGCTACACACCCTCTGGCAGTTTCACATAACATTTCACTACTTCATTTCACTACTTCTACCTGCTGTCAGCACTGAATTTTATGTTCATCTCCACTGACCTCTGCATTTCATCAGATGAAACAGTAATGACCATGTCTTATGATGTGGCATACACATCATGAATGTCTCTAAAATTTAATTTTGTTGGAAGATTTCACTGGTGGATTATATGGAAAATGAGTAACATTCAAATATGCACCATCTCTAAAGAACGTGGACAGTGTTGTGGAATGATAATTGATGTTCAATATCTATTCTTTTTGTCAAGTTTGCAGAATATTCTTGTACCAGCTATCTTGCTTTGAACATCGTTAGCTTTTGTTATAGAGAAATTTGGACACTTACTGTTCCCACAAAACTCCATAACTGTCTAGTGCACAGACAGCTGGGAGCATGGAATGAATGATTAGGGTAAAGACTGAAGTGGAAGTTATTTTAACTGACTTCTTCACCAATAAATATAATGATATAAATATTAATAATAAAAAGTAAGTAAATTTTCTGTCAGCTGAGGTATTGTTGACAGCTCATGGCTATGCACAAACATACCAGCCCATCCTCTGTTCAGCAGTATTTCTTTTTTTCATAATATTAATATATAATAGTATAATATATTAATACTAATATATGAAATATTAGTTTTGTTTGGCTTAATTAACTTTATAGGTTTGGGTTGGCTTGCTTTCTTTATTTTTCATATTCTTTAATTAATGACAGTAATATAAAATGACTGGTTTTCACAAAATGTCCCTGATGTTATACAGTACTTAGTCCCTGATCTATTTAACTAGCATGAGAATGTGTTTTTGATACTGGATAAGGGAATTTGCTAAATGCTGCAAATGTAATAAAAAGCAATTTAAACTACAGTATATTCCATATTTAAAAGTACATGCATATATTTACAGACACAGGACCATAAGAAGGATACCAAACTTTTTTCCCTCCCTTTCCAGAACCTTCACACTAACTGTCCCTCAGTGGTGGAATGAACTTCCAACCTCAACCCCGACAGTAGAATCTGTCACTATCTTCAAAAAACAACTGAAGACCCACCTCTTCCATAAACAGCTAAATAACCCCTAAAATGCTAACCCCACATTATCCTAAAAAAAAAATAATAATAATAATAATAATTAATAAATAAATAAAAACACAACCACATACTCTGGCACTTACACCTTTACTCTGCACACTTTGCTTTTCTAGAATTCAATTGAAAGATCTTGTATGGTAGCACTACTTGGATTGTTCTCCGCTTGATGTATTGCTTTGCTTGTATTTCCTCATTTGTAAGTCGCTTTGGATAAAAATGTCTGCTAAATGAATAAATGTAAATGTAAATGTGAAGTTACAGAATTTACAAGTACTACAAAAATTTTTTGTAAATGTTTGTATGACTGGTTTACAAATAAACCTGTTTGCATCCAGCTTTGTAAATGAGGCCCATTAAGTGTCTCCTTTTGTTTTATGTGAGTCTAATATTCTTCACAAGGGACAACATTTAGCCCCTCACAGATGCTGTCTGCCTAGTGCAATGCTACTGAATGTTAAATAGAGGATTTCAAGTTGGTATCCCTGCTAAAGCCATTTTACTCCTCTGCAATTACCGCCTTGTCAGTGGAGGCCAGATATACATTATCTGGAAGTTATGCTGCAATTGTATAATGTTCTCCTCAGCCTCGACCCCTGCCTCAAATTTGTTCACTAATCCATGTAGTTCTTCACTCTTTCATATACAGTATTAAGTGCATTTACCTTAGTGCATTTCGTAAATTATTTTCTATACAGCTTGTTCTATGCACTCATCTATCAAATTTTTGTTCTTTATGCATAGATGCATATACTTTTATGTTTGCCTTCTTGTGTTGGGCCAGAGCAACTTCAAAAACATGAATTTTAATTTCTCCTCAGGGTTTTCATTTATGCTAGTCTGTGCAGTGCTTTTTCTCTATTTGTGGTTGAAACTACACTGCTTTGATCAGACTATGGCCATAGTCAGGGTCTGTTCTTAATTCTTAGTCTGGCCTTAGTCTGTTATTACCTAGCAACTTTACAAAAAGTACATAATTGGGTTTCAGACCTGCATATGAGCCACATTCCCAGGCTTTTCAAAAATGCCTGCATGCCATTGTGCATTTTGTTTTATTGTTTTTCACAAAATTTTATATTAATACTAACATATAAGATTTTATTCAATTTTTCAATGTTTTTATTTTATTTAATTTTTCAACGTTTGATTAATTTCTTTTAGCATTTTGTTGATTTTAATAGGTGGATGTGTGGATTATTGTGGGTCTGCACTGGGAGGGGAGTGTTTGGGGTCGAGCTAGAGGGGTAATAAATAACATGGAACACCTGAGCCTTGTTGTCCCTCGATTAAATATGTGATCAATCGATCGATCGATCTCTCTCTCTCTCTCTCTCTCTCTCTCTCTCTCTCTCTCTCCAGTGAATTGAGCATGTGTGCTTGTCTGGGGCATGTGCTGAAAACCTGCAACTTTAGTCGTTTTGAATTTTTTTTTTTTTTATAGTTTTAAAAGTACTGACTAACTGCATGACTAAGGGCGTGAGCCCAAATAAAATGCTTTAATATTTAAGAGTATTTCATCTTACTCCAGTGAATGGAGCTTTGGCCTCATTTTCTCTCTGCTTGTAAGCATTTACATTTTGTCCTTCAAATCTACTATGTGAACACCTAACCAACCCATAAAAAAATAAATAAATAACTTACTCTTACACCTTTGCACTTACACCTCTACTCTGCACACTTTGCTTCTTCTGGAACTCAATTAATGGATCTTGTATGGTAGCACTACTTGTATTGTTCTCTGCTTGATATCTCTTTGCTTGTATTTTCTCATTTGTAAGTCGCTTTGGATAAAAGCGTCTGCTAAATGAATAAATGTAAATGTACTACATATTCATTGTCAGTTCTAAAATGCATTTTTGTCCTTCAAGGCAAAAATACTGAAGCTCATTACTAATGAAATACTCAGCGATATGTAGTAAAGCATATGTTTTGGCAGAAGTACATGAACACATGTAAAAAGCATAAAAAAACAAGCAATCCAATGTAGATAAAACAAAATTAGTGTAGGAATAAAGCTTAAAACACCAGGCAGACATACAAAGAGAAAAGCAAGGCTCTGACTATTCAAGACAAGTAAAAGACAAGATTTTGCAAAATGCCTGAAATGAACGTATTCTTGAAGTAAGAAACAACTGGAAAACCAAGAAGATAAACAGAATGGGTCTATTCAGTGGAGAAACACGTATTTGTTATGTTGTGACCGATGATAGAACCTATAGAAAGTACTTCTGCTCTTAGTTCTCCCATATGTCTGTGGAGTGATTGATGGCTGCAGCGGCTTCACTAAAGTAAAGTGGAAGGTAGATGTGATCCTGTATATGTAGTGAGCTGGTAATTGTAGGTGAAAGCAACATAAGCTTACTTTGATTATATTGCTTAGCTTTTTATATGAGAGCTACATTCTGGTATTGCTTGTGTGAGTATTCTTGGGTGGTGAAGCTTGCCAGATATATCCAATGTTTTAGAAACATTGGTCTGCTACAGAAACATCAACAGGCTTCCGACACTGTGGAAACAGAGAATACACTGAAAAGGATTAAGTTTAGTTGATGTATTGATTAGAAGATTTTGAGCATATTCAGCCCATGGCAACTGCAAGAACCAGCTACAGTCTTGTTGTTGCAACCTTCCAATCTCCTGAGTAAGCTGTGGGGTCTGTGTGTTAGCTTGAGGATGGTTAAGACTAAATTACATCGATATTGCACATTTTGTAAAGAAAAGTTAAGGAATCACATGAGAAATTGTCAGATCAGAAGCAATACATGTATCTTCAAGACACTGTAAATGTTCAGAATATTCCATTCATTTTTATCCAGGGTCTTCTTTTGTTTTTGAAGATGGGAAAAACAACAACAACAGAACAGATAGTGGACCTAACCAACACACTTTGGTGGTGGTGGTGGGGGGGGGTGCAGAATATTGATTTGACCCTGTAGTAAATTTAAGCCTGTGTGGTGTGGGTGGTTCTACCAAATCTGAAGTTGCCACAAATACTTTTTATTTATTTATTTATTTATTTATTTATTTATTTATTTATTTATTTAGCCATATATAGAACTATTTATATTTGGCACATATATAGAACTTTTATTTAAAGACTGCATAATGACCCACAAATAAGGCAGTCTGTAATAATGTCTTAAGTCAATTCTGGAAAATTAATAATATTAGTGGATGGATGAGCAACCAGTGATTATTAAAGGGCATTCACATTTCACGTACTAGATCCTAATTACATGTTTCCTGTTAGCCTTAATATATTTTCTTTGCACACAAAAAGTTTTAATAAATAAGGAAATCACTAAGGATTTATGCTTTGGTGAAAAAAAATTCTATACTATTTAATATTATTACTCATTCTTCTTCTTCTTCTTCTTCTTCTTCTTCTTATTATTATTATTATTATTATTATTACTACTACTACTACTACTACTACTAAAGGAGTAGTACTTGACCACTGTCTTGTGTTACTATACAAAACAAGGCTGTGATGACTATAAGGATGTTGAAGTTCCAGGGAATTGAGACCAGAATTCGGAAGACAACTTAATTGCTAAAACAGCCAACTCTCTACCCCACTGATTAAGTCCTACAATTATCAGTGAATATTTACTTACAAATCCCTTAACAGCCTTGTTTGGTTCTGCCAGCAACTAGAGCAAGCTGCAAAACACATTGTTAGACTGAAAAGACTATACAAAGAAATTAGCCATGTTTACCCCAAGGTCCAGAATGTGGGAAGGAAAAATAATCAATGACTCCTTGCACCCTTTCCACCACATACTCTTTTTCTCTGAACATTTTACTCTGCCAGAAATGTAAAATGTGTATGCCTCAAACCTGCAAATATCAGAGCAATTTACAAACTTACACATACTCCAACATGTCTGATTAGTATATAAATGTGAGCAGTGTGTTGAAAGAGTAATATTTGGTACCTATTTTGCAATTGCTGTTGTAAAACAATACATGTCTGGCCCCTATTTAATTATCCTAGTCAATGATAACATAGAAACTTCAGAGAAAAGTACAGTCATGGTATAAAATGGGGATTGCCCTCCTCTGCCATTCCAACTACATCCTACACATGCTTTAGGTCCATTCATTCCACTGGTCTCTTTTCCCCCCCACATTCAACATTGCTTGCATATTTCTTTAGACTGCACAAAAATATTTAACCAATTACTTTCCAAAGTACTCAGTCAGGATTTATAGGAAATAGTAAGTTAAATGAATGCATATGATGTTTTGCATGTTTAAATTAACCTCTTACAGGGAACAGCAAAGGCCAATTTTTGCATTTTTAAAGTAAACTGCTATGATAGCAGAGTGGAATTTTCCTATGGCAAATGCTTAACACTAAATAAAAATCTTCTGAAACCATTAATTTCCCTTAAAAAAAATAAAGTTTCATGTTAAAAATATAGGGATCTATATAAAGCTTGTATTTATAATCAAACAATGAGATGGAGGATACATTTCCAACATGGTAACTAAAAGGTCATTGTTTGCAACCCATTACTTTAACCTTAAATGGAGTTAAAGTAACTCCATTTAATATTTCACATACAATATTTACAATGGTGCCTTGCACCAATCTCTGCCATTGGTTTTAGGTGAGCACAGGGTTCCCTTTCAAAGGGAACTTCGACGTTGCATTTAGCATAACACTATGGGGAGTGCCTCTTGTGCTTGACCGTCATCTGAAGCGTGTGTAAAATCATGCCTATTTATAGGCCTGCCATGATCAGGTGACATGGCAATTAAGTGTGTCACGTGATATAAATATGGCACCTGTGAACTGCGCCATCAGCTTTTATTATCTTCAGCGAAAGACTTCATGTCAGTTGTTTGTGTAAAGAAACAAAAGGAAGCTTAATTTTCTCTCTATCTTTTCTCAAAATCTCAGAACTTTTCTATCCCTTTAAAAAAAAAAAGAAAAAAAGGAATGAGTGAGAAAGAAAAATATGAGTGAGAGAATTCAGGAAGTGTTACGGTTTGCTCCCATTTCATCACGGGGAATAGTGCACACTTTCTGGGTGAAGTGTCTAGGGTTGTTGCATGTGATGGCAGTCTCAAGAGGCTGCGCATGGTAATGCCTCATTAAGCAGCTTGGCTCACGACTCGAGCTCTTCTCGGAAGCCAAAGCGAGTTGGGTTTCAGAGCCTCGTGGATCAAGGCCAGCCACTGCCGAGGCAGCTAGCCATCTCAGGTTCGGGTTTTTTTTTTATGGATCCGGAAGAGGAGCCGGAGACGAGTGTGGATCTATCTCTTGCTCTGTCTTCCGGGTTTGGCTCTCCGCTGGATTTTGGAGTTCACATCACGACTCCTCTTTCCACTATGGAAAGCCAAAAGGGGAAAAAACCCACAAGCAATAATAATAATAATAATAATAATAATAATAATAATAATAATAATAATTCCTCTCTGACTCCCAGGAGCCAAGGAGAATTTGCTAAAAACTGAGAGCAGCATATATAAGAGCTGCTTGAAGTGATTACTAAGGATGGATGAGCCTTTTTCTTCCAGTGAAAGTAAATCCCTCACACTGCAGAAACTCTCCTTTCTTCCCGAAGTGCATGACAAAATATCAGACTTCTGGGGTAAACCATGCATAAGCCGTATTTACAAGCCCACGATGTTGGATTATTCGGCCATTTTGGTGAATGAACGGCAAGGCTATTTAGCTATGCTGAAGGTAGAGGAGGCCCTTGCGAGCTACCTCTCTCCATCAATGGCAGGTAATTAGGGGGGCCGGCTTTGCCATCCAAGCCACCGTGTAAGGCCAAGGTGGCATTGGTGGGCAAGGCCTATGTGGTAGTAATCTTGCTTGTGGGTCACTGCAGACAATGACAGTGTTGCAGGCCTACCAAGCAGACCTGCTAAGTGAGCTTGACATATAGCGGCATTCAGCCAGTTCTTTCCCTGTTGTCTCGAGTTCACCCGGGCAACCACGAGTGTTGCCTGGGCCAGCACTAGTACGAGGGAGACCCAGAAGGCGAGTATGGCAGCCCGCCAACCCCTGCAGACAGCCAGGGGAATCGGGCGGCCGCAGTTGCGGCCTGCTACTAGGCCTGATCTGAGAATGGTCATAAAGGGGAAGCAGGTAAAGAAGAGCGGTCCTGAGGGGCTGTGGAGGGACGTATCAGGGCACATGAAGTTGTTAGGGCAGTTAGCCCCCATTGCTACTGTAAGGCCTCCCCTAGCCAAGGCGGTCCCAAGTTTTCAGTGTTCTCTGGTCAGCGAGCTGTCACAGGCAAAGAAAATCTGATGCTTTTCCTCTAATAGATTTTGGAATAGTTAACGTCACTAAAAGACCATCTGGCAGCGTGGAAAATACTGCCAAATGTCTCTCCATGGGTTCTGTCTACCGTAGAAAAAGGTTACTGGGTCCAGTTTATATCTCGACCCCCCCGGTTCAGAGGTGTGCTCACCATAGTAGTCAGCATAGACCAGAGCCTGACGTTAACGCAGGAAGTAAGATCCCTCTTGGACAAAGGGGTCATAGAACATGTACCCCGTTCCCTGAGGAAGGTAGGTTTTTATTCCGTTATTTCCTGGTCCGCAAAAAAATAGGAGTATGCGGCCAATTTTAGATCTGCGTCATCTGAATTGTTACATTCCAGCCAATGGGATGGCTGAGCCCGCCTCTCAGCTAGCGAGGGAGATAGGAAGAGATTTCAGTAGCAATTGAGCCATCGTAGCAGTATGTTGATGCTGCTATTACGGGTGTAAATTACCAACAGTGTAGAGTGCTACGAAAGAGTCTAAGTTGGAAGGCATGCCAGAGTAATGTGCCGTTCTCTTGCACTGGTGAGTTTATATCCGTCAACTTATATGCGACGTCCGCCGTTTTAGATTATTGACCTCGGTATAAACAGCGCTAGCCGCTGCACCTCGTGTATAAGCGGCGCTCGCCTCTGCGACTCGTATTGCTGTATGCTAGCTGTGAGCTATAAGCTAACGGCTAAGATGCCTTATCCTTGTTAATAAATGGTATATATATATTAACTGACAAAAATAGGATATTTCATGGAATTCTGTATTTAGGACTGCTACCACCGGTAAGTGGAGTAGCTCCACTGAGATGTATGTTTTAATTATATTTTATGTTGAATGTTAAACAGAGTGTACTAACTGTTACACCTTGAGGCCTAGTAACTGTTAAAACACTGATGTTGGTGAATATTAGCGGATAGCTAGTTTTCATGCCCTACATTCACACAGTTAAATTATTAAGTGTATTATGAATGTGGTTACTGATATTAACTCCAGTTATGCTGACCATGTTAATAGTTAGCTGTTAAGTAATTTTATGTTACCTATCTCATGTAGGTCAGGTTTTAATGTTGAGTTCAGATGCTGATTGACCACAGATATGCAGAGACAACACACCGGTGGTCTCATATATTGACCACCAGGGAGGATTATGTCCATGTTCCCTGTTCAGGCAGGCGCAACTAATTCTTCTCTGGGCAGAAGGAAAGTTTGTCAGTGAGTGCAATGTACATT